>NC_047086.1:29088557-29388784 GCF_902459505.1 Geotrypetes seraphini
AATTACAATCAACAATAAATCAAATTAAAGGTATTTCCCTATCCAACCCACCCTGGATGTGTATAATCAAAGGGCTAAATCAATAATCATTCCTTAAAGAATTTTGTCAATGGTTCCCAAACATCCTTAAATTTTCTATAATGTCCCAGTTGTATGGCAATCATACGTTTCAGTTTAAAAGTGTGGCATAAAGATTCCCACCTGCGCATCTTTAAAGAGAAAGTTTTTGAGGTTAGACTTGAATTTATTAGTGTTAGTTTCCTGCCTCAAAGTTATTGGGAGAGAGTTCCACAGCGTTGGAGCTACCACAGAAAAATTTGTTTTGCGTGTTGTGTCGTAAAATGTCTGTTGAACAGAGGGAATTGTGAGAAGATATTGTTGGGATAATCAAAGTTTTGTATGGAATCAACAGTCCATCAATAAATGCAGGGGGATGGATGGTTAGCACTTTGGTTTTTTTTTTTATTTTTTTTAATATAATTTTTTATTGAAAAAGCAGTCAAATATACACAACAGTGGTCAGGCACATGACCACAGAACAGGTACAACAACAAAGCGAAACAGTAGGAAATATAGATGCCTCATAGCAAAGGAGGAGCAATCGTAACAACCGTCACGGAGAAACACACACTCGATGCCCCCGAAAGCATCCTCCTCAAGAGAAGGAAGACTGCAAAAACATTTTTCCGTTAGTAGAAACCCCACATCCTACAATCACCCAACCAGCCAACAACAGAACTATCCAGCACAAACAATCCGCACAAGCCACAACAGCCACACACCTAGCACCCAACAGACAAACCACAATCAACCGCGCTCGAGAGTCACCGGTCAGGGTGCACGGAGGAATCCCCAATCAAGGGGCCACCCATAACCAAAAAGGATCAAATTAAGGCAGGGCCATGGGAGCTGCGGGATCAGCCGCTACTTGAAATGCTCTCCACAGGGAAACGTATACTACCCTATCACGTCCAGTAGATGCCGCATGGGTTTGAAGTTCAAAAGCAGCTAGCTCCCGCATGTTGTGGAGCCATTGAGTGAATGACGCGGGCTCAGGTTCCACCCAATGTAAAAGCAACAGCTTTTTCACCACTAAAAGTGCAGTGTACAAAAACTTCTGATACGGTGTGGTAAAGCCTGCAGCGGATACATCTCCCAGGTCACCCAACAATAAGAGGCTATAAGACCGGGGAATGGTCCGGCCAAGGAGGCCCTCAAGGAAAGGGAGAACCTGGAGCCATAAAGCCGCATGGGGGCACTCCAAAAACATGTGCAGTAGTGTGCTCCTCGCTCTCCGACAATGAGAGCAAGTGTCATCATCCCATAAACCCATGGCATATCCCCGAGCCCTAGATATGTAAGTCCGATGCAAGATCTTATATTGCATTTCCCTAAGGTCCATTGATCCCGTGAATTGATTAAGGTTAGCAAAAAGGTCCAGAAATTGGGGCTCCGTAAACCCGAGAGCTAAATCTCGAGACCACCGGGCCACAACCCTAGGCAGATAAGAGGTGGGAAGAGCATTTTTGAGTAGCCTATACCAAGTGGACAAGGTATTTGTTTGAGAAGGTAAGAGTGCCAAGTAAGAATCCAATTTCCCCAGTGCCCATGTCTCTCCCCACTGTCGAGTTAAGGAAAAATAGTAATGTCTGGCCTGCAAATAGGCCCAAAAATGCGTAGCCGGGAGATCCCATCGAGTCTGGAGGAGAGAGAAAGTGGGGAAGGTCCCTGAGGTCTCATCAGAAAGATGTCGCAAGCTGACACAGCCCCGGGACTCCCACAATTGAAACCCCGTCGTACCCATCCCCGGGAGGAAGTCCACATTACCTACCAGGGGTAAGAAAGGAGAAGCCTGTGGGGCCCGTCCCTGCGCCTTCCGCCACCACCACCACGCCCTGCGTAGCGGTTTTAGGAGAGGGAATCGGGAATCCTCCCCCGGAATAGACCGGGGGGACAGATACAATAAAGATACAAAGGAATGAGGAGCGCACCACGCTCGGATCCAGCCCGAAGGTGAGTACCTATAATGACCAGAGATACCCTCGTGAACAAAGCGCATCAGGGAAGCAACGTTATACATGCGAATATCAGGAAGATTTAGGCCTCCTTGCCTAGAGTCTAGGGATAAAGTAACAAAACTGATACGAGCCCGTCTTTTGCGCCACAGGAAAGAAAGAAGAATAGACCGAAAGGCCTGGACATCCTTATTCAGGATCCAAAGCGGAATTGTTTGAAGTGGATATAAAAGCTTCGGCAGGAGCACCATTTTGAATAACGCCGCACGGCCCCAGAGAGAGAGGGGTAAATCCTTCCACTTCTCGCACAGAGCGCGGATAGCCTCAATATGATGGAGAACATTGTACTGATAAAGAAGATGAGATTGAGTGCTTAAATAAACTCCAAGGTATCGCATGGGTGTCCGAACCGGCGGAATCGGTAGAGCATCATGCCATTGCTCATGATGGTGAGAGGCCAGAGGTAAGAGTTCCGATTTGGCGCAGTTAACCCGAAGTCCCGAGACAGTCCCAAAATCTTGAACAAGAGAAAGAGCCTCCGGTAAGTGTAAGGGAGCGTTTTCCAAATATAACAGAATATCATCCGCGAATAGGTTGATGCGACTTTCCTTGGTTCCAACCTTAATACCGAGAAGAAAAGGATGAGATCGAATTTTAACCGCTAGGGGTTCAATAGCCAGAAGAAAAAGTAGCGGGGACAGGGGGCACCCCTGGCGAGTACCCCGTGCTAGCGGAAAGGAGGAAGTAAGTTGTCCATTAATAAGAAGCTTAGCCTGTGGTAAAAAATAAAGACCACGCACCCAGTCCACAAACGCGCCTTCCAACCCATAATGCTCCATAACCCAGAAAAGGTAAGACCAGGATATGCTATCAAACGCTTTCTCCATATCAAGGCCCACTATAGCTGCCTGGTTAGTTCCCCCTCTGCGAGAATAAATGGCCATCAAAGCTCTCGTGAGATTCATTGAGGCATATCTGCCAGGTACAAAGCCCACCTGATCTTCATGAATAAGGAGGTGGAGATAGATGTTCAGACGTTTAGCAAGTAACGCAGCAAGCAGTTTTGCATCCTGATTAAGTAGCGATATGGGCCTATAAGAGCCCACCTGAGACGAATCCTTACCCGGCTTGGGCAACAAAACTACATGTGCCAGATTATAGCGGTCCACACCTTTTTGGGAGTGCAAGGAATTAAAAGCATCTGCCAGAGGGTCAGATATAACGTCAGACAAAATCTTGTAGTATTCCGGTCCGTAACCATCCGGCCCAGGCGATTTAGTCAATTTAAGCTCCTTAATACCCAATTCCACCTCAAGGCGCGTTATGGGAGCATTCAGAGCCTGAACTTGAGTCGGTTGGAGCCGTGGAAGGAGGATATCACTAAAGAAGCGGTCTCTATCTGCGCCCGTCGAGGGCCGCTCGGCATACAAATCCTTATAATACGTCACAAATTGCTGATGTATGTGTGCTTCAGTCGTATGTGTGTGACCCTGCGTGTCGGTAATAGCTGTGATGACTTGTCGCTTACGATATGGGCGGACCAAGCATGCCATCAACCTCCCTGCTCTCCCCCCCCACCTATGCAAATTATAACGACGAAAATACAAATCCCTCTCCGCTCGCTTGGAGAGAATCATATCTATCTGCTGTCTAAGTGTACGTAAGCGGATACGATCAGCCTCCTGCAAAGTCCCCTGGAGGCGCCTCCGCAGCTGCTGGAACTCGCCTGACAGCATCAGCAATTCCGCTTCTAATTTCTTTTTCTTCCCCGCGACATACGCGATAACGAAGCCCCGTAATACTGCCTTGGAAGCCTCCCAGAACAGCCCAGGATCAATGTCAGGATCAGAATTGGTATTAAAGTAATCCAGCCATTTTTCCCTAAGGTATCTACGAAAACCAAGATCTTTAAAGAGGTATCCCGGGAAATGCCACGTCCGAGTCGAAGAGTCAGCTGTAATTTGAAGGGATAGCGTCACAGGGGAATGATCGGAAAGAGGAACGTCCTCTATCTCCACAGCACAAACAATGGGCAGCAGCGCGGGTGAGAGCAAGAAATAGTCAAGACGAGTATAAAAATTGTGAGGATTGGAGTAGAACGTATAAGTACGCTCCGTGGGGTGGAATAGGCGCCAGATATCTAAAAGGCCTAACTGCGTGGTCAAAAAATTTACTCCTTTACCCATGTGGTCCTTAGGGAAGCGTTTGGCCGGAGTACAATCTTGAGAAGGATCCGCCGTAATGTTAAAGTCACCCCCCATGAGGATTTGGTAACCCGGGTGCTGTGCCAGCCGCGACATCAACCCCGAAAAGAAACAGTGATTATAGATGTTAGGGGCATATACATTACAAAATAAGTATTTCCGTCCCCAGAGCTCTCCCAGCACTATGACATAACGGCCCTCTTTGTCTTGGATAACCCTATGCAATTGAAACGGGAGTTGTTTATGGACCAAAATGGCTACCCCCCTCTGACGAGTGTTGTAAGAAGAATAATACACTTCACCCACCCAGTCCCTCCTAAGTTTCTCGTGTTCTACATTAGTGAGATGGGTCTCTTGTAGGAAAGCTATATCGATA
The DNA here is from genome assembly GCF_902459505.1 of Geotrypetes seraphini. Classification (NCBI taxonomy): domain Eukaryota; kingdom Metazoa; phylum Chordata; class Amphibia; order Gymnophiona; family Dermophiidae; genus Geotrypetes; species Geotrypetes seraphini. The sequence continues at coordinate 29,093,153 of NC_047086.1, forward strand.
CGTTCCCTGCGGAACCAAGAAAGTATTTTCTTCCGTTTAACTGGGGAGTGGATCCCATCCACATTAAGGGAGGAAAATTTGAGATTAACCATTGTCCACCCAGCCTAGAACGGCATGTGCAGAAATGACAATCAGAGAATAGTAGAGGTAGAAGAGCCCCCCAGCTAGGCCCTCCCCCTTCGTAGCATCATAGAGATCAGGTATTGGCAAACAAAGGAAATACATAAATACCCGTGCTCTCGAGACTCCACGCATACATCCCCAATCATACCCACCCCCCCCGATACACTCCCTCCCACCCCCTCACCTCCCAACCACCCCCCCACAAAACTGACCCACTTTCCATCACTCTACCCATCCCGGACCCAAAGCAGATCCCGTGCCCCACACCCCCCCTCCCCCAGAAACAATGTGCAGCATGATATCTATATAGTCAGCACAAGAGCAACAAAAGTAAACAAACACGCTCTTCAAATGGGGATGCACACAGAACGCCCGCCTCGGACCTCACAGCAGGCTGCACAGGAAGAGAGTCTTGTCCCCCTGCACAGTGAGACAGACCCGGAGCCCGCATAAGGGGCTCAACAGGTACAGATGGCAGGAAGATAGCCATGGGGTATGTAAGTCCAGGCGCCACATTCCGAAAGCTGTCAGCGTCCATCTCTCTGCAGGCTCCATTCAAAGGATACCATTCCGTCCCCTTCGACAGGGAGAAAGCCCTCCACCTCCCTGGCGGTCAAAGCGGTATGTCAGTCAGGCCAACACCAACTCCCGGCCCCTCAAGGAGCCGGCAGTCCCTCCAGATATGAACGGAGGGCTGCTGGGGTATCCATCATGACCACTCCGGTGTTGGTGTGAATGCGCACCTTAGCAGGATAGTGAAGGTTGAATTTGATCCCACGGGCATGAAGCTGGGTGCAGTAGGGCGCCAAAGCCCTTCGTTTCTCCGAGAGCCGGATGGAGAAGTCCTGAAATAGCAGAAGCTTGGTGCCGTTGTAATCCAGGGAACGAGCTTGTCTGTATGTCTCCAAGATGCGAGCCTTAACCGCATAGTTGAGGAATCGGGCTATAACAGGACGTGGTCTGGCTCCCTCAGCACGTGGCGCTCCTATGCGATGTACCCTTTCCACCTGCACCAAGCCCAGGGAAGCAGTGAGTCCAAGGGTCCGAGGCAACCACGTGGCCACCAGGTCTCCAAGCTCAGTATCCCGGACCGACTCCGGCACCCCTATGAGCCGTAAATTATTTCGACGGCTGCGGTTTTCAGCCTCCTCAGCCCGATCATCCAGCTGCTGGATTTTTGCTTCCAAGGCCGCCAATCGCCCGTCCGCTGTGTCCGCCCGATCTTCCTGTGCCGATATTCTCTCCTCAGCCTGCTGGATGCGCGCAGCGTGACCTGCAATGCTGTCTTTTACTTCTTCTAGCACAGCATGCAGTTTAGACAACTTTTCGTCCAGCAGTTTTGAAAGATGGCAGACTGAGACTTGCATATCTGCCTCGTGCTGGGACGCAGCTGCCGAGAGCGGGCTGGGGGCCGCCATTTTTTCAGGCTTAAGTGACCGGTCCTTGACAGGCCTCGGGGTTCTTATCGGCATGCCGGCCGATCGCGGCTGATCTGCGTGCCGCCGGGGGGTCCACTCAGAAGCAGGAGAGAGCCCGAAGCTGAAGCAGGGAAATTCAGCGCGATTCGCGCTGGCTAATAGCAAGTTGTGCGGCGGTTTCTGGAGGTGGGAGCGGAGCTCGATCTACCCGCGTCCGTTCAGCGCGGTAGCGTCACGTGACCCCCGGTTAGCACTTTGAATGTGAGAAAGTATTTTGAATGTGATCCAACGGGATAAGGGCAACCAGTGGGCCTTTTTCAGAAGAGGCATTACATTGTCAAATTTCTTGGCGTTAAAGATAATTTTATTGCTGTGTTTTGAATTATTTGAAGCCTCCTGATTTATTTTTGTGTAATCCCCTGGTAAAGAGAATTACAATAATCTAAGTTGGAAATGACTAATGAATGAATGAGAATAATAAGAGATTTAGGGTCCAGAAGCCATGTGAGAGAGTGAATCATTTTGAGTTTAAAGAAAACACTTCCGAATTACTGAACTAATTTGTACGTTAAATGCCCTCCTTCCTGTCAGTGTGTGAGCCAACAACAATTATTATTCATGTACAGGGAGACACTTGGCAATAAGCTGCGGATTAGTGCTGCAGTTTTAATGTGGCAGCAATTTGCATTCTCACTGATTACTGATCTCAGTGGTAATGTTATTTGTGGGAACCTCAAATTAGAAACCATAGGGTCAGTGGCTCTAATGCACAGTTTTCTGCATTAGCTCCAAAGAGAACCATAAACAGGTATTCTCTTTGCTAAGGGTTGGTTAACCCTGGGACAAATATTATTTTAGCTCAAGATATAATCGCTGTTTTATAATCTCTTCTAAGGAAATGTATTCAGAGTAACATCATATCAAGATGGGTTTTGAACATATTTTTATAACTTGTATGCCAGATGTCTAAGTATTTTATTACCTAATAAAATAATTGATTATCACTTTGCCAAAGTTATTTTAATAAGGCAGCAATTATAGAATCAGAGGGACATTAGGTGCAGTTAAACCTATCTGAAATGAGTTCAGAATTTCTAAGTGATTTTTCTGCTGTTACCTCTCTGCATGCTACGGTGAGCATAGAATCTTATGTTCACCTCTATTTTAAAAAAAGACAAGGTCCAGAAACAGATCATGGGTAAGGCTTTGTCTAATCCAGGCCAGTCGATGCCTGAACTGTTTAATATTTATATTAACCTTTTAAGTGGCAGATGGTGAAAATGGCCGCTTTATGTAACTTGATGTTGAATGAGAGCAACAGTGGCATTTGGAGATGCAGATCTCCCATAAGAGCCATAGAAAACAAATGTTGCTTCTGAGCAACAATGCCAAATAAAGGGTTAAACAGTACAGGGTTGGACCTTTTTTTATTTATGGATGATATCCAATTATAATTTTCCAATGAGAAAAGACAGTACAGAATATGTCAAGTGATTTGTTCAAAATTTTTCTGATTGATTATTATACACTTGTTGTAAGATATGAAAATGAATAAAGATTAAAAAAAAAAAAACAACAACACCCACAAAGCATTAAGACCTGATATCCTGAAGGCTAATGGACAACCTATATAAAGAGATGTTTTGAGTGAAAAACACTCCTTTAGACATGAACATACACTTTATAATAAACTATATATATAAAATGAATAAAGAATTATTAAAAACAAAACAAAACAAAAAAAATAAAAATAAACTATATACCACTATAAATAAGTATGGGATTTTAAGCACTTGCTTCATTTAAAGCTATTCATGGAGACAGACTGCTGTAGCCTCCAAGGTAGCATTTAATATCTCTTTTAGGCAGGTTCAACCTTTCAGATCTGGCAACCTAATAAAAGCATGTTGCAGGTTTCCGGGTCTCGCAGCGTCTTTGTCAGGTAGGGTTTCTACCTGACAAAGATGCAGCGAGACCCAGAAACCTGCAACAAGCACAATGCCAGCTGCGGAAACCCTGAGAGAACTAATAAAAGCAACTAATATTTTTTTTTTTTTTTGTAAATAATTTTTATTCTTTTTAAATTCTTACATCAAGTGAAATACATGTATTACATTCAATTATGAAGAAACACTTGAAATTATCAATAAATGTTCTTACATTGTAAATTAAAGAAACCCTTTATCAAAATTTTATATCATATTATTATTACAATATTTTTCCCTTCCCTACCCCCTCTATATGTTCTATACATGTGTTATGATATCTGATCAGTAGAATAATTTGTCAATGGTCCCCATATTTTATTAAATTTTTTAATATAACCTTGTTGTAATGCCATTACTTTTTCCATTTTATATATATGACAAATTGAATTCCACCAGAAAGTGTAATTTAATTTAGTGTAATCTTTCCAATTCTGAGTAATTTGCTGAATGACGACCCCTGTTAGAATTAATAAAAGTTTATTATTGTTAGCTGATATCGGACTCTGTGTTCTCATTGTTGTTCCAAATAATATTGTATCATATGATAGTCCAACATGATTTTCTAATAATTTATTAATTTGGGGCCAAATTAATTTCCAAAAGGAATTAATACAGGGACAAAAGAATAATAAATGATCTAATGTCCCCACTTCTATCTTACAATGCCAGCATCTATTACCGTATTTTCACGCATATAACGCGCGCGTTATACGCGTTTTTACCTACCGCGCATACCCCTCGCGCGTTATATGCGTGAGCGCGGTATACGAAAGTTTTAAAACATAGTTCCCACCCCCCCGACGCCCGATTCACCCCCCCAGCAGGACCACTCGCACCCCCACCCCGAACGACCACTCGCACGCGCTCCCACCCGCACCCGCATCCACGATCGGAGCAAGAGGGAGCCCAAGCCCTCTTGCCCGGCCGACTCCCCGACGTCCGATACATCCCCCCCCCCCCGGCAGGACCACTCGCACCCCCACCCCGAAGGACCGCCGACTTCCCGACAATATCGGGCCAGAAGGGAGCCCAAACCCTCCTGGCCACGGCGACCCCCTAACCCCACCCCGCACTACATTACGGGCAGGAGGGATCCCAGGCCCTCCTGCCCTCGACGCAAACCCCCCTCCCCCCCAACGACCGTCCCCCCCCCCAAGAACCTCCGACCGCCCCCCCAGCCGACCCGCGACCCCCCTGGCCGACCCCCACGACCCCCCCACCCCCCTTCCCCGTACCTTTGGAAGTTGGCCGGACAGACGGGAGCCAAACCCGCCTGTCCGGCAGGCAGCCAACGAAGGAATGAGGCCGGATTGGCCCATCCGTCCTAAAGCTCCGCCTACTGGTGGGGCCTAAGGCGCGTGGGCCAATCAGAATAGGCCCTGGAGCCTTAGGTCCCACCTGGGGGCGCGGCCTGAGGCACATGGTCGGGTTGGGCCCATGTGCCTCAGGCCGCGCCCCCAGGTGGGACCTAAGGCTCCAGGGCCTATTCTGATTGGCCCACGCGCCTTAGGCCCCACCAGTAGGCGGAGCTTTAGGACGGATGGGCCAATCCGGCCTCATTCCTTCGTTGGCTGCCTGCCGGACAGGCGGGTTTGGCTCCCGTCTGTCCGGCCAACTTCCAAAGGTACGGGGAAGGGGGGTGGGGGGGTCGTGGGGGTCGGCCAGGGGGGTCGCGGGTCGGCTGGGGGTGCGGTCGGAGGTTCTTGGGGGGGGGACGGTCGTTGGGGGGGAGGGGGGTTTGCGTCGAGGGCAGGAGGGCCTGGGATCCCTCCTGCCCGTAATGTAGTGCGGGGTGGGGTTAGGGGGTCGCCGTGGCCAGGAGGGTTTGGGCTCCCTTCTGGCCCAACTACCAAAGGTACGGGGAAGGGGGGTGGGGGGGTCGTGGGGGTCGCCAGGGGGGGGTCGCGGGTCGGCTGGGGGAGCGGTCGGAGGTTCTTGGGGGGGGCGGTCGTTGGGGGGGAGGGGGGTTTGCGTCGAGGGCAGGAGGGCCTGGGATCCCTCCTGCCCGTAATGTAGTGCGGGGTGGGGGTAGGGGGTCGCCGTGGCCAGGAGGGTTTGGGCTCCCTCCTGGCCCGATATTGTCGGGGAGTCGGCGGTCCTTCGGGGTGGGGGTGCGAATGGTCCTGCCGGGGGGGGGGGATGAATCGGACGTCGGGGGGGGGTGAACGGAGAGTCGGGACAGCGCACGGAGAGGCGGGGCAGTGCACGGAAGTCAGGGGGGTGAACGGAGAGTCGGGACAGCGCACGGAAAGTCAGGGCAGTGCACGGAAGTCAGGGGGGGTGAACGGAGAGTCGGGACAGCGCACGGAAAGTCAGGGCAGTGCACGGAAGTCAGGGGGGGTGAACGGAGAGTCGGGACAGCGCACGGAAAGTCAGGGCAGTGCATGGAAGTCAGGGGGGGGTGAACGGAGAGTCGGGACAGCGCACGGAGAGGCGGGGCAGTGCACGGAAGTCAGGGGGGTGAACGGAGAGTCGGGACAGCGCACGGAAAGTCAGGGCAGTGCACGGAAGTCAGGGGGGGTGAACGGAGAGTCGGGACAGCGCACGGAAAGTCAGGGCAGTGCATGGAAGTCAGGGGGGGGTGAACGGAGAGTCGGGACAGCGCACGGAGAGGCGGGGCAGTGCACGGAAGTCAGGGGGGGTGAACGGAGAGTCGGGACAGCGCACGGAGAGGCGGGGCAGTGCACGGAAGTCAGGGGGGTGAACGGAGAGTCGGGCAGCATGCGCGGTATAATCGTGAGCGCGTTATACCAAAGTTTTTGTGCTTATCATCGTGATTTCTGCGCGCTATACACGTGTGCGCGTTTTATACGGGTGCGTGTTATTTGCGTGAAAATACGGTAGATCTACTACTATCTAATTTCTGTAATCTTGTAGGGGTCCATAAAACTCTATGTAATAAAAACATCCATGTTTGACTCATAGATGCTGAACTAATATTTTATACAGATTACTACAATAATTTGTACATCAAAAAACAAGCCATAAAGATACTGCAAACCCAGAATACTCCAGCTAGGCTCCTGTGCATTACAAGTGTTAACACATCAAATTTATCTATTTATTTACACTTATATACTGCATCTCTGAAATCAGCCTCATGTGGTACGCGAAATAAAATACAACTATCATGAAATCACAAACCCTTAATATATCAGTGAGAGCAAAAGTGACTTTAGCTTGCAGTGAAATACCACATGCAGTTTAAACAGCTGATGTTAGCACTCATAGCCGCCTGAAAACCTAATTAGTGGATCTTATAGTTTAGATCAGGTCCCATCTTTATCATAGGCCAAATTAGCTGTGACTTATAAGAAAGCATTTCTTATAGCAGCTTCAAGGTTTAGAAATGCAAGGTTCAGAGAAATGAAACCAAATGGGCAGTTATCTGGACTATATACAATGTCAAAACCTGACTCTCTTACTAGGCCTATCGGTAGACTAGTAATTCCCTCTAGCACCACACAATTTTTGTCCCTGTAATATTAGTGTAATTTGTCCCTGTAATATAGATGGAGCACATATATAAAGCTACTACTTGCACCTATTGATTGAGAAGCATTGCATGAAATCTGCATGATTTACGAAATGTACTCATCTCTGATGTTGTAAATTGAATTCTGATGTACCTGCATTATTTTCTTATTTTTATCAATGTTTTATTAGTAAGAATTACTGTTATAAAACTATAAACAGGAATAGCCCAAAAAGAAATCAAACGCTTACAAATTATACAAAATGCCTCGATTAAAATTATTGAAAACGCTAAGAAATTCGATCACGTTATGCCTTTGCTTGAGAAAGCACATTGGCTGCCGGTTATATATCGCATAATATACAAATTAAATTTACTCACTTTCAAATCTATAATTTTTAAAACTCCAGCATTTATTTATAAATTTTTAATCCCCTATAATACTTTGAGAGTATTACGATCAACTGAACAACACTTATTAGTTGTTCCGTCGTTAAAAGTTATTGGTACACGACGTTACTCCATTTTTTCAGTTACGGCTCCTCTAGCCTGGAACGCCTTGCCAATTTATTTGAGAGAGGAAAGTATGCTAGATAAATTTAAAAGCAAACTTAAGGGATTCCTTTTCAAAGACGCTTTTAGTGACTAATTTAATTTTTTCTTTTTTACATCTTATATTAAATTTCTCCCCTTTTCCTAATGTTTTTAACCTTAAATGTTTCTTTTATATTGAATTGTATTTCTCCCCATAATTTTACCCTTCTTTGATCATACATGTTAATCAGTCTTGTTGCTTTTGTCTAGTCATGTGATTTTATGTCATGTACTTTTATGTTATTTTAACTTGTTTAATATTAAGTTCTTTTAGTTTGTATGTTTACCCCAACTTTGTAACTTATAGATGTACATCGCTTAGAACCTGGAATAGGCGATTTATCAAATCTTATAATAAACTTGGAATAAAAATCTATATTAAGATGCATTTGATATGTTATCTTAGTTGCATTTATTTGTATGTATTTCAGGTTTTCTATGACATTGTACATTGGCTACTGGCTTACTACAGAGAGTAATTAAATAAGCAGGAATCAGGAAGGAAAACCTGGAGATTGGCTGGAACTGCAGTATTACACCAGGATGTCAACTAGGCAGTCTGGATAAGACTTATGGTTCTGATGACAATCATATTGTGTATTTTTATTCAATAAACATCTGCAAATAAAATTCATACCTTTCCTCTCCACTTGAGGGACCAGCAACACATGGCAGTGAAAAACCAGTAGGACCTGGAGGCGAGTATGGAACTCCCCCAGGGTGGATCCCTCAATAAATGCCTGCAAGGTTGTGATAAGTGAAGAAAGAGTCCATGTCCCCGTATTGTCTCCACCTTTCCACAAAAAAACATAAGTGCACTACCTTTAGCAGGAACATCAAAGCTAAATACTCACCACTAAAGCTAAAAATAAAGAGTTATGGAGTTCATATACTGCCTCTCTCTGGTACAACCAAAACTGTTTACATATATTATATGCAGGTACTTTGTCTGTCCCTAATAGGCTCACAGTCAAAGGGGCCCTATTACCCACCCGTGCTAATGGACATTAGTATATGCCAAATGACATATGAGCCACATATATAAAATAGGATACGCAGCATTTAGCATGCACTAAGCTTTTGTTAAAGCACCCCCAAGTTCAGCTAGTCTACAAAAGAAAGAGATAAGGATAAAAAGAAAACATGGTAAGCCATAAAGCCCTTAGAAATCCCCCTTTTAAGGAAAAAAGTGTGGCTTCAACAATTTTATATAACCACCATTTCCAAGCACGTAGTGTGTTATTTGCTTCGTAAATGCAAATCCACAAATCCAGCAATAATGAGAGCTATTAAAATCTACCTTTCAGTTTGTGAAAGGCAAGTCATAAGCTTTTCCTTAATTGAACCTTTTATGTCTACTCATGTTATTGGTTCCACTTTGTGTGTCCTGACAACTCATGCCCTCAATCTTCATTCTTGTTTTCTTGCCCGCAACCCCTCCAGCCTGGAGCAAAATAATTGCATTACCTTCCACCTGCCCCACGGTTTGCCCCTGCAGGTACTTTTCGATGAGCTGATAGATGGAAAACCAGTGCTTTGTAGACTTTTCTGTGTGCCGTTTTACTGCATTGTCAAGGCTGAGAGACCAGCAGCTATAAAGATGGGGAAAAAATCCATATGAATAATGAAAATCTAACTTTTAAGTCCCAGAACTGGATGGCTCAACATTTTTCCCCATCTTGGGCAGACCTTTGCTTGAAAGTAACATAATACTCATATAAACCATGGAGATTAAGGTCAAGGTTCACTGAGCCCAACATCCTGTCTTCAATAATGGTCACACAAGTACCCAGTATATCCCATAAAACAGATCATTCTTATATTGCATTTCCATGGCAAGCGATGGTTTTCCCAAATCTACCTGGAGTGAAGGAGTAGCCTAATGGTTACAGCAGCAGGATGAGAACTGGAGGAGCTAGGTTCAAATCCCACTGCAACATCTTGTATTCTTGGGCAACTCATTTAACTTTCCAGTAACTTAGGTACAAACTCAGACAGCTCTCCAAAGACAGAAAACGACCTACTACCCACACCTTGATAGTTTTCAGGCTTGTAGATGTTATATAAGAAATTAGATAAAATAATCATTGTTAATGTTTCTTTCAGGAATTAGAAAAAAAAAAATAAACAAACAAACAAAAAAAAAAACCCTCCCTATCATGAAAGTGACCCTGTCCACAACCTCTAGCAATAGATTCCAAAGCTTAATTGCGTGTAAAGAAAAATATATGGTCTACAATTTATCATCATCTGTTGGCTGTTAGTTTCATAGAGCATCCTCATGTGATTATTTACCATCTCCCATATTCTAGTTTAAAAGCTGCTCCATAGGGGCGTGGCTTGGACACGCAAGCAAATGGTCGGGTAATAGCAGTGCTCCGTGTCAGACAAGCTATTATTTCAAATTTAAAAGCTCCAAAATCGATATTTCGCTGAAAAAAAAGGTGGATAAGAAGAAAATGGCATCGGGTAAACAAAATAAAAACGATGCAGGAGCCGGAGGATCTGGAACAAGCAGTAATAAAAGATCAAAGACTGAACCAGGAACACCTTCAAAGGTTCCGCTGCCTTCAGAAGGAGATCCAGACATGATGGCAGAAATAAGACAGATCAAAGATATCATTTTAGAAATCAAAAAACAACTTCAAAAGGCAATTGACGACGTAGCCATACTCACAAAAAGAGTGAACCTAATTGATAACAAAATAACTCACTTAGAAGAAAAATCGGAAGAGGTACATACTGAAGTTATGCAAAATAAAAAAGCTTGGAAAGAAATGGAAATAATAAAGAGAGACTTGGAAGATTGTTTAAATAGAGAAAAAAGAAATAATTTAAGAATTATAGGGATGCCTGAAGGAGTGGAAAAAAATGATCCCATCACCTTCCTTGCATCACCTTCCTTCCATCATCTTCCTTCCAAAAATCCTGCCTCTGAAATCCAAAGCGCCTCTTGAAATTGAAAGAGCTCACAGAATACCAGGACAAAAAACAGCAGTACAAAAAGGTCCAAGAACTCTAATATTTAAATTATTAAGATACCAACATGTTGCTGAAATATGTCAGCTGGCTAAGGAAAATAAAAATTTACGATGTCAGGATGCACGTATACACATTGTACCGGATTTTGCCAGAGAAACTGCCTTCAAAAGAAAACAACTACTGGATTTAAGACCTCAATTAAGGGCACTAGGGGCAAGATACGGACTTCTTTATCCAGCGGTTATGAAAGTAACTTTGGGAAATAAAACGCAAAACTTCACTGATCACAAGAAATTAGCAGAATATCTAGAACAATGTGAACAACCAATGACTTCTTAAATACTAAGATTGAACTTATATCAAATGATTCTGTTTATATTTTATTTTATTTTAAATCGTTACTGCAAATATACTCTGGGAAAAAAAAACAAAACAACAGATTGAGTCAACTGTTTCGAATGTATGGAATTCAACTTACTTTTAAAAATAAAGAAGGTCGTTGTCACGAGCATGGAACTTGACTCGATGAAGACGTAGATAAATGAGTGACGCGAAGAGGGGCCGAGTGTTGACTTCCCCTCGGTTACAGTGCACGACTCTGGGAATGGATTGATAGCGTCGGATTTTCTGATCGGCTGAGGAGAATAAAGAATAACTATCTTCCTGCCAGATATTCCCTCAGTGCCACGAATATGCCCGAAATATGGTGATTTGCTAAGACATTGCTGAAAAATACGCGAAGGAGTATGCATCGGCAGGAAATCTTCATTTAACCAATGAACTGCACCGGAAGTGAAGAGGATTGGTTTGTTTCACATCATCACGTCTACGGAGGAAGAAGAGGGACTTTGAAGAGGAAGTTATTAAAAAAAAAAAAAAAAGGCGTTCGTACCAGAGGGACTACACGAACTGAAAAAATATTAAACATAGGATATAATATGTAGAATGAAATAAAATGTCTTGGATAGGAAAGAATAATATCTTTATAGGATAGATAGGTTTTATGACTCAGATATATGCTGAATCCATTCTTTTTAAGACACAGTCCTCCACAGGATATAGAGGAAAGTTTATGCATAGAACTCACTAAAGATTTTAATTGAATGATTAAAATAGGAAAAAGAATGAGAAAGAGAATGGGTTATGATAGATTTTAATTTGATTATAATTTTTACCTTCTAATTTTGGATGAATGGATATTATGGAATAAAAAAGTAATGAATATGAAGAATGATTATAGGTATGGAAGATAAAGTGTTTGCTTAATGATTTTTAGTAAACTTATCCTAGATAAGAATTTTATAAATTCAAAATATTTTAATATACATTTAATTACACTTAACATAATAAACTTGGAATAGATGAAAGTATCCATATAAATAAGAAAGTAGAGATATATAAATTGTTAAATTTTAATAATATTACTATTGTGGAGCTTGGAATAATTTAAGTATTTTCTTTTTAGCTTGTAAGGAGTGATGTTACCGGATCTAATTTTGCATTTCCAAGTAGATGCTGACACTGTACATACCATTCTCCAAGACCAAATTAGTGGCCATTGAGATGCATTAATTTGATGCTTAATCTCAATGCTCCAAATATCTCTTAGACCATTTTTTGGTTTTTTATTCAAATATCCAGATATTAATTTATACCACAATGCGGCTTGATGTCCTAGGAAGTCTGCTTGAAAACATAAGAACTTTAAACTATATTGATTATTTAATGTTTTCCATTCAGGGAACCCAACCTGAATGGCCTGCTTCAATTGCAACCATTTAAAACTTTGTGTTTTATTAAGACCAAATCTATGTTGCAGTTGTGAAAAATCCAGCAGTTTACCTTCTGAAATAACATCGTCTAGAGATCTAATGCCTGCAATAATCCAGTTCTTCCAAAGGATTTGAGCTCCGCCAATTTTGATCTTGGAGTTTATCCATATAGATTGATTAGTTGATTTGTTTATTGGGATAGGTGTTAATTTATCAATAAACCTCAACGTTTTCCAAGTATCCATTAATATTTTATTTTCTCTGTATCTTCTAGGTATGTTAATACTTGGCAAATGAACTAAATTTAGGGGAAACATAAGGCGCCATTCTAAATATAACCAATCCGGTGCATTATCCATAAGTTCTGGGAGGATCCAATACATACCCTGACGTAGAATATAGGCTTGATGGTACCTATAAAAATTTGGAAAATTTACCCCTCCCTCCTTAATTGATTTTTGCAAAGTTACTAAAGCTATTCTAGGTGTTTTACCAAGCCAAAGAAATTTTGTTAAAATACTATTAAGCTTTTTATAAAAGGACCCCTGAAAATAAATAGGTATCATACTCATTTGGTAGCAAACTACAGGCAACATCATCATTTTAATAGTTTGTACTCTCCCCCACCAAGAAATATGTAAAGGGTTCCATTGCTCACATAACTCCGTAACTTTTTTAAGTATATATTTTTCATTCTCTTTTACGGTATCTTCAATTGTATTTTTAACTTGAATGCCAAGATATTTAAATCCTTCTTCTTTCCATATGAATGGAAAAGTGTCAAATAATCCTTTTACACAATGAATATTTAAAGGTATAATTTCAGATTTATTCCAATTAATTTTATAACCTGAAAATTTGCCAAACTTATCAATTAATTCCAATAAAGAAGATAAGGTAGACTCTGGATTTCTCAAATAAAGTAAAATATCGTCAGCATAAGCCGAAATTTTATATTCCATATCTGAATATGGAATACCTTGTATCTCCCTCGTTTGCTGTTTTGCTAACAATAAGGGTTCTAATACAACATCAAATAACAAAGGAGATAAAGGACAACCTTGTCTAACTCCCCTCTGCAATTGAAAACCATCAGATATCTTATTATTAATATTTAGTCTTGCAATTGGGAAGCTATACAATGTTTTTATCATTTGTATAAATCCAGAACCTATACCAAACCATTCTAAAGCCTGATACATAAAATTCCATTCTATCCTATCAAATGCTTTTTCAGCATCTAATGAAACAGTAAAAACCGGTTCATCCATTTTTTTTTGATAAGTTTAACATGTGAAACAATAATCTAGAGTTATTAGAGGAAAGTCTTTTAGCAACGAAACCCGTTTGATGCATATCTATAATATGTGGGAGAGCTTTGGCTAATCTCAAAGCCAAAATTTTCGCCAAAAGTTTATTATCCACATTTATCAAAGATATAGGCCTGTAGTTTGAAACCAAAGTAGGATCTTTATTTGGCTTAGGTAAAACAATTATTATTGATTCAGCCATAGTACCTTTAATATTACCTTTTATAAGTTGTGTCTGATATAAATTTAGTAAATATGGGGAAAGGACACTTTGAAATGTTTTGTAAAATTCTACTGTATATCCATCACCACCTGGAGCGGATCCAACTCTAAGAGATCTCAATGCTGTTTCTAATTCTTTTAATGATATAGGCATCATAAAGAGGGGCATAACAACCAGGACGCGGGAAGTCGTCATGCCATTGTATCGAGCGATGGTGCGTCCACATCTGGAATACTGCGTTCAGTATTGGTCGCCGCACCTCAAGAAGGACATGGCGGTACTTGAGAGAGTCCAAAGGAGAGCAACGAAACTGGTAAAGGGGCTGGAAAACTGCCCATACACCGAGAGATTAGATAGGCTGGGGCTCTTCTCTCTGGAAAAAAGGAGACTCAGGGGAGATATGATAGAGACCTTCAAGATCATGAGGGGCATAGAGAGGGTGGATAGGGACAGATTCTTCAGACTGAAGGGGACAACAAGTACGAGGGGGCATTCGGAGAAACTGAAGGGAGATAGGTTCAAAACAAATGCAAGGAAGTTTTTTTTCACCCAAAGGGTCGTGGACACATGGAATGCGCTACCGGAAGAAGTGATCAGGCAGAGTACGGTACAGGGATTCAAACAGGGATTGGACGGATTCCTGAGGGATAAAGGGATCGTGGGATACTGAGAGAGATGCTGGGATGTAACACAGGTATAGAAAGCTAACCAGGTAATAAGTATAGTAACCCAATAGGTCGTGCATGTGCAAGACCGGAGGGTTAGGACTACGATGGGAAGATAGGACTTAAATGAGAAAACAAGGTGGCAAGTGAGCCCCTTCTGGTGATGCAGATAGGTCGTGACCTGTTTGGGCCGCCGCGCGAGCGGACTGCCGGGCAGGATGGACCTATGGTCTGACCCGGCGGAGGCACTGCTTATGTTCTTATATGATCAGGAATCTTAGGTCCATTGATTAAATCTAAAAAATTTTTTCCATCTTTTTGTCTCTCCAAATAAGGCTCGGAAGAATACAGGTCCTTATAAAATTTTAAAAATTGTTTTAATATTATATTTGTTTGATTTGTTATTATACCATTTTTATCTTTTATTCCATTAATGTTAGTTCTTCTTTTTTTTGCTTTAAGATAATTTGCCAATAATCTTCCCGCCTTATTAGAATTTCCATAATACATTGTTTGCTTGGAAAACAAATCTCTTCTTATCATTTTTGAAGTTAATTCATTATATTTACCTTTTGCTTTCAAAAGAGCTTGCAAAACTTTATATTCCCATTTACTTACCAATTTAGCTTCTAATATTTTTATTTCTTTTTCTAATTCTATATATTGTATTTTAATCTGTTTCCTAATAAAAGCTGAATATGATATAATATTACCCCTCATAGTTGCTTTAAATGCATCCCATAAATTCTCTATAGATGTATCTTCCACTAAATTTATTAGAAAGAAATCGTTAATTTGTGTTTTAAAATTTTCCAAAAATTTGTCATCCACAAGCAATGCATTATCAAATCTCCAAAGAGGTCTATCATTCTCTAATTGATCTAATTGTAATTCTATCCATACTCCCGCATGATCCGAAATAATAATAGGATCTATGGAAGCTTTAATCACCTGTTGCACTTTATTTGTTGAAACAAAAATATAATCTATTCTTGAAAATGATTTATGAACCTGTGAACAAAATGAAAATTCCTGATCATTAAAATGAAGAATACGCCATATATCTTTCAAATCACATGATTGAACCAAATTATCTAAACCTAAAGATTTTATACTTTTACCTGGTTTTTTATCCAATAATGGATCCATTACAGCATTAAAATCTCCAGCCACCACTAAATTAGAAGCAGCCAGTGGTAATAACATATTCTGTAACTTTTTAAAAAATTCTGATTGATTCGAATTAGGGGCATATATATTAAACAACGTCAGGGCATCATTTCCCATACCTATATCAATATGTATCCATCTTCCATGTGGATCTGAATTTTTTACCTTAATCTTGGCCATACATTTTTTATTTATAAGAATTGCTACCCCTGCTTTTTTACCCTCTGCTGGAGCAAAAAAACATTCCTTTACCCACCCACCCGATAGTTTCTGTGATTCCTTTATACTAAGATGGGTCTCCTGCAGACAGTAAATATCCGCATTTTGCTTTTTTAAAAATGTTAATACTTTTTTCCTTTTGATTACGTGATTCAGGCCATTGACATTAATAGAATATATCTTAAAAGACATTATATATTTTAATACTTCTCATTATAATCTTTTTCCCCTCTTCTTTCATATTTAAAAACCAAAAATTATTCTCTATGACACACATATTTACCCCTGAAATATCCAATATCTTATTAATATTTTCTTTAAACATTCTAATAAATCCCTTCATTTTCCCTCCCCTTCCCACCCAATATAATGACTGCTTAAGGATACACATTGGAACAGCAACCCGAACATTCCCCTCCCCCCTAGGCAACCAACATTCTATCAATATCCCTTTCTATCTATCTATATTACTCTTTACTATCTGTAATCATTTTTGTTCTTAACATTTCATTAATGTTTCTTTATTCTTTCATCAATTTTTTTTTTTTTTAATTTACTTAGTATATTTTACTTCATAAATATTATATCTTAAACTTATATTTAATATGGTATTGATATTATTTCTTATATCTTATACTTTTCTCTTTATATTATTATTGTCTTTTTTTTTTTTTTTTTTTTAGATCATATTTTTCTTTCTTCAGTATTTCAATATCTCATACTTTAATAATTTCTTATAATGTTATCAAAACCAATCTTAATACTTATATTAAAATGTCATAGGTTCTGATTTAGAAAGAAAGGCTTTTAGTTTTTCTGGATCCTCGAAGTATAAGGATTTATCTCCTGATGATACTCTCATTTTTGCCGGATAATATAGACCATATTTATATCCTTTTTCTTTTAGTTGTGGTCTCATATCTAATAGTCTCTTTCTTTTATTTGCTGTGTTTTTAGCAAAGTCCGGCAAAAACCATATTCTGGATCCTTTATAGTTTAGATTTTTGTCTTTTTTGGCAGCATTTAATATTTCTAATGCTTGTTGGTATCTAAGCATTTTGAATATTAGTGGTCTAGGCCTGCCTTGATTTTCTACATTTTTAACTGGGATCCTATGCGCCCTTTCTATTTCTAGTGGTTGTTTCAAGTCTAGTTGTAATAATTTTGGAATTAAGTTTTCTAGAAAATGTATAGCATTTTTTCCTTCTAAATTTTCTTGTATTCCAAAAAGTTTAATATTTTTCCTTCTTCCTCGATTCTCATAGTCTTCCAGTTGATTTTTCAATTTGTTCAATTCCAGACTGTCATTTTTGCATCTTTTTGTTTCACTTTCTATGACCTCCATTTTAGATTCTAGTACAGTTGTTCTTTTATTATTAACTTCCATTTGTCTGTAGATGTTCAATATTTCTTCCTTCATATCCGACATATTGGTTACAGTTTCCTTTAGCATTTGTTTAATTTGTCTTAGTTCTTCCATAACTTCAGCTTTACTCAATATGTCAGATTCTTCAACAGGAAGTGGGATCTTGCTTGGTGTTATTTGATCTTGCTTTTGTCTTTTTGCTGACATACCAGCCTCATTTTTGTTTTGTCTGGTACTTGCCATGTTGTTGTTTTCTTTTTCTTAGATTTTACTTTATTTATATTTATTAGGAGACACAATAGTATCTTTCAGTCACAATTCCCAGTAATCTTTCTTTGATATCTTATTATACCAGCAAATTTTCTTGTTGCTTTATATTAGCACTGAGATGTCATCAAATCTTTGTCAGTCATTCCATCCAAAAATTTTTTTTTTTTTTCCTTTCCCAGGATTTAGTTCTAACTTCAGGCAGCAGGATTTTTATTTGATAGTTTTTTCTTTATTTTTCTTCTTCTCTTTTCTGTTATATCTCCCAATGTCGCACTTCCCCTCAGCTTTTTTTTTATGTCGGCGGTTTTCAGTTTATTTCTTCAAAAAACAATCTCACTGTCTCTTTCCTTTCAGGTCTTCCTTCAATACCAGCAGTATTATCCGATAATCTCCGTTGATAGATTTTTTTTCCCTCTTTTTCCCGTCAGTTATCTACCCGATGTCTTGCCGATTCAGCACTGAAAAACCGGCAATTTTACTTTCATCTCTCTCAGGATCTCCTTGACTCTTCACCCTTAGGGCTCCGACTCAGTGCCTGATTTTTATCATTTTAGAAATGGCTTGATTTTTAAAGTTTTATCTTTCACGAATCAGCAATTCAAACCTTAATACCGCTTCGTTCCAGCACTGAGGAAAAACGGCACTCTGACTTTTCAGCTGTTACTCTCACAGATTTCAACTTCAGGCATAAGAGGGTAGTATCAACATCATTAATAATTTTTTTTTTGATGAAATCTTCAAAAAGGGAATAATATTTTTATCTTCCGTTGCCTAGATGAAGAGGAGCTTCGCGATCACACGTCCATTCGTGTTCGCGTTAAGCCACGCCCCTCCACAACAAGAACTTTTAAAAGCTAAAGGTAAATAATGAAATTTCTTCAAAAATTATTAGAAAAGATCTATTTGTACAGCAAGCTTTGTATTATGGAAATTCGAATAAGGCGGGAAGAATGCTAGCAAATTATCTTAAAGCAAAAAAAAGAAAAACAAAAATAATTGCTATTCAAAATGAGAATGGTGAAATGTTATCTCAAATTAATCCCATTATAAAACAGTTTTTAAAATTTTATAAAGATTTGTATTCCTCTGAGCCTTATTCGAAAAAGGAAAAGGATGGTTTAGATTTTTTAAAGTTAATAGAGGGACCAAAGATTCCTGAACATATAAAACGAAGTTTAGAAGAGCCAATATCCTTAAAAGAGTTAGATACAGCTTTGAAATCCCTTAGGGTTGGATCCGCTCCAGGTGGAGATGGTTATACAGTAGAGTTTTATAAATCATTTCAAAACATTATAATGCCCTATTTATTAAAATTGTATCAGACACAACTAAATAAAGGTTGTATTACAGGTACTATGGCTGAATCAATAACTATAGTTTTACCTAAGCCAAATAAAGATCCCACTTTGGTTTCAAATTATAGACCTATATCTTTAATAAATGTGGATGGAAAAATTTTAACTAAGACATTAGCATTAAGATTGGCTAAAGCTCTCCCTTTCATTATAGATATGCATCAAACAGGTTTCGTTACTCAAAGACATTCATCTCATAATACTAGATTGGCACATCACATGTTATATTTGACAAAATCCATTAATGACCCAGCATTCTCTATTTCATTAGATGCTGAAAAAGCTTTTGATAGAGTGGAATGGTCCTTCATGTTTCAGGCAATGGAATGGTTTGGTATAGGATCCGGATTTATACAAATAATAAAAGCATTGTATAGCTCCCCTGCTGCTAGATTATATATCAATAATAATTTTTCAGAAAAATTTATTCTACAGAGGGGGGTTAGACAAGGATGCCCACTATCTCCTTTGCTTTTTGATATCGTTTTGGAATCCTTGTTGTTAGCTATAGAACAGGTAAAGGAGATACAGGGTATTCCGCATTCAGATAGAGAATATAAATTATCAGCATATGCGGATGATATTTTACTTTATTTGAGAAATCCGGAAACAACCATTCCAAATTTGCTCGAATTGATTGAAAAATTTGGAAAATTTTCAGGATATAAAATAAACTGGAATAAATCAGAAGTGCTTCCACTCAATGTACATTGTACAAAAAGTCTATTTGACTCATTTTCTTTTATTTGGAAAGAAGAAAGATTAAAATACTTAGGAATTTGGATTACAAAAACTGTGGATGAGACTATGAAAATTAATGAAAAAAATTTATTACAAAAAGTGTCAGAAATGTGTGAGCAATGGAATCCTTTGTGCATATCTTGGTGGGGGAGAGTGCAAACTGTAAAAATGATGATCTTACTAGTAGTTTGTTACCAAATGGGAATGATACCAATTTTTTTTCAGGGGTCTTTTTATAAAAAATTGGATAAGATGTTAACAAAATTTATTTGGCTTGGAAAAAACCGCAGAATTGCTCTAGTATCTTTACAAAGACCAATTGCGGAGGGAGGGGTAAATTTTCCAAATTTTTATAGGTACCATCAAGCCTATATTATGCGTCAGGGTATGTATTGGATCCTCCCAGAGCCCATTGAACATATACCAGATTGGTTCTGGTTAGAATGGAGATTAATGTTTCCTTTACGTCTGAATCATGTTATTAGTATTCAAATGCCAAGGTTATATAAGGATCACAAAATATTTGTTGATACTTGGAAAACTATAAGATATATAAGTAATCTAACTCCTATTCCAATAACTAAATCAACGACTCAAACAATATGGCTCAATCCAAAGAGCAAAGTTGGCGGTTTTAAAATTATCTGGAAACATTGGATGATCGCTGGAATTCGTATTTTAGAAGATGTAATGAATAAAGGTAAAC
The DNA here is from genome assembly GCF_902459505.1 of Geotrypetes seraphini. NCBI lineage: Eukaryota > Metazoa > Chordata > Amphibia > Gymnophiona > Dermophiidae > Geotrypetes > Geotrypetes seraphini. The sequence continues at coordinate 29,113,530 of NC_047086.1, forward strand.
TGCTTGAGTTTTCACAATTGCAAAATAAATTCGGTTTGAATAAATCACAATATTTCAGATGGATGCAATTGAAGCAGGCCATTCAGACAGGGTTCTCTGAATGGAAAAACCTTAATAACTATCATAGTATGGAATTCTTATGTTTTCAGATAGATTCCATGGGTCACCAGGCCGCAATGTGGTATAAATTAATATCTGGATTTGTACATAAAAAGAAAAAAAATGGTCTTAGAGACATTTGGAGCATTGAGATTAAGCATCAGATTAATGCATCTCAATGGCCACGACTTTGGTCTTGGAGGTTAAGATGTACATTGTCAGCCTCTATGAGACAAACTTGGTTTTTTATTTTACATAGAGCTTTATGGACCCCCACACGTTTACATAGAATAGATAGCTCTAAGTCTAATAGATGCTGCCATTGTCATCTTGAAGCAGGGACATTAGATCATCTTTTATTCTATTGTCCATTCATATTAATATTTTGGAAATCAATTTGGCCTCAAATTAATAGGATGTTAGAAAATCCGGTAGCCTTGACATATGATACGATTTTGTTTGGTACTGCAATGAGAGCTCGAAGTCAAATTTCATCAAATAACAATAAACTTTTATTTATACTGACTGGAGTAGCAGTACAGCAAATTACACATAATTGGAAAAATTATGACAGATTGAACTATAATTTTTGGTGGAACTCAGTTTGCCATATATATAAGATGGAGCGTACATTTGCAACACAAAAAGGATATATGGATAAGTTCAAGAGGATTGGGGACCATTAACAGATTTTTGCAATGACTGATTTTAATTTTTTCCCATAATAAGATAATGGTTAAAGAAGGGAGGGAGGGAAGGGGTAAAGAATTTATTCTCTTTATTATACATTATAAAAATATATCATAATGAATGATAGTATTATGTGAAATTAACGTGATAAAGGGAGAGATAAGGGTTCATAATTAAATAATATTTGACTAAATCATTACAATATATATGTTATATAAATTCATAAGAAAAATAATATAAAATATGGTTTATATAAAGTACATTATAGAGATATCAAGTGTATTGTTAAGATAATTGTATGGATAATTTATAACACTTGTTGATATATGAAAAAATCAATAAAAAACTTAAAACCAAAAAAAAAATAAAAAATAAAAGCTGCTCCATCACAGTTAATGTTTATGGAAAGCTTTTATACCGCTACTAATGACTAGGGAGTCAATTCAAAGCAGTTTACATGAGGTTCTATACAGGTGTTACAATACAATTAGCATACAGACACATTTATACCATTATCAATTATCCTATGTACTGTATATGCACACATTTATCATGATCAATCATCCTACGTATATACATATATAATACAAGTATCATGTACTATGTTCATACTAAATCCTACTTATTTGCACACATACCTGTATCGTGTTCTATGTTCAGCTTAGATTTACTTATATCCTGATAATTCTAGCTATCTGTACTTTGTTTGTCATATCTCTACTGTGTGCACCCTATCGTGTTCCTAGTAGGGACAAGCCTGCTATCTCCCTTAGTTAAAGTAGCCTGTGAAGAGGATGGTCTTTATCCCTTTGTTGAACTTTACGGAGTCCATCCTTTTAGAACAGTCTCCCCTTTCTCAAGTCTAAACAAACCTAAAGCCCTTTTTCCTGCCAATCAGCCATGTTAATACTATATATATGTGTCATATTCTCCAAGTTGCAATGGAACCATGTAATTTGTTAGCTGTAAGACTGATAAGATACAGTATATCTCCAACAGTAAAATTTAGCATGCACTAGTTTAAAACAATTTTTTTGTATTATCAAGACAAAATAATCAGTGATTTATGATTAACTGCTTCCCAAAATGACTGGTTACAGTTAAGTGCTAATTCTCTCAGAAAATAGAAGCAACCAATTCAGAGGACAATGAGACAGCAGCTCTTACTTTAACTCCAGCTTGCGCCACTGGATGATCAGTTTAGTCACCGAGTTGAGATGTTTTCGCAAAGACAGGGTTCGACTGGCTTGCTCCTCCCAATCCTGAGGAAGACAATTAAGGTGAAATTTAGACATACCTGTTAATTTCCTTTCCTTTTGTACTGCTGAACTAGTTTGTACGAATGGGTTGTATCCCCCTTCCTACCAGCAAATGGAGGCAGAGAAACTGATTTTTCTCACTTACATCACCAGTATAAAGGCTGGCTCTTTATGGAAAGCTTCAATGTGCTTCTGCTACAGTAGCAAAAGGTCCCATATACTAAAGGTTTCTAACCTGTGGTACATTACCCCAAGGGGTACGTGGCGCCTCCGCAACCATCCACACACCAATGCAGCCATCTTGTCCCCCTCCCTCCTCCTTCTATCCTCTGGTTCCAGCAACACCTTTACCTCTCTACTGCCCCCACACTCCCCTAGGTACAGCATCTCTCTTTTTCTGGCCCATCCTCAACATTTATTTTGATTGATGCAAGCGGCAGCACAGATTCAACTGGGCAGCCTCAGAGCCTTTGCTAGGCTTGGTGCCACCCCCCCTTCTGAAACAAGAAGTTGCATCAGAAGAGTTGGGGCATAGCCTAGCAAAGGTCCCAAAGCTACCTGACTGAATCGCTGCAGTGTTGCCACTATCACTTATAATAATCAAGGCATACGAGGACACACTACATGAAGGAGGATGGAAAGGTAGGAGGTGCTGCTGGATTTAGTTTGGGGTAAGGAGGGAGGGAGAGGTAGAGGCGCTGCTAGAAATGGGGGAGGGGAAAGGTGCTGCTGGACTCAGGTCAAGGAAGGAAGGAAGGAAGCGAGGTGTTGCTGGACTTGGGTCAAGAAAGGGAGGGAGGGGGAAGGTGTTGCTGGACATGGAAGGCAAGAAGAACAGATGCTGCTGGACTTAAGAGGCTGGAAAGGAGAAAGGTGCTGCTCTACTCGGGTGGAGGTAAAGAGGGAGGGGAAATTCTGTTTAGAGGAGGGAAATAGAGGTGCTGCTTGATATGAGGTTTTGAAGGAGAGATTTTGCTGGAAGTGGGGTGGTGGTAAAGGGGAGGTGCTTCTGGATAGGGTAGTATGGAGAGGGAAAGGTACTACTTGACAGGAGGCTGAAGAGGAGAGAGTGAATGATCAGACTTGGGAGGGGGATAAAGAAAAATGCTGTATGGAAGAGAGACTGGATGAAGGGAGAAGAGTGGGGGATACAATGGATGCAGAGGTGAACCAGGAGCGATGCTCCTGCCTCGTGCAGACTTACCGTATTTTCGCGGATATAACGCGCGCGTTATACGTGATTTTACGTACCGCGCATACCCCTCGCGCGTTATATGCCTGAGCGCGGTATACAAAAGTTTTTTAACATAGTTCCCACCCCGCCCGACGCCCGATTCACCCCCCCAGCAGGACCGCTCGCACCCCCACCCCGAACGACCGCTCGCACGCGCTCCCACCCGCACCCGCATCCACGATCGGAGCAAGAGGGAGCCCAAGCCCTCTTGCCCGGCCGACTCCCCGACGTCCGATACATCCCCCCCCCGGCAGGACCACTCGCACCCTCACCCCGAAGGACCGCCGACTCCCCAACAATATCGGGCCAGGAGGGAGCCCAAACCCTCCTGGCCACGGCGACCCCCTAACCCCACCCCGCACTACATTACGGGCAGGAGGGATCCCAGGCCCTCCTGCCCTCGACGCAAACCCCCTCCCCCCAACGACCGCCCCCCCCCAAGAACCTCCGCCCGTCCCCCAGCCGACCCGCGACCCCCCTGGCCGACCCCCACGACACCCCCACCCGCCTTCCCCGTACTTTGTGTAGTTGGGCCAGAAGGGAGCCCAAACCCTCCTGGCCACGGCGACCCCCTAACCCCACCCCGCACTACATTACGGGCAGGAGGGATCCCAGGCCCTCCTGCCCTCGACGCAAACCCCCCTCCCTCCAACGACCGCCCCCCCCCCAAGACCCTCCGACCGACCCGCGACCCCTCTGGCCGACCCCCCCACCCCCCTTCCCCGTACCTTTGGAAGTTGGCCGGACAGACGGGAGCCAAACCCGCCTGTCCGGCAGGCAGCCAACGAAGGAATGAGGCCGGATTGGCCCATCCGTCCTAAAGCTCCGCCTACTGGTGGGGCCTAAGGCGCGTGGGCCAATCAGAATAGGCCCTGGAGCCTTAGGTCCCACCTGGGGGCGCGGCCTGAGGCACATGGGCCCAACCCGACCATGTGTCTCAGGCCGCGCCCCCAGGTGGGACCTAAGGCTCCAGGGCCTATTCTGATTGGCCCACGCGCCTTAGGCCCCACCAGTAGGCGGAGCTTTAGGACGGATGGGCCAATCCGGCCTCATTCCTTCGTTGGCTGCCTGCCGGACAGGCGGGTTTGGCTCCCGTCTGTCCGGCCAACTTCCAAAGGTACGGGGAAGGGGGGTGGGGGGGTCGGCCAGGGGGGTCGCGGGTCGGTCGGAGGTTCTTGGGGGGGGGCGGTCGTTGGAGGGAGGGGGGTTTGCGTCGAGGGCAGGAGGGCCTGGGATCCCTCCTGCCCGTAATGTAGTGCGGGGTGGGGTTAGGGGGTCGCCGTGGCCAGGAGGGTTTGGGCTCCCTTCTGGCCCAACTACACAAAGTACGGGGAAGGCGGGTGGGGGTGTCGTGGGGGTCGGCCAGGGGGGTCGCGGGTCGGCTGGGGGACGGGCGGAGGTTCTTGGGGGGGGGGGCGGTCGTTGGGGGGAGGGGGTTTGCGTCGAGGGCAGGAGGGCCTGGGATCCCTCCTGCCCGTAATGTAGTGCGGGGTGGGGTTAGGGGGTCGCCGTGGCCAGGAGGATTTGGGCTCCCTCCTGGCCCAATATTGTCGGGGAGTCGGCGGTCCTTCGGGGTGGGGGTGCGAGTGGTCCTGCCGAGGGGGAGAAGAATCGGACGTCGAGGGGGGGCATCAGGCTTTCAGGATGGGGACAGGACTTCAAGGGGGGACAGGCAGATCTTCAAGGGGGACAGGCAGACCTTCAAGGGGGACAGGACTTCAAGGGGGGACAGGCAGACCTTCAAGGGGGGACAGGCAGACCTTCAAGGGGGGACAGGACTTCAAGGGGGACAGGCACGGAGAGTCGGGGCAGTGCACCGAAAGTCAGGGTGAGTCGGGGCAACCAGATGAGAGTCGGGGAGGGCGAAAGGAGAGTCGGGGTGGCCAGAGGAGAGTCGGGGAGAGCGAAAGGAGAGTCGGGGTGGCCAGAGGAGAGTCGTGCAGCATGCGCGTTATATGCCTGAGCGCGGTATAGAAAAGTTTTTGTACATATCATCGTGATTTCTGCGCGCTATACCCCTGTGCGCGTTTTACAATGGTGCGCGTTATATCCGCGAAAATACGGTACTGTTGAATATGGCTGCCGTGAGTTTTCTGGCTCACCGCTGGACTATCAGGGCTTAAGGCTATGTCTGGGGCTGCCAGGACACCTCAGGAAAAGTAAGATGGTGCCCGGGAGGGGGAAGAAAGGAGAGCATTACTGTACTTGTATATAAATTCTTATTTTATATTCGCGTTGACCTTTTCTTCTTCTTTTTTTTTTTGTGGGGGGGTTTACGCCAGTTTATATTTGAGAATATTCAGTACAAAAATATTCGCAGTATTCTAACAGGCCTAGCTCCTCAGTCTAGTATTTTCCTATTGACCATGTAAATAAAGATGTTCAGCAACACTAACAGAATCTTGTGATTTAATGACACCATAAAATGATTTTGGTAGGCTGCCAAGTGACCACTATGTTTCAGATCTGCTGGCCTTTATTGTTAAGAAACATGTTTGAAGGATAAATTAGGTTCTTACCTGCTAATTTTCTTTCTTTTAGTCCCTCCAGACCGAAACACCTGCCAGCAGGTGGAGACTGAGAACCCATTGACTTTTGGCAGTAGTACAAGTGGGCTGTAGCCAAGCAGGAACTAATTAAGAACTGTGAACTATAAACACAACAACTCCACTTTCATATGGAAAAGACAAATTAGTTGCCCAGATTGAACACCGAAACACTGTTGGATACCGACTAGAACAAAAAAACAAACAAACCAAAAAACCCCTTCAAAGTGTCCCCACAGTTCGTCAGCTAAACCAGACAAACCAGATGCCGCTGCTATTATACCGCTATTATACCACTGCTATTATGCCGCTGCTATTATACTCTCCAAAAACAAACCAAGAAAAGATATTGCAGGAAAAACAACTCTTTGCGAATAAGCTGAGGAAAAAACACAAGAGGTCTGGAGGGACTAAAAGAAAAAAATTAGCAGGTAAGAACCTAATTTCTCCTTCTTTATCTTCCCTCCAGACGGGTACAGAAGGATGGGACGTACCAAAGCAGTACCCATCACAGGTGGGACCCCCAAAGGGCCACCACAAGAATGCGCACACCAAAGACAGCGTCCCGACACACCTGAATGTTGACTCGGTAGTGATGCACAAAAGAATACTGACTTACTAGGGACAAGAGAGGATTCAGCCCAGGAAGTCGCCAGCCCCCGAGTGGAATGAGCTTTGAGAAAATCTGGAACCAGTTTCTGCTGAAGGTGGTACGATGAAACTATAATCTCCTTGATCCAGCGGGCAATTGAAGCCCTAGAGGCACCTTCCTCCTTACGATTGCCCACCAGGAGAACAAAAAGACGATCAGATCGCCTGAACTCCTGAATCCTGTTTACAAACTTACAGAGGACTCTGTGGACATCCAACTTGTGCAACTGTCTGCTCCAAAGTACCCTTCCAGCTACCCAAAACTGAAAGGGCAACTGTCTGATTCACATAAAAAAGGGGAAACGACTAAGAAGAAACCAGCCTCAGCACCACACGTTCTTTCGAGAAGGGAGCATGATAAGAAAAAGCTTGAAAAACTGACATGCATCGAGCTGAGGAAATGGCTACCAGAAAAACTGTCTTCAAAGTAAGGTCCTTTGGAATGCAGAAGCCAAGAAGTTCAAAGGGTGGATGAATCAACAATGAAAGAAACAGATTGAAATCCCAATCTGGAACTGAAGAGCGAACTGGAGGTCGAATCAACTTCACTGCACTTAAGAGATGACAACCGACAACCTCACAAAGACCGCTAAAGGAGGTCAAGGTCGCCACCTGAAACCTCAGGGAGGACCAGGCAAAGACATGCTCCAGGCCATCTTGCATAAAGTCTATGATGTGCTGTAGGGACACCCGCAGGGGGACGATCGCCCGATCGGAATACCAATTCTCGAAAAGGCGCCAAATGCGCATATAAGCCCTGGAAATAGAAAACCGATGAGAACTCAAAAGAATAGAAACTACCTTATCTGAATATCCTTTCTTGCTTAGGCGATCTCTTTCAAGAACCAAGCCTCAAGACAAAAGGGACTTGGATCGAACATGGGAATGAGACCCTGAGAGAAAAATCATTTGAGAGGGGCAGAGGAAGCAGATCTGGCACGAGAAGGCAAATCAGATCCATGTACCAAGGATGCCTGGGCCAATCCAGAATCACCAAGATCACTCGGTCTGCGTGTTGTGTAATGCAAAGAAGAACTCTACTCACCAGTGGCCACAGAGGAAAGGCATACAAGCATGTCGTCTGTTGGCCAAACCTTCACCAGAGCATCCAGCCCCTCTGCTTGGAGATCACTGCACCGACTGAAGAACCTCCATGCCTTGGCATTGATATTTGTAGCCATGAGGTCCATGATCAGATGACCCCTATGCCTGAGCAATCAACTTGAAGGCCCAAGACACCACTCACCGGGATCAAGCACATGAGGAAGTCCGCCTGAACATTCTCCACTCCCGCAATATGGGACACCAAGATGTCCAAAAGGTGAGCCTCCGCCCACTCCATGAGAAGGGCTGCTTCCTGCACCATGAGAATACTCTTGGTTTTCCTCTGACGACTGACATAAGCCACTGCCATGGCATTGTTGGAGAGAACTCTCACAGCTTTGCCCAACAGCAATGACTGGAAGGTCTCCAGCACTAAACGAATGGCTCTGGTCTCTAGAACACTGATCAAGCATGAAGCCTCCACCAGCAACCAGCTGCCCTGAGCTGAGTGTCCGAGACACTGGCATCCGTGAGAAGTGCCATCCACTAAGGCTGATCCAGACTCACTCCTTGAACCTTGAAATTGAAGACTGAAGCCACCAGCGCATGCTGTGATGAACCAACCTGTGAAGAGGTACCTGAGAGACCAGTACGTAAATCTGCAGGGACCACCACTGAAGAGGAGCATGCTAAAAGGGGCACATGAGAGCCCGAGCCCACCTCAAAGAGGCCACCATCAACCCCAAGACTTGAAGAAAGTCCTGTGCCTGAGGGTAATGAAAATTCATCAGAGAGCGAATCTGTGACTGCAACTTCAGCACTTGGCTCTCGGGAAGGAAGACCCTCCACAGACTGATGTCAAAGAAAATTCCAAGGTTGATAACCCAGCCCAGTGACTGCAGCAATTCCACAACCCGAGCTGTGACTCGTGAGCTCTCCTGAAAGGACTTCACTCCACTAACCTCCAAAGAGTCTGATGAAATGCCTGTTTCTTCCAAGCGGACTGACAAGGGGAAGAGAGAAAAAGATCTGGCAAGGACTGGTTGAACTCGAGGACATAGCCACCCCAAATCACTTCCAGAACCCACTGATCCATCGTGATCTCGGTTTACCCCGGTAAAACTCTGGTAAACAAGCTCTCACCAGAACTAGGGGAAGGACCTGAACGCAGTCATTGGCCTGGTGGGCAGAGGTAAAGGCCCCAGAGGAGTCACAACACCCCCCCCCCCCAGCGGGCTCCACGGAAGGACTACATGTGCTGAAAGAAGCATCCTCTGGAAGGGAAGGCAGCCAAACTCCGGCTAGTACAATACCTATGAAACTCACACAGATGCCCATAGCTGGAGCCTCCCCGAGATGCCGAACAAGGCTTGTCCTCCGGAAGCCGAGGCACCTTGGAGTCATTGGAGTCACTCAAGGGTTGAACAAGCTTGTCCAACTCCTCACCAAAGAGGAAGGAATCCTGAAAAGGAAATTTACTGAGTTTCGACTTAGAGGCCGCATCTACCAACCAACCACAAAGCCAGAAGGTACGCTGCGTAGCCATCCGAGGGCCATAGACTTGGCTGACACCCGCAACAAATCATACATGGCATCAAAAAGATAAGAAGCACTAAGCTCGATCTAAGCCAGCTCCTGAGATCCACCAAAGACCAATCAGCACACTCCCAATCAAGAACACACTCGGACTTCCGGAAACGGGCCCTGGCCACCAGACCATCGCAAATCACCATCAAGACAGCCAAGGCCGCCACATCAAAATTCTGTTTAAGGAGAGACTCCATCCTGCAGTCCTGTGGATCTCTTAAGGCCGAACCGCCTTCCACTGGCACCGTATGCCGGCGAGCAATGGCCAAAACCACAGCATCAACCATGGGAGACTTGAAGGTTTCCTTATCCACATCAGGAATGGGATAAAGGCAAGCCATGGACTGCACCTGCCTTTCTAAAACAGGAGGGGGGGGGGGGGACACCTGAGACCACAGGTAAAATGGCGGAGTTTCCCTCCAAAACATAAGAAAAACCCGCTGAAAAAACCTCCCCCAATATCTGTAGCGGCAAATATGGTTGAATACTGCAGGAAAATCTTAACAGAAAGAAATATCAAGAATTTTCAAAATCCTCTTTTAGCCCCAATACAGGATCCTTCAGAATCTAATGAAAGCACTTGTTAAAAACACATCTAATATAATAAAATGGTAAGCCGCGCATGCGCACTCCCACTGCGTGCGTCCGTTTTCCGTGATATGTAGGGCACCTCAGGTAGGAGTGCGCATGCATGTGAATCTCTCTGGCTGGTTGTCGGCGTCTTCTTCGCTCCTCTCCCTGGCACACCCGAACCCCCGTTCAGCCTCCCATCCGACCCTCCCTTCGGCTCCCTTAGACCCTTGCTGCCGCTCCTCTTCTCTTCCAGCCCCGACAAACGTCCTTACTCCAGCAAGGGCTGCAGCACTCTAAACACGCTGCTTCGCGGCCTGCTACTGCCCTGATTTGCCCCATTCCCCCAAGGCGGATGTCGACAGCGGCGGCTGTCGCCGGTTGCAGGCCGCTATGGCTCTCGGCGGAGCCCGCTTCCAAAAAGGTTCTTTTTCCTGCACTGGAAGAATGAGCTCTCGCTGGTGTGAAGCCGTGGCCAGCTGAAGGCGCACAGGGCTGAGGAAGGGAGGGCCCTCCTCCCCTCTCTGTGCGGGAGGAGCCGCTGCGCGGCTGCAAGGGGCCAAACAATTTAACAGTAAAAACCACCTTCTTTAAGGATACTTACAACGCTTGAGATGAGACCTAACCAGCAGAGAATGGCAAACACTTCCTTAGAAGCCATCTTACTGTATTCTCCTTCCCGGCCCCCACTTTTTAAAATTTTCAATCTCAATGTATTTTTCACTCCCCTGTCCCCCCTTCTCCCACTGTTCCAGTTAGTACTTTTCAATTTGTCAACCCCCAATCATTTTAATTAAAATTTATTTTATTCAATATTACTTTTTTTGTTTCTTTTAAGCATTGGCTTTTTTTTTCATTGTGAAAGTATTGTAAACTGTTTAGGTATTGTGAGAGAGGGAAAGGGCGTGATGCTGGACAGGGGGAGTAGGAAGAGAGGGGGAAAAAAGGAAGGGAGGCCTGCTGGACAGGGGGAGCAGGAAGAGGTGCTGATGGACAGGGGGGAAGTAAAACAAAAAAGGAAGGAAGGCCTACTGATGGACAGGGGGAGCAGGAAGAGGTGTTGATGGACAGGGGGGAGGTAAAATAAAGGGAGGACTGCTGCTGGATAAGGGGAGCAGTGAAGGGGTGGTGGGTGGACAGCCAAAAGAAAGAAAGACAGAAATACAGAAAGTGGCTAAGGAGACAGAGAGACAATGAAATATAGACAGACACACACACATATATTCTAGCACCCGTTAATGTAATGGGCTATAAAGCTAGTAAATCAATAAGTTAATAGGCCTAATCTACTGCTTTACATAAATTCACCCCAAAGTCACCTAGACACACACAAATGTATTATTCAGAAATTGCTTCAAATGCATAGGACAACATTTTACTACACGTTTTGAAATACATGAGGACATTTTGACCCATAAAGGACTTATGCCTATACCAAGTTCTTTACTAACATCAGGAAAATGCCATAGTTTATGGCTCTTCCATGGGGTAATTTTGTAAAGGCACATGTTATTGTCCTAATAGTACATAATAAATATACTTCCATACTTTTTCTGCCGAGGAGCCTGGTTGTAAAATTGCTTTTGACACTTAACTTGCAGGTAAGTGCCCAAGAAAGGTTCAGTTTTCCTTCCCACTCTAGGGTTCTCCCTAGGGCCTTTTAACTGGGCGTCCGCCCAGTTAATTTAGACGAGCGCCCGGCTATCATCTGCTGCTGCCGTCGCTGCTGAACATTAAAAAAAAAACAAAACCAAAAAACCCGGCTTGGAGATTTCAGCCCATAGCGAACTTATGCTCTGGGGCTCTAATGTGTGCGTGCCAGCTTCCCTTCTCTTCCCTCCGAAACCGGAATTTATGTCCGGGGGTGAGAAGGGAAGCCGGCACGCACATGTTGAGAGCCCTGAAGCAAGCATTCGCTACGGGCTAAGATGGGAGACAGGTTAGTGAAGAATTTGCTCATTTTGCTGCCGGGTCCTGCCTACTTTCTGTTTCCGCGAAGGCAGGACCCGGCAGCATTTCTCCCAATAGGTCGATCGCAATCTTGGGCCGATCAGCCTTCCTCTCCCCGACGGCAGAATTGACGTCGGGGAGAGGAATGCTGGTCGGTCGAAGCAGGGAGAGCTTGGGGCGAAGTCAGCTTTCGGGCCTGTTATTGGTGGCGGTTTGGGGCCTGTTATTGGTAGCGGTTTGGGTCCTGGTCCCCGATGGCAGTGGCAGTGGCTTGGGGGAGGGCAGGGAGAAAGAAAGAAAAAGGGCAGGCAGGGAGACAGAAGGAAAGAAGAGAAACAGAAAAAAAGAAAGGGAGGCAGAGAGAAAGAAAGGGCAGGGAGAGAGGAAGGAAAAGTTGAGGGAGGGAATGAGGTCTGGAGGAGAGGAAGCATACAGGCTAAAAGAAGGGAAGAAAGATTGGATGCACAGTAAGAAGAAAGTGCAATCAGAGACTCATGAAATCACCAGATAAGGTAGGAAAAATTATTTTATTTTAAATTTAGTGATCAAAATGTGTCTGAATTTATATCTGCTGTCTATATTTTACACTAAGGTCCCCTTTTACTAAACCGCAATAGAGGTTTTTAGCGCAGGGAGCCTATGAGCGTCGAGAGCAGCGCTGGGCATTCAGCGCAGCTCCCTGCGCTAAAAATTGCTATTGTGGTTTAGTAAAAAGGGAGGGGGGTATATTTGTTTATTTTTGTATGGTTGTTACTGAGGTGACAGTGCATAGAGTCATCTGCTTTGACCTCTTTGAAAAACCCTGGAATAGGAATGATAATTAACATTTTCTATGCGTACAGTGTGCTTTGTGTTTTTTTAAAAATTTTATTGTTGGTAGATCATTTTGACTTGGTCATTTTAAAAGTAGCTCGCAAGCCCAAAAAGTGTGGGCACCCCTGCTCTAGAACATCGCTCCTTAGTTTTATCAAGTGGTGCAGTGAGGGGCCAGCACTTTACATCTTATCACTTCATTCTTTCTTTTTTTTCTCCTCATGTACAGCACGGTTCTTTATTCTAAGCAGCTCTGGCACTAACAGTACTACGGGTGCCTTATGCTACTATCACTACCACGTGCAGTCAGGTTCGGCATTTTATCATGGTTTTGTTTTTTTATTTAGTTTTTCACCAGTATTTTCATTTATTTATTAAAGCAGCCTTTTTTAACAGCCCGATGCCCCTCCCCTATAAGTGTGAATTCAATCCACTGCCGACACTTTTTTGGCACCTCTTTCAACAGATCAAATATCATAGTCCCACTGTCGCGTGTTCAAATTTATTCTGCGTACGAGTTTATCTCATCAGTGCAGAGACCTTTTCGTTAAGTCCATTTTACTCTCCCTTTTTTACTTTCCCGAATGCTGTGGCTTTATTCTTTGGTTTTAATAGAAGCTCATTTGAACAATAATTTAGATCTTTCCCAGGTTTCACTTTTCATCTATCCGGTCTTTTCTGGTTTCCTTTCTATAGTCTGCTTTTCGTCTGGAGTCTTTTGAATTTAGAATTACATTTTATGACATATTTTTGTGGTTATAATTGTATGACATGTCTAAATCGGTCAAGTTATCCATTCTTTTTATTATTTTTTGTCTCCTCATACAGTGGCAGAACGCCCCGGGTGCCAGCCTTAGGGGGGTACACAGCCGGCTGAATCCAGAACCTTCCGAGCTGCTCTAAATGGCACCTGCACCTCAGCGCGGCTGCCGTACTTATTCTGAAGCAGAGTTGGCAGTCACACTGAAGTGCAGGAAGGTCCTGCGATGACTGCATTTGCCGCCTCTGCTTCCGGAAGACGTAAGTGGCGTCGGAAGGGGTGGACTGGCAGCTGCAGTCATTGCGGAACCTTGCTGCAACTCTCTGCGTCTGCCGGCCCACCCCCTCCCCTCCAACATCACTTACATCTTCCAGAGGCAGAGGCAACAGAAGCAGTCATCATGGGACCTTGCTGGTTTGGAGGGAGAGAGGAGCATAGAAGGGTGGTAGAGGGAGAAAAAGGGGGTCAGGGTGGTATGGAATGGTGGTGGAGGGAGAGAAAGGGGGCAGATGCTGATGGAATTGGTGTGCAGGGAAAGGAGAGAGAGACATAAGGGGGAAGAATACTGGATGGAATTGGGTTGGAGGGAAAGAAAGGGGGCAGATGCTGATGGAAGTGGGGGGAAGGGAAATAAGAGAATGAAATGCCAGAAGAGAGATGCCAGACCATTGGAGGAGGGAAGGGAAGAAGATGGATGCCAGAATAATAGGGGTGAAGGGAGAGATGGAAGGGGAATACAAGGAGAGAAGATGCCATATAGAAGGGGTAGACAGTGGATGAAAGGAAAAGAGTGACAAGACTATGAGGAAAGCAGAAACCAGAGAAGACAATGTAGAAAAAAATTATATTTATTTTTTTGCTTTAGGGGAGATGCATCGTTGTTTCTGTGGTGTTGCATTGTATACAGAATCCAGCTTCTTGGTGGTTCAATTTAACCTTTGTCTGTCTATGTTTTTCTATTTTATCCCCCCTTTTACAAAACTGTAGAGCATTTTTTTAGCACCGGCCATGGTGGTAATTGCTCAGAATTCTATGAAAGTCTGAGCTGTTACCACCATGGCTAAAAACCACATTATAGTTTTGTAAAAGGGAGAGGGGTTAGTTTGTGATTACATATTCCATACTAGGCGAAGGTGTTTTCTGTGTTCTGTGTGTTCGAAAGACATGGTTTTCAGTTAGGATTGACTGTGTAGGATTGATCTGTACTAGTCTGGCTTGTTTAGTTTTACAATGGGTGTATTGATGTACTGCTCACTGCAGTATGTAAGATGCTGCCTTTTCCTAGGTACACTCTTGTGTGATGTGTGGATTGTTAATAAAAATCATATTTTTCATACAGATGGGGGGGTGTCAAAAAATGACAGGCCTCGGATGTCACATATGCTAGGTACACCACTGCCTTCATAGTTTATATCTAATCCACAAGCCTGCTTTTAGGACCTACAGGGTATGTATCCCTCTGATTCATGACAATTTCACTTCTCATGTTATCTTATCCATTCTTTTTATTATACAACTGCCCAGATAAGCATCATTCTTTGACGTGATTGGACCTTGAAAACTAACGGCAACAGTGTTCTCCCCAGAAACTTTTTCCAGCCATGAAAACTATTTGCTGCATTTAGTGTGCCACAAAAATCATTTGCTCCGTTTAGTGTGCCGGAGTTAAAAAAGTTTGAGAGACGCTGCTCTATACCATTTGAAAGAGGGCAGATATCTAATTATTCACTTCTAGAATTGGATACTTCTTAAATTTAATAAAAAATTATGGAACAAGTGTCAAACCTTAAGAAAGGCTGCCATATTGAGCATTGGAAAATAACTAATAATAATTAACTAATACAAATAGTACACATTTAGGGCTCCTTTTACTAAGTTGCGCTAGCGGTTTTACCACGCGCTTAGCTCGCGCAGAATTGCCGAATGTGCTAGACGATAATGCCAGCATTGAGCTGGCATTAGTTCTAGCCATGTAGCGCGGCAATTCTGCACACGCTAAAAACGCTATTGGAGCTTAGGAAAAGGAGCCCTTAATTTTCCCCATCACCAAATTTCCCCGTCCCGCCCCACCCGGCTGGAAAAAATTTCTGGGGAGAACACAGCACTCTTTCTTCCTTACCTGAGACTTTGCTAGCAGAATCTCTAAGCCATTAAGGAACTTGGCGAGGGGGCTGGAAAGTGGGAAGCTCCTGATCCTGTCCATCACAACCAAAAGCTGTGAAAAAAGCATACAGTAAGAGTGATGGCAATGCATTTGATATGCTGCTTTTTCTGTGCAGTTTACATATTATATACTGTACAGGTTCTCTTTCATTCTTCAGTGAACTCACAGACTAAGTTTTATAGATTAAAAGAAATGGAGGACTAGGTCACTTGCTCAAGTCACAGGGAGAACTGAACCCAATTCTTTCATCAAGCACAATCCTCTACCTCCAACACTGCCCATCTGCTGCTGCCCACATGGGTGGTACATCGTTAGTCTGACATCTTTACTGAAACCTGTCCACCTTGGGAGGCCCTGCTGGTAGTAAAACTACTGACGGCATAGCTTTTAGTTTCTCAGATGTGCACAAGCCCCAGTGGCACGTCAAGCCCACGTACTGAGTGTTGTATATGTTACCACTTTTTGATTTTTATAGTGAGGATTTTTTTATCTATTTATTTTTCACTTCATCCCTATATAGTGTTGTGAAGGGCTTTTATCATTGTGAGCAAACTCCCTAGAGAAAGTGCCAGGGTAGGCCAGTGGAGGTGCCAGGACTTAATCTGGTTAGCAGTGGTTTTTAGTTTGACCTGGAAATTGGTACGACGAGCGAGGTGATTAAATTTGCGGACGATACGAAGTTATTCAGAGTAGTGAAGACGAAGAAGAATTGCGAAGACCTGAAACGTGACAAATACGTTCGAGAAATGGGTCGCGACATGGCAAATGAGGTTTAAAGTGGATTAAGTATAAGGTGATGCATGTCGGTAACAAAAATCTTATACACGAATACAGGATGTCCGGTGTGGTACTCGGAAAGACACCCCCAAGAAAAGGACTTGGGAGTACTGATCGACAAGTCAACAAGTTGTGGCGGCTGCGAAAAGGGCAAACAGAATGCTGGGAATGATTAAGAAGGGGATCACAAACAGATTGGAGAAGGTTATCATGCTGCTGTACTGAGCCATGGTATGCCCTCACCTGGAATACTGCGTCCAGCACTGGTCGTCGTACATGAAGGACGCGGTACTACTCAAAAGGGTCCAGAAAAGAGCGACTAAAATGGTTAAGGGGCTCGAGGAGTTGCAGTACAGTGAAAGATTAGAGAAACTTGGCCTCTTCTCTCTTGAAAAGAGAAGACTGAGAGGGGACATGATTGAAACATTCAAGATAATGAAGGGAATAGACTTAGTAGATAGAGACAGGTTGTTCACCCTCTCCAAGGCAGAACGAATGAGAGGGCACTCGCTAAAGTTAAAAGGGGATAGATTCCGTTCAAATATAAGGAAGTTCTTCACCCAGAGAGTGGTAGAAAACTGGAACGCTCTTCCGGAGGCTGTTATAAGGGAAAACATCCTCCAGGGATTCAAGACAAAGTTAAACAAGTTCCTGCTGAACCAGAACGTACGCAGGTACGGCTAGTCTCGGTTAGGGCACTGGCCTTTGACCTAAGGGCTGCCGCGGGAGCGGACTGCTGGGCACAATGGACCACTGGTCTGACCCAGCAGTGGCAATTCTTATGTTCTTAACTGGGTTAATGCCTGGATAAAGTTAGGCCAGCAAAAGGTCAATTATCTGGGCCTCAGAAGCTGCAGAAGACCCAGATATTTAATGACAGTACTTGGATTAGGCCCAGCATTGAATATCTGGGTCATTTTGTTCTGAAACGGTCATCATCTTTGTAATTGTTGGTTGATGTGGGCACAGTATCACCCACAGGCTTTTATTCTGGCTCTATTTATTCTCTCCTTGTTCAGTTTCTTGGACTTTTTTCCTCTTCTCTTTTCTTCTTGAGACCTTTTTAAAAAAGTTGCCATACTCCGTGCTTTGCTTCTGTTGGGTCTTGTTTAATCAGTTCTCTCAGCCTATTCCTATTCTCTACTTCTCTCATCTCCATTATTCTGCTTCCTCCCTATTAAATATATTCTCTTGATACCATTTTCCATTCTTTTTTTAAATTTTAAATGTTTTATTGAAGATTATAAATGAAATACAAAACAGCAAAATTGGATATCAGCTCGAACAGAAATGCAATGCACAACACCATAAAAATGTCTGCCATCCCAAAATATATAAAATGCATCTCCGAACTGAAGAACAATAAACCAGATACCCATTCTAAAACTGCACCCCACACCCCAAGTCATTTGAACAAAAACACAGCATAAGACAACTTCCTGTTGTTCCTTCAGGAAGTCGTCCCTATAAAGCGATTCCCCCTAATCTCCCCCAGCAGTAAACTTAAGTCAAAGAGTTCACTTTGTCCATAATCATAGACCAAGTCCGGGTATAGGAAAAATTATAATCATGTCTTTTTGCAATAGAAAGCTCCATGGCGCTCATAATTTGAAGCTTCAAACACCAATCCAAGAAAGTGGGTGGTCCTGACCGCTTCCAATGGCCTGCAATCAAGCATTTGGCTGCTGCCAGGCCCCACCGGCGAAGCTTAGTTTGCCAGGCATGCAAGCACACATTATGAAGACCCAATAAACAGCCCTGTGGTGTAAAAGGGATAAGAATTTGCAACAATTGAGACAGGCAACCCACCACCCTGTCCAAAAAGGTTTCAAGATCTTACAGTTCCACCAAACATGGAAGAAGGTACCCAAGTCCACCCCACATCTCGAACAAGTAGCAGAGGCCCCAGGATACATCTTATGCAAACGAGTAGGAGTAAAATACTATCTGGTAAACACTTTATAAGCATTTTTCTGAATAAGAACACAGGAGGAAGCTTTACCCACCTCAATACATATCTGGGACCATTCCCGTTCTGTAAATGAACACCCCAAGTCTTGTTCCCAAGCCGTTTTATATGGGGGCTGAAAAGAAGACAAACCTCTAAAATATTGGCAGAGTGCCGAAATGGGCCTAAGCAAACCCCAAAGAGTAATCCATAACTGTTCTAAATGGGTGGAAGATCCCATCCCATCCCCGAGAGTGAATAAAATGCTGAATTTGCAATTAGGCCAGGAAGTCCACCCCTAGACAGATCACAACTGGTCTGAAAAGCTTCAAAGGACACCAGGACCCCCCTATACAGAACATCCCCAAAAGTGGTTAAACCAGAGCCTTCCCAATGCAAAAAAGCCTGACTCTCTCGGCCTACAGGGAACTAAGGCTCATCACGTATCGCACCCAAGATAGAAGGGACCAACCCTTCTCCCCATCTCCGGCGCATCTCACACCACAATCGCAAAAGATGCTTCAAGAAGGGATTGCTCTGACCTCCGAATAATACTCATTCAGGAGAGGATGACCAAAGCCAAAAATTCTGTCTATGAGGTCCCACGAAATGCTGCTCCATCCGTACCACAATCTTCACTTCAGCTATCTCCCAATCTAACAAAAATCGCAACTGTGCGGCCCGAAAATACCAAAACAAATTGGGCAGAACCCTTCCCCTACATGACCAGGATGAACACAAACGCTGCCGAGAAAGCCAAGGAGGCTTCCCATGCCAAATAAACTTAAAGAACAAGGCATGCAATTGTTTCAAAACTGAGGAAGGGACCGGGATCGGTAGAGTTTGGAATAAAAACAGTAAGCGGGGCAAAATATTCATTTTTATAACAGCTATTCTGCCTCACCAGGACAACCACAACCCATGCCATCGCTGAAGATCCCCCCTAATCTGCTGAACAATTTTAGCATAGTTCAAATCATATAGATGAGAGAGATCGCTAGATATATGTATTCCCAAATACTTAATCGCTCCCGACGCCCAACAGAATGGATACGTCTCTGATAATCGATGAACATCATCCTCAAAGTGACTCCCAACAGCTCAGATTTATCCATGTTGACAGTGATCCCTGACACCTCACCAAACACAGAAAAAAGCTCCATTAAAATAGGGAGGGAGGTCTCCGGATCCTGAACATATAATAAAACATCATCTGCAAATAAAGCAATGCGATGCTCCAGGTCTCCAAACTAAACCCCCCGCTCCCGAATGTGAGTAGCCAGGGGCTCCATTGAGATAGCAAATAAGAGGGGGGATAAGGGACAGCCCTGACGTGTTCCCCGGGCAATAGGAAAAAATTCTGTGTAGCCCCCATTAATACGAATAGTCTCCCGGGGAGCTGTATAGAACGACTGCAACCAAGTGAGAAAGGAAGCACCTAAACCTGTCCTCTCCATCACCTGCCATAAAAACTCCCAACCAACTTGATCGAAAGCCTTCTCGGCATCAATGGCCAGAAAGGCCACCTTGTCAGGGGCCTGCTGTGCTGCCCACAAAAGATGTAATGACCTACGGCGCCTTTAGGAAAGAAATTAAACCTGCATTGTTTGATAGATTTATCTCCTAAACAGAAGCTACACTAAATCTAACAATTTTATTATGTCTATTCTTGAGTAATATGTTGTACTTTTATAATTTGCATATTGTAATTCGCTGATTGTCCAGCTCTCTTCGGTGTAAACCGTCTAGAAGTCATTTGATTGTGGCGGTATAGAAGAATAAAGTTATGTTATGTAATTTATTTATTTAGATCAGGGGTGTCCAACCTGCGGCCCCATGAAGTATTTTGTGTGGCCTTGATCGAGGATGATGCAGTGTTTTCCTCTGCTGCCCCCAGGTGTTTACCATCTTGCTGGCCCCCTCCTCTGTCTTGCTGCAGTGTTTGCGCGGCCCCAGAAACATTTTTTTCGGCCAATGCGGCCCAGGGAAGCTAAAAGGTTGGACACCCCTGATTTAGATTTATATCCCGTCCTCCCATTAGGTCAGAACGGTCTACAAGCAAACATTCACAGTAGAGTACATTTAGACAATACTAAGACTATATAGTAGTTTAAATACAAGGACTATACAGTAATTTAAGTACAGTAGTTTAAATACAAGGATTATATAGTAATTAAGTACAGGTTAAGAGTGGACTATACAGTAATTTAAGTAGAAGTTTAGAATGAAGAGGAGAGGGTAGAGGGGAGGGGCTTTAGGGGGGGGAGTCGTAGACTGTGGTTGAACTTTAGTTGAAAAGGAGGGTCTTTACCACTTTCGCTGCTGAATGAAGCCCGACTGATCCATATGAACTAAAGTGGGCAAAATTTTTCCCAGACGAAGAGCCAAGACCGTCGCTAAAATTTTTGCATCAGTGTTCAAAAGCGAAATTGGGCGATATGCTCTGCACCCCAAAGGATCCCTCCCAAGTTTAAGCAACACAGAGATACCCGTTTCACCCATTGATGGAGGTAGGGGAAAGCTCCCATGCACCCCATTTGCAACTTGAACCAGCAAAGGGGCCAAGATATCTCAAAACTGTTTATAGAATGAATTAGAATACCCGTCCAGTTCCACCAACTTAAACCTAGAAAAATGATGGCAGATAAGGGCCATAGCCCATCAAGTCTGCCCACTCTGCTGACCCTCCCCCTTAGTCTTCTCTCCTAGAGATCCTGCTCCTAATGACCCATCTCCTTAACTCTACCCTCTTAGGGATCCCACATGGGCTTCCCATTTACTCTTAAAATCTTGCACGCTGTTGGCCTCAATTACCTGCACCGGAAGCTCGTTCCAATGATCAACCACTCTTTCGGTGAAGAAATACTTCCTGGTGTCGCCATGAAATTTCCCGCCCCTGAGTTTGAGCGGATGCCCTCTTGTGGCCGAGGGTCCCTTGAGAAAGAAAATATCTTCCTCCACCTCGATACATCCGGTGATATATTTAAACGTCTCAATCATGTCTCCCCTCTTCCTATGTTCAAGAGAATACAGCCGTAAATTGGTTAGTCTCTCTTCGTATGAGAGATCCTTGAGCCCCGAGACCATCCTGGTGGCCATCCGTTGAACCGACTCTACTCTCAGCACATCTTTACGGTAATGTGGCTTCCAGAATTGCACACAGTATTCCAGATGAGGTCTCACCATGGTTCTGTACAATGGCATCATGACTTCAGGCTTCCAGCTGATGAAACTTCTGTGGATACAACCCAACATCTGTCTTGCCTTAGATGAAGCCTTCTCCACTTGATTGGCAGTTTTCATGTCTGCACTGATGGTCACTTCTAAATCTCATTCTGTTAAGTCCTAGCTAAGGTCTCACCATTTAAGGTGTAAGTTCTGCACGGATTTCTGCGGCTGAGGTGCATGACCTTACATTTCTTAGCATTGAAGCTCAGCTGCCAAGTCAAGGACCAATGTTCTAACAAGAGCAGGTCCTGCGTCATACTATCGTGCAAATTGTATTTGCTCACTATATTACATAGTTTGGCGTCATCGGCGAATAATGTTATTTTACCTTGAAGCCCCTGAGTCAGGTCCCCTATGAATAAGTTGAAAAGGAGCGGGCTCAAGACTGAGCCCTGCGGTACTCCACTGGTCACTTTCGACGTTTTAGAGAGGGTATCGTTAACCACCACCCTCTGAAGTCTACCACTCAGTCAGTCATTGACCCATGCAGTTAGTGTTTCTCCCAACCCCATCGATTTCATCTTGCTCAACAGCCTATGGTGTGGGACGCTATCAAAAGCTTTACTGAAGTTTAGGTACACGACGTCCAGGGATTCTCCCAAGTCCAGCTTTCTTGTTACCCAGTCGAAGAAGCTGAAGAGATTGAATTGGCAGGACCTACCCTTGGTGAATCCATGTTGCCTAGGATCCCGTAGATTCTCCTCATTCAGGATTGTCTAATTTACGTTTGATTAATGTTTCCAGCTTTCAAGTGGGTAATAACTCCTAAAACTTCCCCCAAGGTAATGGGTTCATTAAGATATTCCTTGTCAGATTCAGCCAACTGAGGAAGAGTCACCGTATTCAAATAGGCAGAGATTGACTAGGAACCCGCTCTATCCACATTCTCCAAACCAATCAAAAGTAGCAACCCATCACCCACCAACAATCCCCCAGATTAACCACCCCTCCTATTTCCCGCACATAGACCCCACCCTCAGCTTACTCATGACAGTGGAAAGGAGAGAAGCAAACCCCGGGGAAGTCCACCCCACCTCCACCCAAACTGTTGTGCAACAAATTGAACCCCCGGACCCCCAACAGATTACCAGCAACTCAATCAGCCCCCTACAGCCCAAATAGAGTAGAAAACATGCAATCAACAAAGTCTTCCAAGTCCCGTACAAATTATGAGAGCCAAAGCCAACATACAACTAGGCGATACTCTGGCCCACAGATGTCAAGACAAGCCCACCAACATAACTCTATAAAATCATCAGGTAGCAGCTTTAGCGGTTTTCTTGTCAGATCTCAACATGGTAGTCCATGTCCCGCTCAGCCTGAATGTAGAAGCTGGTTGCAAAATGCACTGGTTCAGGGAGATTCGCACAGCCCAGATCTCGCATCGCTGACCATGCTTCCACCACAGTGCTCTCTCACTTAGATCTCCCATTGACGGTCAACCACACACCAAAGGGAAAAAGCCAGCGATATTTATGGCCACCAGCACGCAATGCCTGGGTAACTTCTTTAAAGGCTTTGCATTTCTGCAGCGTAGACCATGCTAGATCTTGAAAAACTCCCACAGCTAAGTCCTTCCAACGAAATTGTGCCTGCCGCCATGCTGCTTGCAGAACCTGCTCCTTCAAGTTGTAATCACCAAAACAGGCAATATCATCTTTGGCCCCCTGTCCTTGAGTGGACCCCAGGCTACGATGTGCCCGCAGCAACAGTATATCGTCCGGCACAGCCGCTCCATCTGCACTTAGCGGTTGTTGACAAAACTCCCGCACCACCAACTTACTTTCCCGATAAGCCTCTACCTCCGGTATGCCTTTAAAACGCAAATTGCAGCGGCGGGATCAATTTTCAAGATCCTCCACCTGTGCCTGTAAATCCTGAAGCTCAGTAGAGATGCGATCAGTAGATTCTTTAATCCCCGACATCGAGGTAGATAGGACCTCCACGTGATCTTTGGATGTGGAAATCCGGGCCCCCAACTCGCTAACATCAGAGCGAAGCTCCGCTAGAGCCACTTTAACATCGACTCAGATCCCAACCATCTCCTTCTTCAATTTGCTGAACCACATCTGCATAGTTTTGTGAGCCTCTTCTCCATCCTCCAACTGTTGTGCCGGGATGCCCTTGTCTTCCGACTCCGAATGAGTCGATGGCCCTGCAGCCATCTTTGTTTTCTCCAAAAAACCTTCAGGCGGTTCAGCAGACTATTTCTTGCCACCTTCACCAAAATATTTGTATTTCTCCAACCTTTTCCGAGTCGCCATAACTGTACCAACTCAAGATCTCCCGATTAGCAGAAATTGCAATGCGCTGGACGCTTTGAACTCCACTATTCACATCAGCCCCGACGGAGCTCTCGTTTTAGGCAGCCATACACTGGGATGACGTCACTTCCTCTCCCATTTTCTATTCTTGCCCTTGCCCTTAATCAATTCTTTCCTTTCCGTTCTTACTCTTGCAGCTCACCTGCATTTTTCCCCATTTCTCACCTTTCTCCTACTTTGTCTATTCTTTTTGTCTTACCTTGACACTCAACATTTATTTTCCTTTCCCTTTACCATATCTTTTAAAGATATACCCTTTCCTCCCCAAATTAACCCTCAAAATTAGAAGGATTTTTTACTTTTCCAAAATCTTACCTGCAGGAGTGCAGGGTGATCAGGCCATTCTTTCAATAATCTATTGACTTCATTGGTGAGATTATTCAATACAGGTTGGCTCCGAATGACCTCTTGAATATTGGGGTGCTGATAAAAATCATAAGGGGTATCATGCTGCAGGACCAGATCAGAAGTCATCTCACCAGACACTGTGTTCTGAAGAAGTGTGCTGGCCAATAGCTGGCTGCCAAGAAGATTGTCATTCAGCTCAGTCCCTGGGAAGGGAAAAAAAAAGGAACAGTATGGATAAGCTTTTTTTTTGTAACCAAGAAGCACCAAGATATGAAATTCTTTATATGCTTTCAAACTATGTAAACTAATTAGGAAGTACTTAGAAGAGGCAACGACACAACATGAACATGGCTAAACACGAGGGCAGATGCTGCTGTTATTATTCATTCAAGTTGTAGGTCAGTTCAGAGGGACTTTGCTCTAGCCTTCAAAACTGAGAGTAAGAGAACATAAGATTCACCATACTGGGTCCAACTTAAGGGTCCATCAAGCCCAGTATCCTGTTATCAAGAGCAGCTAATTCAAGTCTATTGACCTTTTCTCCAGGAATTTGTCCAAATCATTTTTAGATTAGCTTTGCTGCTTTTATCACATCCTTTGGCAGTGAGTTCCAAAGCTTAACTATGCACTAAGTGAAAAAATACTTCAGTTTTAAATGTATAGTTTATGATTTATTAATTTTGTTATATCACTCGTTCATTTTACTGGTCCAAGCGGTTTACATAATACAATCAAATAAAAACAAATAAAAAAGAACTCCATTGTTAAATAGAATAGACCTAAAACACACAACAACATTCACTCCTAAATAAAACAGTATTATTTTGTAATTTCATGGCATGTCCCCTAGTTGAATGCAGAAGTTCAGGATTTGAGTGACCCAAAGATTGAACTCCTGTATCCCTACACTAGCCTTTGACTTTTTGAGACAGAAAAAAAAAAGATAAATCAAATAGCATTTCATCATTCCATTTCACTTAGGACTTTAAGGGCTCCTTTTACAAAGGTGCGTTAGGGCCTTAACGCGCGGAACAGCGTGCGCTAAAATGCAGTGTGCGCTAGCCGCTACCGCCTCCTCTTGAACAGGCGGTAGTTTTTCGGCTACCGCGCACTAATCCAGTGTGTGCGCTAAAAATGATAACGCACCTTTGTAAAAGGAGCCCTAAATGTTCATGTTTATTAAGATTTGATATACTGCTCCCGCTTGTCACTGACCTAAGCGGTTTACAATGCAACAATTGATTAAAGAAAGGAACTCCATTGAATATAGGAAAGATAGAGATAAGATACGTATATCCTAAGAAGCATTCAATGAGGATGAAAACAAAAAATTACATTAAAAAACCAAAATATTCATTTATTATAAATTAAAAAGATTAAGAAATTAAAATTAATTAATATAATAATTAATTTAAATAAATTCCAGTCAGTTATGCCAGTTCAGTGGAGACAAAGAGACCTCTCAATGCTGGGAAATTATGGCAGGCAAACAGTAACTTAGAAGACAGTCAGGTCTCGAAGCAGACTCCCCTACCTGCCCCGACAGGGCGGAGAAGACTGGGGCTTCTTAGAAGAGGCGAGCCTCGCAGCAGTAGCAGGGGAAAAAGTGGTCCCCTGCCTGGAACCCCGAAAGGTCACCTGTGACCCAGGGGAGGAGGACTCGCTCGAGGGAACCCGACGGGCCTTACGAGGAAGGCCTCGAGAGACGAGAGGATGCTCAGGCTGGTCAGACCGCGACTGGGTCGAGACCGAGGTCAAAGGCATCGACGTCGGGACTAGTTGGCTGACCACCGAGAAAAACTGCGTGGTAATAATAGCCTTAAGCATGTCCTCGAACATAGGCACCGAGACCAAAGGTAGGTGGGTCGGAGGTGCAGCAGTGCGCTCCTTCGGGGTGATCTCGAAGAAGAGTATTCCCTACGTGAGGAGGCATGCTTAGAGTGATGTCTCGAAGACACCGACGAGGCGGCGCTGACATGAGACTCCGAGGAAGGCTTCTTTGCCGGCACACCTGAGGAGGAAAGTGGAGACTTACCCGAGGCCGGAGTGCAGGAGGGGCCGAGGCTGGGGCCTTCGAGGCCGAGGCACCCACCGAGGGTGCCGAGGCCGAGCTTGAGGCCTGTCCTGCAGGATCCATGGGGCCAAAGAGTTGGAGAATCTTGGCCACCCTCCGACGAAGAGCCCGCGGATGCAAGGTCGCACAATGGGGACACGACTCAGCACGGTGCCCTGCACCCAGGCACTCCACACACCAACGATGAGGATCGGTGATGGAGATAACCCGATTGCACTTCGTACAGTTTTTAAATCCGGAAAGAGGCCGGGACATAAGAAAAAAAGAGAGCCGCAGCCCCGTGAGACCAGGCGTCCAGAAGAAGACCGGGAACCCGGTCAAAATTATACGAACTGAAAAAAATGAAAATAAAGAAATTAAAAGACTCGAGCACAGTGACTCAAAGGAAACAAACCAAATAAGCCGCGGTGCAAGAGGGACAAAGAGAACGCGTGAAGTAAGGGAGCAGTGCTTCTGGCTCCGCGGAAAATATTGAGCTGACGAAACGCTAAGGAGACGCATGCCCTAGGCAGGGCTAGAGGGGCATGCACAGGCCAATTGCAAGCCTAAATGTCTTCGAGCAAGTCCGCTTGCGAAAACGTCCGCTAGGGGGCTCCATCGGTGATGTCACCCACATGTAGAGAATATGCTGCCTGCTTGTCTTAGGATAAACACAATTACGTTTGATATGTGCAGCTCTTGGGAACTCTTTTATACATGGGATTATGGGCATGTGAGAAGATACAATATTTTTGGAAAAAGGCAATATCCTTTTTGCAGGATATACTGGGTTACTCCAGTCCCTTGTTTATGGTAAATGTGATGTTCTGCAAATTTTCTCTGGTAGAAGCATGAAGTTCATCAGAGAAACTGCTGATAAGTAAATGTTATATCATAGAGAAAAATGTATTCTTCATCATTGGTTATGTTTGACCCCTCCCATCCTACTGGTATTGGAGGAATAAGCTTCATGGACTGATGTGTTGGGAATTGAGAGCAGCCCATAACTCTTTACAGATATGGATCCCCTACTTGAATAGCGTGTCACCAGTGGCAAGAAGCCAAATACTGAACAAGTTACAGACTTGAATGAGATTAATGGTTCCCAATATTACTAAAATTTCTAATGGAAAATGTGAGGAGGGGAAAGAGGGTATTTTGGGAGGGAAGTTTAAGTGAAGAGGATGAGGGACATTGTGGGATGGTGGGTGAAGGGATAAATACTGTGTGGATTGGTATATTGTTTCCTAGGTTCTGGAACCAGAGTCATAAGAGTCCAGGCCTTGGTTTCAAGGAAATGGTATGTTATCAATAGATAATATTGTATGTTACGATGCTTATTCTCGCATTTATTATCACTGTGATCTATTGAAAAATAGTCTTAAGAACATAAGAATTGCCATACTGGGGCAGACCCAAGGGTCCATCAGGCCCAGCATCCTGTTTCCAGCAGTGGCCAATCCAGGTCCCAACTACATAGCTAGATCCCAAGCAGAGAAACAGATTTTATGCTGCTTATTCTATGAATAAGCAGTGCATTTCTCAATAATGGCCTATGAGCTTCTCTTTTAGGAAATTATCAAAGCCTTTTTTAAACTCCACTAAGTTAAGTAATTTCACCACATGCTACAGCAACAAATTTGCTCTGGTCTGCTTTAAATCTACTGCTTATTAGCTTCATCGCATGCCCCCTAGTCCCAGTATTTTTGGAAAGAGTAAACAATCGATTCACATTTTACTCTTATTTTACATTTAGCAAATCATTAAAAATTTATTTATTCGATAAACAAGAATGCTGATTTTAATTTTACAATGTGGTTTTTTATTTTTATTCTTCTAAATTTTTTTTTAGTAATTGGGAACTGCATTTTAACTAATGCTGCATCTAACTGCTGTATGAAGTATTGTTTTATGAAATTGTATTTTTTCGCTGAAATGTTTGTTTTTCTTCTGTTGTGAATCGCCTAGAACTGTTTGTAGGGTGGTATATAAGAAAATATATTATCATCATCTACCCTTTCTTGTACAATCCTACTCTATTCCTGGACCACTGGACTACCTTCCCAATCTAGAGGCTACTATTTTTATTATTTCATTTGGATATGTCCAGTTTAGTGCACTAGTATCATATCTGTTTCAAATTAAACTTATCAAAGCGCAGTCAGCTCTTTGCATACAGTGCAGTAAATCTGCTTTAGGCTGCTGAAGCGGTCAGATTTGGTATCATCAGTTGAAACACTCACCTATGAGGAGATAGAAGTGTTTAATCAGGACGGCACTGGTCTGATAGCAAGACAAAAAGGCACTTAAATAATGCTTTGTTTGATGACTTGGTGAGTTCTGCTGATACCAGAGGGAACGTGCTGAGCTCAAGCAGATCTGCTGGTGGATCAGAATCAGAGTCTGCATTGAGCTATGGGAAATACGTGTAGGCTCAACTTTTGCCACATCTTCCAGGGTGTCTGCTGTGATTTCCATTTTCTCTTCCAGGGTGGGCTGGGCTTTAATATCTGCAAAATCCTGTCAATCACATAACAATTTACAGTTAATACCACCTTTAAAAAAATGCAAAGGGAAAACATCTAGAACTAGTTTGCTGTTCTGCATCATAGCTTGTCAGAACTACAGAACGAATAGTTTGACAAACTCTCAGACTTTGAGATAACTTGGTCAAGATTGTCCTACACTAATTATATCAGTTACTACTGAAAATCTTTGCTGTAAACCTAAGTGACAGCAAGAAGCCTTACCACCTTGAACTTGTACTGGATAAGTGTGAAACAGACATTCAGATTATATTAAATGAAATTATTTAAATTATTAATGGTGTACATGGCCAAAATGGTGCCCAGAGATACCCCACTGTCTCAGTAGAGAACTTTCTACATGAAAATAAATATCTATTAAGCTTATTGCCCCCACTGACTTGTCAAAAAATAAAGCACATTTCTCATCATTGTCCCTTGCATGTTTATCATATTTTTTTTCAATATTAAATATCAATATTAGATAGGAAACATGCTAACTAGTAAACCACATTACAGTAGTGTCAAGCCACCCTCCAAACAAATGATGCTTGGATTGTGAAAGGAAAGATATCAATGAATGGTGTCATCATGTATCACAGATGCAGCCACTTTCCTTAGTGACTAGAGCAGAAAACTAAGAAGTCTTCCTTTTTTTTTTTTAACTTCTTTATTCGTTTTTAAACTTTCATCAAGTGTACATAAATCATAATAAACACTATTAATGAGATCACTTGAACATCTTATCATTGTATCTTATAAATATAAAAGCAACCCTCCCTCCAAGCCCATTATTCATGAGATACACAATCCCATTTGAAACAAATAGGGTTTTTGGTCCAAGACAGCTCCTCATGCAGAATACTCACATACCTTCTCATACAACGGGAACCTGTTCCGAAACTCCCTTTCCTCCTCTTCTTCCTCACTGAAGACAGATCCATGCTTCTTATTCCTGTATTTGTACAAGCTACTGTCCTGCTGCTCACGCTCTCGAATACAACGCTCTTGCTCATCCCATTCGTTTATGATTGCCTGAGAAGCAATGACAGAAAACTTCAGCAGTGACATTAAACAGCTAAACTCACCACTTGAAGTATCCAAATTTGTAGAGCTGCTGTTTCCTCAAGACAGATCATACCCACTCATACCATCCAAGCTGCATCTTTCATGTGTCCTTAAGACCTAAATTCCTTTTCTTCAAGACTCAAGATGAACAGAGGCAGAAAAACAGACCTCAAGGCCACCGAGCCAGCAATGTTTCCCTACCTAAACTCCAGTTTTTAAACCCTATTCTCTCATCTCCCACAAATCACCATGTGATTTAAAAAGCATGAATTACACCTGTACTCAAACTGAAAGTTAAGCAGAAACTTTTTCACTTCAAATACATTAGCAAGTGCTCTAAGTCTTTGAGAATGTACTACATACTTAAGCTGAAGCATCAAAGACCATCTAATACTTGTCACATGACATCAAGAAGTCTTGCATATAGAGAAAGGGAACCCGATGTACAGTTATACGATGGGAGGGAGGGTACTGGGGGAAGGCAACATAGAAAAAACTTGGGGGTACTGGTGGATAAAACAATGAAGCCGGCGGTGCAATGTGCAGCGGTCTCAAGAAAGCGAACAGAATGTTGGGCATTATCAAAAAGGGTATCACTACCAGAACGAAGGAAGTTATCCTATAACTGTATTGAGTGATGGTGCGCCCGCATCTGGAGTACTGCATCCAATACTGGTCACCATACCTTAAGAAGGATATGGCGATAATCGAGAGGGTCCAGAAAAGAGCGACAAAGATGATAAAGGGCATGGAAAACCTTTCGTATGCTGAAAGGCTGGAGAAGCTGGGGCTCTTTACCCTGGAAAAGCAGAGACTTATAGGGGACATGATAGACTTATAAAATCATGAAAGACATAGAGAAGGTGGAGAGGGACAGATTCTTCAGACTAGCGGGGACAACAAAAACAAGAGGGCATTCAGAAAAATTGAAAGGAGACAGATTCAAAACGAATGCTAGGAAGTTCTTCTTCACTCAGAGGGTGGTGGACACCTGGAATGCACTCCCAGAAGAGGTGATAGGATAGAGTACAATATTGGGTTTCAAAAAGGGATTGGATGACTTCCTGAAGGAGAAGGGGATTGAAGGATACAGATAGAGGATAACTATGCAGGATACTAAATGAATATACGATTTAGGTAAATGATCACTTACAGGTCATAGACCTGGGGGAAGGGGGGGGGGGGCGTCGCGGGAGTGGACTGCTGGGCACGATGGACCCCTGGTCTGACCTGGCAGAGGCAATGAAAAAAAAAATTGCTTGGCCCTCATGTGATCCCCCATTATATAAATATGGAAGGCTTGGAGGTTTTCTAGAAATATTGAAAATTCATACCTGTATATAATATGTAAACTGCTTTGAAAAGAGGAGACTGAGAGGGGACATGATCGAAACATTCAAGATAATGAAGGGAATAGACTTAATAGAAAAAGACAGGTTGTTCACCCTCTCCAAGGAAGAGAGAACGAGAGGGCATTCTCTAAAGTTAAAAGGCGATCATTTCCATACAAACGTAAGGAAGCTCTTCTTCACCCAGAGAGTGGTGGAAAACTGGAATGCTCTTCTGGAGGCTGTTATAGGGGAAAACATCCTCCACAGATTCAAGACAAAGTTAGACAAGTTCCTACTGAACTGGAACTTATGCAGGTAGGGCTAGTCTCAGTTAGGGCATTGGTCTTTGACCTAGGGGCCGCCGCATGAGCGGACTGCTGGGCATGATGGACCACTGGTCTGACCCAGCAGCAGCAATTCTTATGTTCTCCTCCCTCCCCCTTTCCTATTGGAAAAATATTTACCAATACAAGGGCCAGGTAGATGAGAAATACCTGCCCTATATAACAGTAATGACATTGGGGGAGCAGATAAGATGGGATATTCAACAAAGGAGATGAGAGATGCAGAAAATCTCATTTCCTGTGCTACTATGCCGGTTTGGTGGAAAATGCAGTCGTGGTTGTTAAAGGGCATGCAATATTCTTATTTTCTTTCTACTTGATTTCAACTGGGTAGGAATGTGAATGATATTGAAGGATCCAGAAAGCATTAAAAAGAGCTGGAAAGAATATACTGAAAATTTTTACAAACAAGGCAATGAGGATTAAATTAGGGAAACTGAACTGGAAACTGAAGCCAAAGAAGAACCAGATATTTTAAAAGAAGTAGTCATAGCAACGATTAAAGCTTTATCAAAAAAAGTCACCTGGTATCGACTATATTCAGAAGGTGCTATCATGGCCTTCACTTGACTGTGTCAACAGATTTGGAAGGAAAAAACTTAGCCAACTGATTGGAGAAGATCACTGTTCACACCTATACCAAAGAAAGGTGATGCCAAGGTCTGTGACAACTACAGAACAACTGCATTAATTCCACATGTCAGCAAAATATTGCTGAACATAATACAACAGAGACTCCCATCATATGTCAAGCAACAACTACCCAAAGTTCAGGCTAGTTTCAGAAAAGGTCAAGGAACAAGAGACATTATTGCAAATGTTAGATGGATATTGGAGAAGAGCAAAGAATACCAAAAACCCTGGGGCCTATACCTTTGCTTCATCAACTACAGCAAAGCTTTGACTGTGTGGATCACAATAAACTATGGAGAACTTTAGTGCAAATGGGAATACTCAAACACAACTCATCTGATAGAGTCTATATGAAAATCAAGAAGCTGCAGTGAGAAATGAATACGACAACACTGACTGGTGTCAGGCAAGGATGCATCTTGTCACCTTACCTGTTCAACCTGTACGGTGAAACCATCTTCAGAAATGCAAATTTGGAAGAAGAGAGTGTCGGTTTCAAAGTTGGTGGCCAAAATATAAACAACCTGCGCCATGCAGATGATACAATGCTCATCACCAGCAGCAAAAAAGAAATGCTGTAACTACTGAGAAAAGTCAAAGCCTTAAGTCATAACATAGGATAAAAACTGAACATAAACAAGACGAAGATCATGAAGACGGAAAATGATGAAGATTTTGAGCTTGAAGGCAATAGAGTAAAGGATTTCAATCTCCTGGGCTCTTTTGTAAACAAAGAAGCAACTAGCAGGGAGGAAATAATTCGCAGATTAGCACACAGTCGCTCTTCAATGAAGGCTCTCTACAAAGTATTCAAAGGCAAGGAGTTAACATTCCAAATGAAGATCAGACTTGTCCATGCACACTTTTTCTCTGTGGTCAGTTATGGATGCAAAAGCTAGATACTACGGAAACAAGACAGAAAGAAGATCGAATCATTTGAGCTTTGGTGCTGGAGAAGTATTTTAGGCATGCCATGGACCACCAGAAGAACTAACAAATCGATTCTGGAAGAGATCAAACCGGCTATGTCACTCGAATTTCAAACGATGAAGTTACAACTGTCTTATTTTGGTCATACCATTAGAAGAAAGAGATTACTGGAGAAAGACATCATGTTTGGGAAGATTGAGAGAACCAGGCTAAGAGGGCGACCTGCAATCAGATGGCTGGACATGTAGAAAACCACCATGGGGATGATGCTGGAGGACCTTTCCAGACTAGTACAAAGCTGATTTCTTTTTAGATCCACAATTCATCACTAGAACTCGAGCACAAGACGATGGCACCTAACAACAGGAATGTGAGAGTTTTTCATAATTTGGAACTATTGGAGCTTAAGTGATTTTGCCAGCTGTTAGAGAAGGGGAATATTTTTTTTGAGGAGTTGCCAAGTGTTTCTTCCCAAAACTAATCACCAGTTATCATCTAAGAATTATACAGTTATCATCAAAATCCAAACCCCACACAAGACACAAAGTCTCACAAAAGAGAACATTTTTGGTTATCAAATTAAGATCATTATTTCTTATGATGTGCACATAATCAGCAACCCCCCAAATTATCCAATTAGAGGCATGTAGCAAAAACACAGCTATACAAACATCTTTTGATAAATCAGAAAGCAGCATTATTTAAAAAAAAACCCATTCCATGACATGAGGCAGTGGTCAAACCATAGCTACATTATTTGGCCTTATTGGGACGTGTTTGTGTAACTGCCTATATTCACAGCATGAATCTTTAACTTAACAAAACATAAAAATCCATTTATATACCGTAATACCTTTCAGTTCTAAGTGGTTTACAAAGGAATTAAGAAAACTGTACAAGATTATAAGCTCATCTATAAAATTTATCAAATAAGTGAGTCAACAACTTTCTAAAAACCTGATAAGAACTGGAGCCTATAAAACTCTTGTCCCAAGAAGCCACTTGATAAGCTAAGATTCAGGTACAACTTTTTACTGTAGGAAATGTAAATATAGTAAGTTTATGCAATGACTGTTTTCTATCAGACACAAACTGGTGAGAGGGATGATTCTAAGTCAGATATCAGTGGAGAAAAAGACCTCAGTGTCACACCGGAGAGGGTATATAGTGTATCCTGAGGACAATCTAGCTTCAAATAAAACTTTGAAGACGACACATCACTCCTGGTCATAAAAAACTTCAAATTTTTATTTGAAGTTATATTGTCCTCAGGATATGCTATTTGCCATATCCGATGTGACACTGAAGTCTTTTTCTCCACTGATATCTGACTTAGAATCGTCCCTCTCACCAGTTTGTGTTTGAATGTATTGTATTTTGTACTTTCAATAGTCGGACATTCAATTTGAATATATTTTCAATTTTCTATCAGACTCGCATCTTCTTAAAAATTTTTTATTTCTGATTGTAGTAGGTGAAAAGATGGCACAGTTCCTCTCTATTTGGTTAATAGACTTTACATAGCTTCATACAGACATAGCAGAAAAACTCATGCTCTCTTTAATTTCCCCTCTGTACAGGGTTGCAAAAGTAAGAAATTTTTCAATCACATTTTAGCGTTTCAGGCAGCTTTCCACAACAAAGAATTTCGATCATTGTTGCTTACAGCTTATTCTTATAAACAATTTAGAACACAGTTGAAGACTTATCTCTTTTCTAAGTATTTGGCTAATTAACTTATTCTATTTCCTAGATTATGTTTACTGTTTATAATCTTTTGTAAACTGCATTGAACTTACGGTTATGTGGTTAATAAGTACAATGTTATGTTATGTTCAAATATGACAATATTTTAAAATAAAAGTACCACCTTACCTGGCAGATGTGTCTGAAAAGCTTCAAAGATTTCTGGTCCAGTGCTCCCTTGGAGAGTACATGGGATCGCAAGTACAGCAGAGCGCTCACCAACAGCTGTTCCTGTGTTGGACAGGACCATGGATCTCGGCCCTCGTCACCATCTCCTCCTGAATATTTCTGAGACAGCTTTCTAAGGCCTTGGAGAACATCTAGAGAACTCACTGAGCACAAGGTATCTGCATGAGTGAGGTAAGTGGGGAAAGAGAATCCCACAGAAGGAAAGGAAAGAAGGGATGTCATCAGCTTGGTAAGCTTGGTGGGTGAGACAAAGCTGCTACTGAGAGCCATATTCACTTCTGAGGCCACGAGTCTCATGCCGTGCTGCATCTGCAAAATGGCAGCCTGTAGTGGGGTAACTACATCTGGGTATAAAGCATACTCCTCAGCCAAGCGCTTCCTAAAATGATGATGAGACAGTTGCCATGCTGCCTCCTCACTCAGCAGGTTTTGAATCCCCTGACGTGACTCAGAACCTTTACCCTGAAGTGCTTGAAGGAGGCGGAACAGAAGATCCTGGACCACCGAAACCTTGGCAATGCTAGTGACATAATAATGAATTTCTTGGTAGAGACGGTCGTATGAAGGGCGGTGAGGCCTGTAGGCTTGTTTCTTGAGAAGTTTATTTATTTGTTTTCGTGAATGCTGCATTCTTTCTAGCAGTGATCTGCCAATAAAACAAGGAAAAAAGAAATTACTGATCTGAGAAATAGAAAACTAAGCCTTAAAAAAGTAGTTGTGAGCATATGGCATCAATATACCCACTCCAAAAAAAGCCTACTTATTTGTCTTTTTAATAAACATGGCTGAGTATTCAAGTTTGAGGGTGATAAAACACAACCAATGCACTTGATAGTACAATGAAATGTCATCTCTGCAAGATTCATGTACTGGTCTTAGTTCCAGAGCAGAACAGTTTTATTTATTCATTCTGATTTTCCAACTCTCACTCATTGGGGCAACATTATTCTATCCCTCAAGGGCCAAACAATTCCCTTAGTTAACAAGTTCAAATATCTTGAAGTGATCATAGATTCACGTTTATTTTAATATCAAACTTCAGAAACAGTGAAAAAGGGGTTTTATACACTTAGATAGCAAAGTTACTTACCATAACAGTTGTTATCCAGGGACAGCAGGCAGATATTCAACAGGTGGGTGACGTCACTGATGGAGCCCCGCAGCGGACAGCCTCGCAAGCACACTTGCTTGAAGATCTTTGTAAGAGCTTAAGAGTGCTGCACCGCACATGCGCGAGTGCCTTCCTGCATGAGTCAGGGCACGCGTCTCCTGTGAGGTACCTCAGCTCAGATAGGTAGCTAAGAAGCCAACCAGGGGAGGAGGGTGGGTTGCGAGAATATCTGCCTGCTGTCCCTGGATAACAACTGTTATGGTAAGTAACTGTGCTTTATCCCAGGACAAGCAGGCAGCATATTCTCAATAGGTGAGTGACCTCCAAGCTAAGCATAATGGGAAGGAGGGAGAGTTGGCAACTTAAGAAAAGAGAGATTGTAAAACAGACTAGCCAAAATGGCCATCCTTCTGGAGAAAGTATCCAGACAATAATGAGAGGTGAATGTATGAACTGAGGACCAAGTGGTAGCCTTGCAGATTTCCTCAATAGGAGTTGATATGAGGAAAGCTACTCTAACTCTGTGACCTGTGACTCGACCCTGCAGAGGGAGACCAGTCTGAGCGTAGCAGAAAGAAATGCAAGCAGCCATCCAGTTGGATATGGTTCACTTCGAGACAGAATGCCCCAACTTATTGGGATCGAAGGAGATGAAAAGTTTTGGGGCTGAGCGGTGAGGTTGAGTGCGTTGCAAGTAGAAAGCCAAGGCACGTTTACAGTCTGGAGCGCCACTTCTCCAGGGTGAGAATGAGGCTTTGGAAAAAATACTGGAAGAACAATGGATTGATTCATGTGAAATTTTGAGACAACTTTAGGCAAGAATTTTGGATGAGTACAGATGACCACTGTCATGATGGAAAACTGTGAAAGGTGGATCCGCAACTAAGGCTTGTAACTCACTGGCTCTTCGAGCAGACGTGAGGGCAATCAGAAACACTACTTTCCAAGTGAGATACTTGAGATGAGCCTTATCAATTGGTTCAAATGGATTGCTTCATCAATTGAGCCAGGACGACATTGAGATCCCAGACCACTGGAGGCGGTTTGAGTAGTGGGTTAACATTGAAAAGTCCTTTCATGAAACGGGAAACCACAGGATGTGCAGACAGGGGTTTCCCATCAAGAGGCTGATGGAAAGCAGCAATCGCACTGAGATGGACTCGGATAGATGTAGACTGGAGGCCAGATTGTGATAAGTGAAGTAAATAATCCAAAACAGAAGACAAGGAGGTAGACATTGGCTCCATTTGGCGCGTAGAACACCAAACAGAAAATCTAGTCCATTTCTGACTGAAACACTGCCTAGTGGATTGCTTTCTGGAAGCTACCAAAATGTCCTGTACAGATTGAGAAAACTGTAGAGAATCAGTTAGGTTGAAAGGTACCAAGATGTTAAGTGTAGAGACTGCAGGTTGGGATGAAGTAAGGACCCTTGATTCTGAGAAAGCAGATAGGGAAAAACTGGTAGAAGCAGAGGTTCCCTGGTGCTGAGTTGAAGTAGAAGGGAGTACCATGGTTGTCTGGGCTACTGAGGAGCTATCAGAATCATGGTGGCAGGTTGCGACTTGAGCTTAACAAGAGTCTTGAGAATCAGAGGGAATGGAGGGAAGGCATAGAGAAACTGACCCGTCCAGTCCAGGAGGAAAGCATTTGCCTCAAGGCGCTGGGAAGAGTATATCTGGGAGCAGAAGTGAGGCAGATTGTTGTTGAGGGGAGACGCAAAGAGGCCTATCTGAGGGGTTCCCCACTGAACAAACACCTGACGTAGAGGCGAGGAATTGAGTGTCCATTAGTGAGGTTGCAGAAGACGACTCAATTTGTCCGCTAGACAGTTGTGCTGACCTTGAATGTATACAGCTCTGAGCAAGATATTTTGATGGATTGCCCAATCCCACAGCTTCAGAGCTTCTTGACAAAGGGAGTGAGATCCCGCACTGCCCTGTTTGTTGACATACTACACGGCGACTTGGTTGTCCGTCCGGACAAGGACTACTTTGTCGTGAAGAAGGTGTTGAAAAGCTTTGAGAGCATTGAAAATCACTCTGAGTTCCAACAGATTGATGTGACAAAGACGGTATGCGGAAGACCAATGGCCTTGTGTACGGAGACCGTCTAGATGGGCTCCCCATGCTTAGGTTGACGAGTCTGTTCTGAGAACCTTCTGATTAGAGAGTTGCGCGGGGACAGAAATCCCACCCGTCCCCGCCAAAGTCCCACCCGTCCCCGTGAGGAATCCCACCCGTCCCCACCCATCCCCGTGAGGAATCCCTCCGTCCCCACCCGTCCCCGCGAGGAATCCCCTCCATCCCCACCCGTCCCCGCGAGGAATCCCCTCCGTCCCCGCCCGTCCATATAAACTTCAGAAATAGTTATTTCATTTAATTATGCTACTGAATTAAAGGCTCTGGTAGAAACCCATTTACAAATAAGCAAAAAGACTTTATTAATTTGATAATATTAATTGGGAAGAATACATACTTTGCAAATGGGTTTCTACCAGAGCCTCTAATGTTTATAAATTTTTATCAACACAACTAATATACTACTTTATCCTGAAGCAAAATAAAAAAAAAGAAATATAATTCTTTTCCTACCTTTGTTGCCTGGTTTCTGCTTTCCTCATGTTCTCATTCAATTCCTTCCATCCACTGTCTCTCTTCCTTCTGCATCTTCCATTTGCTCTGTTACTGTGCCTCTCCCTTTCTTCCCCCTTCCAAATTGGTCTGGCACCCATCTTCTTCTCTCCGCTCCCCCATAGTCTGGCATCTGTCTTCTTCCCTGCCAGTGTCTTCTCCCTACTCTCTCTTCCCCATTTCCTTTCAGCGTCCTTCTCCCCCCCATCTTCCCCATGTCCTGTCAGTGTCCTTCTCCCCCCTCTGTCTTCCACATGTGCTTTCAGTGTCCTTCTCCCCCCTCTGCTTCCCCATGTCCTTTCAGCGTCCTTCTCCCTCTCTGTCTTCCCCATGGCCTTTCAGCGTCCTTCTCCACCCCCCGTCTTCCCCATGTCCTTTCAGCGTCCTTCTCCACCCCTTTGTCTTCCCCATGTGCTTTCAGCATCCTTCTCCCCCCTCTGTCTTCCACAAGTGCTTTCAGAGTCCTTCCCCCCCGCCCTTCCCATGGCCTTTCAGCGTCCTTCTCCACCCCTTTGTCTTCCCCATGTCCTTTCAGCGTCCTTCTCCACCCCTTTGTCTTCCCCATGTGCTTTCAGCATCCTTCTCCCCCTCTGTCTTCCACAAGTGCTTTCTGAGTCCTCCCACCCCCCCCGCCCTTCCCATGGCCTTTCAGCGTCCTTCTCCACCCCTTTGTATTCCCCATGTGCTTTCAGCGTCCTTCTCCCTCCTCTGTCTTCAAGTGCTTTCAGAGTCCTTCCCCCCCTCCTCCCGTCTTCCCCATGGCCTTTCAGCGTCCTTCTCCCCACTCCTTCTCTACCGCCCCGGGTGCAGCACAGCCGGCCAGGTCCCCTTACTTTTGTGGCACTTCCCCGACCGACTGACAACAGCCCCGGTCCGACAAACCTCCCTGCCCTTAACTGCGAATCTAAATTACCTTATTACAGCTGCTGTAAGAAGATAATTTAGATTCGCGGCTACAGGGCAGGGAGGATTGTCGGACCGGGGCTGTTGTCGGTCGGTCGGGGAAGTGCCACAAAAGTAAGGGGACCTGGCCGGCTGTGCTGCAACCGGGGCGGGGTGTGGCGGGGCGGACCGCCCCCTCCCTTGGTAGCCACTCGAACCGCAAGGCTACTCTCCTCCTTACCTGCACTGCCTGCAGCACAGAGCCAAACGGAAGTCTTCCCGACGTCAGCGCTGACGTCGGAGGGAGGGAGGGCTTTGTTTAAGCCCTCCCTCCCCTCCGACGTCAGCGCTGACGTCGGGAAGACTTCCGTTCGGCTCTGTGCTGCAAGCAGAGAAGGTAGGGAGAAGAGCCGCGCGACTGAGTACATCCAGCCCCGCAGGAACCCCGCGACCCTCGGAGGCGTCCCCACGGGATCCCCGCGACCCTAGGGGGCGTCCCCACGGGATCCCCGCGACCCTAGGGGCGTCCCCACGGGATCCCCGTGACCCAAAGGGGGAACCCGCGGGTCCCGCGGGATTCCCGTCGTCCCCGTTCCCGTGCAGCTCTCTACTATGAGGGAGAGTGTGGAACAGAAAACCTCTGGAAAGATTGGAAGAGAGCATCCACCAGTGGAGAGACTATCTCAACAAAGGAGTTACTGTAATGTGTTGAGAAAGTGGTCAGTAGCTTGTTGCCATTGAGATGCCAGGGCCCACTTGATGGCAAAGGCGAAGGAGAGCATCTTGGTGTGGTCGAGGCAGGAACGCTCTGAGCTGGACAGTGTCCAGAATGGCCCCAAAGAACTGAAGAGTCTGAGAAGGGTGCAACTGGGATTTTGGAAAGTTGACTTCGAACCCCAGACATTGGAGGAACATAATAGTCTGTCGGGTCGCTGCAATAACCCCTTGTTGAGAGGGTGCTTTGATGAGCCAGTCGTCCAGGTATGGAAAAACTTGAAGACCCTGGGTACGGAGGGCTGCAGCCACCACCGCCAGACACTTCGTGAAGACTCTGGGGGATGAGGCAGAAAGGAAGAACTTTGTATTGTAGATGAAGATTCCCCACCCAAAATCTTAAATATTTGCGAGAGGCTGGATGAATCGGGATACGAGTGTAAGCCTCTTTGAGAGCCAGAGAGCAAACCCAATCCCCCTGATTCATCAGGGAATACAAAGTTGGTAAAGAAAGCATCCGAAACTTTTGTTTGACTAGAAATTTGTTGAGGGCTCTGAGGTCCAGAATGGGTCGAAAATCCCCCGTCTTCTTTGGGACTAGAAAACAACAGGAATAAAAGCCCGTGTCCCGTTAGTTCAAAGGAACCTCCTTGACAGCTCGAAGGCGAAGAAGAGCCTGAGCTTCCTGAAGAAGGGGAAGTTGCGACGAATTGGAAGGACACTCTCTTGGAGGGAGATCTGGAAGCACCTGAAGAAAGTGAAGTGAATATCCCTCACGAAGAATGGTAAGAACCCAGAGATCTGAGGTGATCATCTCCCACTGGTGATTAAAAATGGTGAAAATGACCTCCGATGGGCAGAAGAGAAGTCTGATGGAGGGAGGCTGGTATGCTCAGACTGGAAATGTCAAAAAGACTGAGTTGGTCAATCTCAGGAAAGGTTTCACTAAATCTACCACACTGACCAAGGTCCTCAAATTCAAGGACACAAACTTCAAAGAAATGGGAGACTTCGTTCACCAGGCGCTACAAATCCAAGCAGAAACCGATAATGTGGAAGAAATGTGGTCGACTTTGAAAGCCACCATACAAGAAGCAACAAACTGCTATGTTAAATCAGTAAGTAAACGGCGAAGGAACAATAAGCCACAGTGGTTCTCTGCAAAGATTTCGGACTTCATCAAGGAGAAGAAAAAAGCAGGGAAACAGGATTCTAGGGAAGTTTATCTGGCCAAGTCAAAAGCCGTCAAAACAGCAATTAGGGACGCCAAATTCCGCATGGAGGAGTCTCTAGCGAAGAACATCCAGAAAGGAGATAAATCCTTCTTCAGGTATATCAGTGACAGAAATAAGAACTCAGGCAGGATAGTGCGTCTTAGGAAACCAGACGGAGACTATATAGAAGCGGACTCGGAAAAAGCCCAACTGTTAAATGAATACTTCTGTTCAGTCTTCACCCGCGAGGCGCCAGGACTCGGCCCTCAGCTACAGACAAGGGTTGACGCAGATGACCCATTTAGTAATTTCGAGTTTACACCCAGCAAGTGTCAACTGCGAACTGTCAAAGCTTAAGGTTAACAAGGCAATGGGGCCTGACAACCTACACCCCAGGGTGCTCAGGGAGTTGTGTGATGTCTTGGCGGAACCGCTATCTGCGCTCTTCAATTATGTCTTCTGGTTTTACCATTTTCCTTTCTTTGGAAAAGATTTTGTTCTACCTTAATACCCTTCAAATATCTGAATGTCTGAATCATATCTCCCCTGTCCCTCCTTTCCTCTAGGGCAGTGGTCTCAAAGTCCCTCCTTGAGGGCCGCAATCCAGTTGGGTTTTCAGGATTTCCCCAATGAATATGCATGAGATCTATGTGCATGCACTGCTTTCAATGCATATTCATTGGGGAAATCCTGAAAACCCGACTGGATTGCGGCCCTCAAGGAGGGACTTTGAGATCCCTGCTCTAGGGTATACTTAATCAGGGCTTCCAGTCTCTCCTCATATGTCTTCTGGCGCAAACATCCTATCATTTTCGTCGCCCTCCTCTGGACCGCTTCAAGCCTTTTTGTGTCTTTCGCCATATACGGTCTCCAAAACTGAACACACTACTCCAAGTGGGGCCTCACCAATGACTTGTACAGGGGCATCAACACCTTCTTTCTTCTACTGGTTACGCCTCTCTTTATAGAATCCAACATCCTTCTGGCAGCAGCCATCGCTTTGTCAAACTGTTTTTATACCTTTAGATCTTTGGACACTATCACCCCAAGGTCCCTCTCTCCATTCATGCATATCAGTCTCACCTCCCAGCACATACGGTTCCTTCCGATTATTAATCCCCAAATGCATTACTCAGCGTTTGTTTGCATTGAATTTTAGTTGCCAGATATCAGACCATTCCTCTAACTTTTGCAGATCTTTGCTCATGTTTTCCACTCCCTCCACAGTGTCTACTCTGTTACAAATCTTGGTATCATCTGCAAAAAGACAAACCTTACCTTCTATCCCTTCTTCAATGTCACTCACAAACATATTGAACAGGAACGGCTCCAGCACCAAACCCTGAGGGACTCCACTACTCATCTTTCCTTCCTCCGAGCGACTTCCATTAACCACCACCCTCTGGCGTTTGTCCGACAGCCAGTTTCTAACCCAGTTCACCACTTTGGGTCCTAACTTCAGCCCTTCAAGTTTGTTCAAGAGCCTCCTATGAGGAACCGTGTCAAAAGCTTTGCTGAAATCTAAGTAGATGACCTAGCATATGTCCTTGATCCAGTTCTCTGGTCACCCAATCAAAAAATTCAATCAGGTTCCTTTGACAAAATTTACCTTTAGCAAAGCCATGTTGCCTTGGATCCAGTAACCCATTAGATCCTAGGAAGTTCACTATCCTTTCTTTCAGGAACACTTCCATTATTTTTCCAACAATCGAAGTAAGGCTTACCAGCCTGTAGTTTCCTGCTTCATCCCTGTGACCACTTTTGTGAATAGGAACCACATCCGCTCTTCTCCAAATCCCCAGGAACCACTTCCGTCTCCAGAGATTTGTTGAGCAAGTCTTTATTAGGACCTGCCAGAACTCTCTGAGCTACCTCAGTATCCTGGGATGGATCCCTGTCCGGTCCCATCGCTTTGTCCACCTTCAGTTTTTCAAGTTGTTCATAAACACTTTTCTCTGTGAATGGTGCAGAATCTACTCCATTTTCCCATGTAACTTTATCAGATTTTCTTCCATGAACACAGAGCTGAAGTATTTGTTTAGCGCGTTTGCTTTTTCCTCATCACTATCCACATATCGGTTCCTAGCATCTTTTAGTTTAGCAATTTCATTTTTCATGTTCTTCCTTTCATTAATGTATCAGAAAAATTTTTTGTCTCCCTTTTTTATATTTTTAACCATATGTTCTTCTGTTGTGCTTTCGCCAAACTTATCTCTCTCTCGGCTACTTTCAGTTTCACCCGGTAGTCCCCCATCCCTGCAGGAACTCAATTTCCCTGGCCCCATGAGTTTTTTCGCTGTCCCTGTCCCATTCCTGTCAACTCTGCCTTAACAACACAAGCCCCGAACACTTATGATTTTAAAGTGTTTCGAGGCTTGTGCATATGAGGATGGAGCTTGCAGGAATGGGGCAGGGACAGGAAAAGAACTCACTGGGATGGAACAGTAAAATGAGTTCCCACAGGGACAGGGAAAAATGTGTCCCCATGTCATTCTATAATCCCATCTTCCACAGGATTACCCTAGCCTACCTTAATCACATTTAATTTTATGCAAGTGTTACAATGCAAACAGGTCCAGCTCAACTAATAAGCTAATACAAAGTTATAAGCCTAACTATGTTTGCCATGCTCTGTTTGTATATATAATACTGTGTTTTGCCATGCTATGTTTAGTCATACAATGCTAGTCATGCTATGCAGATGACACTAAACTGTTCAAAGTTGTTAAAACGAATGCAGATTGTGAAAAATTACAGGCAGACCTTAGGAAATTGGAAGACTGGGCATCCACATGGCAGATGAAATTTAATGTGGACAAATGCAAAGTGATGCACATTGGGAAGAATAACCTGAATCACAGTTACCGGATGCTAGGGTCCACCTTGGGGGTTAGTACCCAAGAAAATAATCTGGGTATCATTGTAGACCCGTGGTTCTCAATGCTGTTCTAGGGAACCCCCAGGCAGTCGGGTTTTCAAGATATCCCTAATGAGCAGAGTACGATTTTGGGTTTCAAAAAGGGGTTGGACAAGTTCCTGAAGGAAAAGGGGATTGAGGGGTATAGTTAGAGGAGTACTATATAGGATAAAATGTCTTAAGTAAAGGATCACTTACAGGTCACTGACTTGGGGGGCCGCCGCGGGAGCGGACTGCTGGGCACGATGGACCTATGATCTGACGCGGCAGAGGCGATGCTTATGTTCTTAATATGCATGAGAGAGATTTGCATATAATAGAGGAAACAGACATGCAAATATGTCTTATGCATATTCATTAGGGATATCTTGAAAACCCGACTGTCTGGGGGTCCCCTAAGACAGGGTTGAGAACCACTGTTGTAGACAATATGATGAAACCTTCTGCCCAATGTGTGGCGGCGGCCAAAAAAGTAAAAAGGATGTTGGGAATTATTAAAAAAGGGATGGTTAACAAGACTAAGAATGTGATAATGCCCCTGTATCGCTCTATGGTGCAACCTCATTTGGAGTATTGAGTTCAATTCTGGTCTCCTTATCTCAAGAAAGATATAGTGGCACTAGAAAAGGTTCAAAGAAGAGTGACCAAAATGGTAAAGGGAATGGAACTCC
This sequence comes from Geotrypetes seraphini, assembly GCF_902459505.1. Taxonomy (NCBI): domain Eukaryota; kingdom Metazoa; phylum Chordata; class Amphibia; order Gymnophiona; family Dermophiidae; genus Geotrypetes; species Geotrypetes seraphini. Next base: position 29,158,483 of record NC_047086.1, read on the forward strand.
TCTCGTATGAGGAAAGACTAAAATGGTTAGGGCTCTTCAGCTTGGAAAAGAGACGGCTGAGGGGAGATATGATTGAAGTCTACAAAATCCTGAGTGGAGTGGAAAGGATACAAGTGGATCGATTTTTCACTCTGTCAAAAATTACAAAGACTAGGAGGCACTCAATGAAGTTACAGGGAAATACTTTTAAAACCAATAGGAGGAAATTTTTTTTCACTCAGAGAATAGTTAAGCTCTGGAACACGTTGCCAGAGGATGTGGTAAGAACGGATAGCGTAGCTGGTTTTAAGAAACGTTTGGACAAGTTCCTGGAGGGAAAGTCCATAATAAGTCTGTTATTAAGAAAGACATGGGGAAGCCATGTATCGGTAGCATGCAATATTGCTACACCTTGGGTTTTGGCCAGGTACTAGTGACCTAGATTGGCCACCGTGAGAACGGGCTATTTGGCTTGATGAACCATTGGTCTGACCCAGTAAGGCTATTCTGCAAGTATCCACTGAAAAAACCCTTCCCAGAGTGAGACAGAGAAATACCTGAGAGCTATGGCTGCACAATAGCTTATATGTATTTAATCTGCACAGTATCTTATATATATATATATACCCACTGCTCTGCAGCCTCTGTCTCCATTTGCTGGCTGACAAGCATAACCCAATACAATTTGAACTGATGGGCTGATAAAAAAAACTATGCCAATTTTTTATGTTGGCTAACATAGGGAGGCAGATTAAGTACCACCTATCTTTATTCATTTTCAATCTAAAAACAGTGCATACAAGAATTCATACAAGTTATTTAAAAAACAGCAATTACATCCATTAGTAAAATACATAAGAATAATTCTCGCCCCCTCCCCCCTGATTTCAATGTATTCAAGATAACCATACAATAGTACTTTCATATCTTCAATAAACCAGTCACAATATACTATCCCTCTCCCTCCCACCCACCCCCTTCCCTAAAGAATATCTTTAGACAGGATAATTTTGACACTATGACAATAAAATAGAATTGCAGTTCTCAAGCCAGTTTCAGGAAACACAAAGCCAGTCAGGTTTCAGGATATCCATAATGAATATGCAAGAAATAGATTTACATACAATGGAGGCTTGAGCATGTAAATTTAACTCATGCATAGTTATTGTGGATATCTTGAAAACCAGACTAACCTGGTATATTTCAAAGACTGAGTTGAGAACCCCTGTTGAAGAGTAAAATAACAAATGCTGAAGTTTACTATCCAAGTTTGACCTTCACTAGGTACTTCAAAATAAATTAAACCAAACTGTACATCACAATTTCCAAAAGCTGTCAGATCTAGTCCTCTATGGACAGCATGGAGTTTTTACCTGATGTGGGGATGAGAGTATTTCAGGACAGTTTCATCATCAAGGTCTCGTCCTGTATGCAACTGGGATAAGAGATTACGCATCTTCCATTCATTCTCCAGCTCTTGTAACTGAGGAGTAATACATTTAAAGAAAATCATCTTAGCATGCAAGACATCAAAAATCCTCTCCGAGGTTGGTTAATTGTACATTACTGTTTTAATTTAATCTCAGCAGATCAGACACCTGGTTTTGGGAAATTTCCCAGACCTCTCCTTCTCTTGTCTTCTTTAGGGCTGTTGTCAGCTTTGGTGCTAACTGAAGGGGGCAGCAGAGACCATGGAGAAGGAGGAGTTGAAAAGCTGTGTATGACATCTTCTGCAGTATACACTTCTCTCTCCGTATTCGCAGGGGTTAGGGGCAGAGCCGGCTTGCGAATATTGAATATTCGCGAATAATTTTTGGGCCTGCTCTGACCCACCCCCACCTCCCTCCCAGCATCCTAGACCTTACCTAGTGGTCTAGCAGGCTTTCAGGGCAGGAGTGATCTTCCTACACTCCTGCCCCGTGCAGATCACTCTTAGCAAATGGCTGCCGTGAGTTCCCGTAGTCTCTCGAGACTACGACAGGAGATCCCCGCAGCCATTTGCTATGAGTGATCTGCATGGGGCAGGAGTGTAGGAAGATCGCTCCTGCCCCGAAAGCCCGCTAGACCTCCAGGTAAGGTCTGGGATGCTGGGAGGAAGGTGGGGAAGGTCCAGAATGCAGCTTTACTTAAAAAAAATAAATAAATAAAAATAATTGCAAATAATCGAATCCGCGGATACTGAAACCGTGGATTCGGAGGGCTCACTGTACTCGTGAGCACAGATGGATAACCCTATGGTTAATATACCATCCCTATTGCACTAAAAAAACCAGAAGCAGATTTGTACAGCATTTTTTTCTGACTCCATTTTCGAAGCAAAATTCTACCCTTTGAAAACTGACGTGAAGTCTTTAGGCATAAATGTACCTGCATTTTTTTTTTTTAAAGGTTTTCAGAGATGCCATCATAAATACACAAAATATTTAAAACTTATTAATTTATTTAGATTTTTATCCTGTCCTCCCAGTAGCTCAGAACGGTCTACAAGTGAACATACATAATGGAGTGTAATTGGACATATAAGATATACAATAGATTTAAATGTTTGGACATACAAGACTGTGCGGTAGTTTAAATACAGGGAGTATACAGCAAATTAAGAGTAGAGTTTAAGTATAAGTAGTTTAGTTTAAATACAAGTTATTTGAGTTTAGATACAATTTATCAGAGTACAGACTAAGAGAGGACTATACTAAAATTTAGGGAGAAGATAGACAGGAGAGAGAAGAGAGAGGTGGGGCTTAAGGGGGGGGTGTAGACTGAGGGTGACCTTTAGTTGAAGAGGAGGGTCTTTACCATTTTACAGAATGTCAATAATGAGTTCTATAGTCTGAGTTGAGGGGGGAGTTAGTTCCAGAGATGTGGAATGAAGTGGCTGTAGGATCGTTTGCGGGCAGTTTCTGAGAGGAGGGACCTTCCAGGCGGAATGCATAGGTGTATCTCCGATTTAGAGCGGAGGGTGCGAGTGGGGGTGAAGATGGGAAGCTTGGATTTTATGTAGGAGGTGGTGGTGGTATAAATTCTCTTATGCGCTATTGCCAGGGCCTTGAAAGCACAGCGCTGGCTAATTGGGAGCCAGTGTTCAGCTCGGAGTGCTGGGGATATGGGATCATGGTAGTTGAGGTTGTGTAGGAGGCGGATAGCTGCATTTTGGACCCATTGGAGGCGCTTGAGATTATTTTTGGTTAGTCCATTAAATAGGGAATAACAGTAATCCATTCTGGAGAGGACATATGCGTAGAGGAGTTGGGCCAGGTCAGGTGTGGAGATGTAGGGTTTGATCCTTCTCAGTAGGCGGAGGTAGTAGAAGGAGGTGGAGACTACTTGGGATATGTGGGCAGATAGGGATAGGTGTCCGTCTAAGGTTACTCCTAGGCTGCGTACCTGATCTGTTGCCGTTAGTAGAGTGGAGTCCCATGCTAGTGTAGGACGTGTGTATTTGGTGCTTTTTTTCCTGATCCATAAGAGTTCGGTTTTAGAGGCGTTCAGTTGAAATTTGTTGTTTGACATCCAAGTTTTCATGTCAGAGAGGCAGTGTTGGAGGTTAGCAATTTGGGACGACCGGTTCTCGCCTAGTGGGAGGAGCAGCTGAATGTCATCAGCATAAAAGTGGATTTTAATGTTATATTTTTGCGCTATATCAATGACAGGCCTGATGCAGAGGTTGAATAGGAGGGGGGATAGAAGGGCGCCTTGATAGGCTTGGGGTTAGATTTGTGTGTCCCTAGTAGGACAGTCTGGGTCCTCTGATGGAGGAAGGAGGTGACACATTGGAGGGCTGTGTCCTTGATTCCGAGGTCATAGAGTTTGGATGTGAGGAGATGGTGGTCGACTGTGTCAAAGGCAGTACTAAGGTCAAGTAGGACTAGTAGGGCATCACTGCCTTTGTCGAGTATTGACCAGCTGTCATCAATGATATCAAGGAGTACTGATTCTGTGCTGTGGCCTTTTCGGAAGCCGGACTGGGCAGGGGACAGAGCAGCTTGTTCTTCAATGAAAGGGTGTAGTCGGTGGAGCACAATTCGTTTAAGGAGTTTGGAGACAAATGGGAGGTTGGAGACCGGGCGATAGTTGCCGGGTTCGTTAGGATCAAGGGTGGGTTTTTTGAGAGTGGGTTTGATAATAGCTGACTTCCATAAACCCATAAAACAGTCCTATAATAGATGCAATTAAATCAGGACAAGCATGCATCCGTGGAACCAGGCATGAATCATCAAAAGTAAACTGTCATTTAAAGAGATTAAAAGACTGTCTATACCACACACATACGGATGCCTTCCGACCCGCTGCCAGTTCATGAGACCATCAGTTCTTCGTATTCCGTGGAGCGGAGAAGCCATATTTGTTTTTCGCTTCACACGCCTTCCTTAGTCATGTATCACATGCGTTTTTAACAGACGCCTTTTACCCGTGTGTATTCGCTGTGCATACTACTTGTGTCTGTTTTGTGCCTTCCCATATTATTTTTCTTTAATACTTATATTTATTTTATTTGCCAGTTTTACTAAATGGAGTGCTGTTCCCTGTTAGGCCTTGCCTACTAGCACTCCTCTCTAAGAAACCTCATGGGACTTTGATTTTTATTAAAATTTACTTTAATTTTAATCTTTTTATTTTTTATTATTTGAATCTCTACTATTTAATAATTGTTTTCTCAGGTACTTCAGCTAGATTGTGAGCCTTCGGGACAGTTAGGGAAGTTCTAAGATCCTAATTTTATTTTATTGTAACCTGTTCTGGGCTCCTGGGGAGAACGGGCTATAAAAATGAATGCATAAATAAATGTCGGTAGTTTAACTCTCAGGGTCATTCACCCCTAAATTATTTTTAGATTTTTGGGCCAGTTTAGAAATGGTGTTGAGGATGGCCAGTTCTGACACTGAGGCTCCACGTCGCTGCATACACCAGGGCCATTGACTTCAACCTCTAGCTCTATCTCAGCTACTTCAGTACTACCGCTATCAGGGAAACCGTGTAAGAAAGCTAAGCAACACAAGCACTGTTCCCCCTCTGATGATGCAACACAAGCATCTTCAACATTGAAAAGATAAAGGACAGATGTCTCTGCACATTTTCTCACTTCCACTATCCAAGGTGAAGAGAACGAGAGGGCACTCGCTAAAGTTAGAAGGGAAAAGATTCCGTACAAACATAAGGAAGTTCTTCTTCACCCAGAGAGTGGTAGAAATCTGGAAAGCTCTTCCGGAGACTGTTATAGAGGTAAGCACCCTTCAGGGATTCAAGACAAGGTTGGATAAGTTCCTACTGGAACAGAACATATGCAAGTAAGGCTAGACTCAAATAGGGCACTGGTCTTTGACCTAAGGGCTGCCGCGTGAGCGGACTGCTGGGCACGATGGACCACTGGTCTGACCCATCAGTGGCAAATCTTATGTTCTTATGCTCTTTTCATTCAGAGAATTACATGGGAAGAAGCAATCCCCAAGCTCCCGAAGGAGGAGGAGTTCCCTCCGAAACAGAGCTCTGTTGAGCTGAAAGCAATATGCCGCTTGAACTTATCGGACTGGGGGAAGCACTTTATTGAGAAAGATAAGTACCCAGCCTGCTATATATATGTTTTCTGATTAAGGACAGTATTCTTGGATCTTACAACAAAATTTGATCGGATTTGGATGTGTGTGTTTGTTGGGAGGCAATGAATGTGCTTAACAGATTTAAACGGTTTTGAAGAGGATTGCAAGATATGGTTTTTAACTTTGTATGAGAGGATGGGACTATTGATTTATTACACTTATTGATTGAACATGTTTTGCACAAATGAGAGGTTCTAGGATATTTCACACATTTGCCCATTTGGGTTTTTGTTTATTTCTCACCCGCCCTTATCCAGGGCGAGTTACATATTAACATACAAAATAAAAGATTTACATTTATCATACATAACACTTCAGAGACAAACTATAACAAATTATATACTTACATATCAGATCAAATTACATATAACATATACATCGCATCAACGACAAAAACCCACACATACATCAAAATATAAAATTATATAAGGCATACAAGATGCTTCAATAACAAACATCAATTAAAAAAAAATAAAACAAACCAGTCCATCAAACACCTCCGTGACCAGCACTCAAGAGTCATTACTCCTTCTCCCTCAGCCAAACTCAGACCCTATATTTCATTTTACAGAACAGATGTCTTTTCAGTAATTTCCTAAAGTTCTGAACATTTTGCTGCTGGTGAATGTATCCTGGAAGATTTCCAACTCCCAGGGGCCGATGCAGTGAAAGACATTGTTTCTGGAAGAGGAAAGCCTTAACTCCCGCACAGATGGTACAGACAGATCACAATGCTCAATTGAGCAGAGCAGTCGAGCCGGCTCACACAGCAAGATGCTCTGGACCAGGTGTTTAGGGGCCAACTTCTGTAAGCACATAAAGACATTCACCAGTAACTTGTACCAGATCTTATCCTTTACTTTCAGCCAATACAACCTTATAAAATATTCTGTTACATGCTCATGTCTGTCCAATTTAGGTTTCCCTTGAAGAGGCTGATGGAAAGCAGCAATTGCACTGAGATGGACCCGTAACGAAGTTGACTTGAGGCCAAAATGAGAAAGGTGCAAAAGATAGTCCAAAACCGAAGACAAGGAGGAGTGTTGTGGCTCATGATGATGAGAAAAACACCAAGCAGAAAATCTAGACTACTTTTGGTGGTAGCATTGTCTAGTAGCCGGCTTCCGGGAAGCTTCCAAGACATCTCTCACAGGTTGAGAAAACTGGAGAGGAGTTATGTTGAGAGGAACCAAGCTGTCAGGTGTAGAGACTGCAGATTGGGATGAAGTAGGGACCCTGATGCTGCAAGAGTAGCGAGGGAAAAACTGGTAGAGGGTATGGCTCCCTGGTGCTGAGTTGAAGTAGAAGGGAGTACCAAGGTTGTCTGGGCCACCGTGGAGCAATCAGGATCATGGTGGCGTGGTCTGACTTGAGCTTGACTAGAGTCTTTTGAATGAGCGGCAATGGAGGAAACGCATATAGAAAGAGATTCGTCCAGTCCAGAAGAAAAGCATCTACCTCGAGGCGATGAGGAGTGTAGATCCTGGAGCAGAACTTGAGGCAGTTTGAAGTTGTGGGGGGCTGCAAAGAGGTCCATCTGAGGCGTTCCCCACAGAGAGAATCTAATCTAATCTAATCCTTAGGTTTGTATAGCGCATCATCTCCACGTTCGTAGAGCTCGGCGCGGTTTACAGTAGAAGAAATAGGAAGGAACTACAACAGAGGGTTAGAGGTAGAAGTGTGAAGAAAATTTAGAAGACTTGGGATGCTGAGATATAAGAGTTTCCTTGATTCTAAGTTGGAGGGAGACTTACATTTTTGAGAAAAGCCAGGTTTTCAGATGTTTTCGAAAAACTTGGAGAGCGCTCAAGTTCCGAAGAGGGGAGGTAAGGTTGTTCCAGAGCTCAGTGATTTTGAAGATGTGATGAAGGGGCGTTGAGTGGAGAGTCCACTCGTGAGTTTGTAGAAGACGACTCAAGTTGTCTGCTAGGGCATTGTCCGCCCCCTGAATGTAGGTAGCTTTGAGGAAGGTGTTGTGGCGGATTGCCCAATCCCAAACTTTCAGAGCTTCCTGACAAAGGGAGGCCGATCACATGCCCCCCTGCCTGTTGACATAATATATGGCGACTTGGTTGTCTGTGCAAATGAGGACCACCTTGTCGTGAAGCAGATGTTGGAACGCATTGAGAGCATTGAAAATCGCCCTGAGTTCCAGGAGATTGATGTGGCACTGACGGTCCGTGCTGGTCCAATAACCCTGATTGCTGAGACCGTCCAGATGAGCTCCTCAAGCATAAGTCGACGAGTCGGTCGTGAGAACTTTCTGGTAGGGGGGTGTTTGGAACAGCAAATCTCTGGATAGATTGGAGGATAGCATCCACCAGCGAAGAGACTGTTGCAGAGCAGGAGTGACCTGGATGTGTCGAGACAGAGGGTCGGATATCTGCATCCACTGAGATGCCAGGGTCCACTGAGGAATCTTGAGGTGAAGTCTGGCAAAAGGAGTCACGTGAACTGTAGAGGTCATGTGGCCCAGAAGAACCATCATGTGTCTCGCCGAGATGGATGGGCGAGAGGACACCGAATGGCAAAGATGGAGGAGAGCTTCCAGGCATGGAGGAGGGAGGAACGCTCTGAGTTGGGTGGTATCCAGAACAGCTTCGATGAAGGGAAGAGTCTGGGAAGGTTGTAAATGGAATTTCGGGAAGTTTATCTCGAACCCCAGGTGTTGCAGTAACCAAATCGTCTTCTGGGTCGTGAGGACGACTCCCTGAAATGTGGAATCCTTGATGAGCCAGTTGTCCAGGTAGGGGAACACCTGGAGACCATGGCTCCTGAGCGCTGCGGCCACCATTACCAGGCACTTGGTGAAGACTCTGGGTGATGAGGCCAGGCCGAAAGGAAGCACTTGGTATTGAAGATGAAGATGTCCCAGCCTGAATCTGAGGTATTGACGCGAGGCCGGATGAATGGGAATGTGAGTGTAGGCCTCCTTGAGATCCAGAGAGCATAACCAGTCGTTCTGCTCGATGAGGGGATACAGGGATGCCAGGGTCAACATGCAAAATTTTTCTTTGACCAGAATCTTATTGAGTACCCTGAGATCCAAAATGGGGCGCAGATCGCCCGTCTTCTTCAGAACAAGGAAGTACCGGGAGTAAACACCCTTGTTCTGTTGAGCCAAAGGGACCGGCTCAACAGCCCCCAGCTGCAATAGGGCCTGAGCTTCCTGAAGAAGAAGGGCGGTCTGGGTCAAGTTAGAAGGATACTCTCTTGGAGGATGTTCCGGAGGAACTTGATGGAATTGAAGAGAGTATCCCTCCTTGACGATGGAAAGGACCCAGAGGTCGTTGGTAATAGTCGTCCATCGATGGTAAAAATGATGGAGACGACCTCCAATCGGTGGCAAAACTGAAAAAGGCAGAACGACAAATGTTATGCCCTCTTTGAGACAGTCAAAAGGGCTGAGGAGACTTAGGGACAGCAGACGATTGTGGCTTCTGTTGCTGCTTTTGAGGATGCTGCCTCTTAACAGGCTGACAGATAGGAGGAGCCTGTTTAGGTGGGTAACGTCGCTGGTAGATCAACGGCATGATGGATGAGGAGGAGCAGGCTTGGGCTTCGGACGGAGGATGGACTGGAAAGACTTCTCGTGGTCCGAAAGCTTCTTGGTCGCTGCCTCAATGGACTCATCGAAGAGGTCGGTACCAGTGCATGGGACATTGGCAAGCCTGTCCTTGAGATTGGGGTCCATGTCAATGGTCCTGAGCCACGCCAGCCGGCGCATGGCCACCGAACACGCTGTGGCCCGAGCAGATAGCTCAAAGGCATCGTAGGAGGACTGCATCATCTGCAAGCGGAGCTGGGATAGTGAAGCTAGAACCTCCTAGTACTCAAACTGTGCTCCAGGGTCCAGATAGGGCATGAACCTCTGGAGGACAGGCAGGAAAAATTCAAAATATGTGATGAAGTGGAAGTTGTAATTCAGAACTCTGGAGGTCATCATGGAGTTCTGGTAAATTCTCCTGCCGAACCGGTCCATAGTCTTGCCCTCCCTACCAGGTGGAACGGTGGCGTAGACCTGGGAGGGGTGAAACCGCTTCAGAGAGGAGTCCACCAAAAGGGATTGGTGGGAAGAGTTGGGAACCGTCAAACCCTTTATGGTGTACTGTGCGGTACCTGGCATCCAATTTGCCCGGCACAGCGGGGATGGAATAAGGTGTTTCAATGCACCACACAAAGGTCTGACCCAGGAGCTTGTGTAGAGGAAGATTGAGGGATTCAGCAGGTGGTTGAGGGAGGTGCATCGTCTCCAAATACTCTTTTGAAAATTTGGAACCTGTGTCCAGTTGAATGTCCAAATCGATAGCCATCTGCCAAAGGAACGAGGAGAAGGATAGCTGGTCAGCTAGAGCCGGGCCTCGAGAAGGACTCGAGGACGTCGAGGCCTCTGGATCCAATGAGGATGGGAATCGTGATGGTGAGATAGACCCCAGTGAGTCCTTGAGCTCTGGTAGCGGAGGCGGAGAAGTAGCCGGTGGGGAATACTGCAGAAACGGCTGTTTTCGATGAGGCGAGGCATGCCTGGACGAGTGCCTCGATGAATGCCTCGATTGATGATGCGAGCTGTGTCTGGACGCCGGTCTCGATGGACGAGGCGAGTGTGTCTTCGCTGAGGCCCCCAGATAGTGGATGGGGTTGGAGGCCGTTGATCAAAGCAGGGGTGGATGGCTGGCACCACCCCGAGGCACCCGCAGAGGCTCGAGCCCCTGCATTGGGTGGATCGGCTCCAACGAAGGCACTTGCAAAGACTCTACTCCTTGCATCGAGTGAATCAGTTCCAACGGAAGCATGGGCAAAGACTCTGCTCCTTGCGATGCATGCACCGATGCCAGACCAGACACTCGCAGAGACTCTGCTCCCTGTAGAGAGTGTGTGTACCGCTGAGGCACTGGGGGTGGCTCGACCTCGCGGGAGGCCTCCACGTGCCCAGGCTGGATTTGAGAGAGAAGCTTAGGCCCTATGGTGGTGAAGAGCTCAATGAATTGCTTCTCTAGCAAGGTCTGGAACGAAGCCGGCAAAGATGGAACCGCATCAGCAATGGGACCACCTGCTCGGGCCTCGCGCTCTTTAGGGGCAGTGTGTGAGTGCTTGGGCTTGGAAGCCTTGGGCACTTTTAGCACTACCGGTGGAATAGGCTGCTGTGCTAACTGTCCTGAAGAGACCTAGGAAGGCATCGCAGCGGGCGCTAGAGTCGGAGCCGGCATGAACGATGCAGGCTTGATGAGACTCGGCGCCGCAGAGGTGGAAGGCTGGGGAGCAGCGGATGATGTCGAAGGTGAAGGGCCCTTCAATGAAGACTGCTCCGTTGAGGACTCCATGCTGAACAGCGACTCCCACAAGACGCAACGACGCTTGAAAGCACGTGCGGTGAGTGTGGAGCAAGGCCGGCACGTTTCGGAAGCTGTTGAGGCCCGAGACACCGAATACAGCGTCGATGAGGGTCCGTTAGCGAAATCGCGCGCTGGCACTTGGCACACTTTTTAAAACTAGTGATAGGCCGGGACATAGGCCAGAAAAGCTCCGCCACAAGATCGAAGCCGTGGGGCTGCGGCCACATGGTCTGCCTGGTCGAATGGATAGAAGAATTTTTTATTTTTTTTTAAAACAAGAAAGAACGAAGAAAATTAGCGATTAAGAGTAAAATAACCCAAAACCAGTGGCGTACCTAGGGTATGTGGCACCCGGGGCCCATCATTTTTTGACACCCCCCCCCCATGTAAAAATTTTTTTTTTTTTTTTTTGCAATAACCATGAAATGGAATAAATGGTCAGAATAGAAACAGGCAGTGAAAATTTTCTTTTATTGAACCTCATATATGTAACCATTATTCCAAACATAACATAACATAAATTATGTCTAAATTGTCATGACATTAGAAGTACATATGGAGTAGTTGCAGGTGATGCTTGGGACAGTTCTGATTGTGTTAGTTCGGTTTTATGTGTTTTTTGAATAGAAGGGTTTTTATTTCTTTTTGAAGGTTTTGCAGTCTGTGGTTGATATCAATTGGTTGTAGAGTTGGGGGTCGAGTGTTGCAGCTCGAATGGCTAGGAGGTTGTCGAACAGTTTTTTTCTTTTGACGTTTTTGGTTGGAGGGTGTGTGAATGGTGCACAAGTTCTCCTATGTCTGTTTGAAGTGGATTGAATTATTTAGCTGAAGAAATTAGTTACCCCCCCATTCCACACACATTAATTCTCTTCCATTTTTGTTCCCATTATAAAAAAACACTGATAAGTTCCCAGGAAAAAAATACATTAAAATAAGAAGTGAAAACAAAGGCCCCTACAGATGAGAACATAACATAAGAATAGCCTAACTGGGTCACACCAATGGTCCATCATGCCCAGTAGCCCATTCTCATGGTAGCCAATAGTGCTGTCCGATTCAGAGAAAAATATTTCATTCGATTCGATTCACCCTGTTGAATCAATTTTTCGATTCGATTCACTGTTAATGACACCGCTTTTTAAGTTTAAACAAAGTACAACAATAAATTTCACAACAACAATAAATTTCACAAAGTACTTAAAAAAAAAAATCACATTTTTCCATTAAAGCAGTTCAGGAGACATTTGCTTGAACAGTCTTTTTTCCCAGTCCATAAGCAAGCAATATGAAAAAGATTTCCTTAATTATCTACTCAAACATTTTTGCTATTTACTTTCATTGTACCTAGACTATTATTCAGTAGAAAAAATTTAGTTTGTTCAATCAAGCAGAACATTCACTCATAGAAGTCCAATGTCCACACAGGATTTGATTTAACAAACCAAATTTTTTCTACTGAATAATAGTTTAGGTATACTGAATAGCAAAAATGTTAAAGCCACACAGAAAAGCAGTAAAAGTCAATAGGTTCTCCAAGTGGGAACAACCTGATGTCTCAGCACTTGAGGAAAAGACCACGTAATAATGTTTATAAGATAAATCATATAAATGATTATACTGAAGCAGGGTGTCCTCAGCGTGAGAGGTAAGCGAGAGGAGAGAATTCTCCAGCGCTTTACACAATAAGGCACAGGTTAATCACCCTCTGCCTGCAGTGCACACCATCATAGGACACCTCAGGTGTGCTCAAATTAATCAATGTGATAAATTAAACAGTAATAAACAATTGGTCAATCACAAGAGTGCAAGATCAAACAGGTTGTTCCCACTCAGAGAACCTATTGACTTTACTGCTTTTCTATGTGAGTAGATAATTAAGCAAATTTCTGATAGCCTACAGAACTGATTCTCACCTTCCATCCCCAGCCCCCAAGACTTACCAGACCCCCCCCCTGCCGATGTATTTACTTACTGCCTGAACTGGATATTAAATCGTGGGGAAGAGAGGAGAAATGCGGGGAAAGAGCCAGCCAAAACTAGTATTTGTTGCTGCTGAGTGCACCAATCCAGGGCAAGCAGACGCTTCCCCCATGTCTTAATAACAGATTATGGACTTTTCCTCCAGGAATTTGTCCAAACCTTTCTTAAAACCAGCTACGCTATCTACTTTTAACATAACTTCTGGCCACTTCATTTTTAAGCTTATATCTTTCCTTCCAAACAGAGACCTTGCTAGATGTCAAATACAGCACAAGGTAACTTCACACGGACTTAACTGTGCAGGAAATGAATATCCTCATACACCCACCATATAGTGCAAAAATGTGCAAAGGTCTGTTTTTTTCTTTCGATCACTACATAGCCTAATGCCACACAAGCAGCGCTGTTACAAACATATTCTGAAGGTCAATGCTAAGGTTGACAAAGTTTCCTTCCTTGGACCAGAAGGAGATACTGACAAACCACTGGAAGAGATTCTAAAACAACTACCCAGAAATAACACCCAAAGACCCACTCAGTGTGTGAACCAGTTGAGTGGAGTGGACTAACTGGGGGTGGAAATGGGCCCAGAGTTTGCTCAGCAGAATTTCCCAGACTACCTCTTCCTCTCAACACACTGACATGCTACCACCACCACCAACACTAGGAACACCTCACCGAGTATGCCAGCAATGCTTATAAACTTTATAAAACACATTATTATATTTTCTTATAAAGCATATATTTTAACTGAACTCAGCCTTGCCATTCACAAAAATAGAAAAGTTCCCATTTCAAGCTGTCTCATGTACACTTTTCAAATCTAACATATTGTAATCACAAAACAGAAAATAAAATTATTTTTTCTACCTTTTGTTCTCTGGTCAATATTCAAATCTTGTTGGTCCCAGGCTCTTGTTGTCTTGCTTGCCAGGGTCTCCTTTCTCCGTGCTAACCATCCGTCTGCCATCTCTGTCCTCCCCTTCCGTTTCCCTTCCCTCTCCCGGAGATCTGGCATCTTTCCTTTTTTTGTCTCGATCTACAGATTCACCTTTTCTCAACTCCCCACCACCCCAGGATCCACCATCTCTCCCTTTCTGTTCCCAACTATCCTCCTATCCAGTATCTCTATCCCCCCTCCACACCATCCCCTGTTTCCAAGTTCTCTCCCTTTCTGTTCCTTCCCTCCCTAAATCCCATTATGCACCATCTCTCTCCCACTCCTCTGTTTTTAGACCCATTATTTCTAACCCCCAAAGTCTGGCATATGCACGTATCTTTGAACCCCCCCTTCCCTCTCTCCCTCTGTGTACTTTTACACCAGGACCCCCCTCCCCCGAAGGTCTGTCCCCCCTCCGAAGGGCTACACCCCACCCCTGAAGGCCTGCACCCCCCCGAAGGACTTTACCTCCCACCCAAAGGTCTGTCCCCCTCTGAAGGCCTAAACCCCACACCTGAAGGCCTGCACCCTCCCCGAAGGATTGTACCCCCCACCCGAAGGTCTTTCCCCCCCTGAAGGCCTGCACCCACCCCGAAGGCCTGCACCCACCCCGAATGGCTGCACCCACCCCAAAGGCCTGCACCCACCCCAAAGGCCTGCACCCCCCCCCGAAGGTCTGTACCTCCTGAAGGCCTGCACCCCCCTGAAGGCCTGCACCCCCCCTCGAAGGCCTGCACTCCCTTGAAGGTCTGCACCCCCCCCGAAGGCCTGTCCCCCACTTGAAGGCCTGTCCCACCCCCTTGTAGGCCTGTCCCCCCTTTAAGGCCTGCCTGCCTGCCTTTCCCCCCCTTGAAGGCCTGTCCCCCCTTGAAGGCCTGCACCCCCTTGAAGGCCTGCACCACCCCACTCGAAGGCCTGCACTCCCTTGAAGGTCTGCACCCCCCCCGAAGGCCTGTCCCCCACTTGAAGGCCTGTCCCACCCCCTTGTAGGCCTGTCCCCCCTTTAAGGCCTGCCTGCCTGCCTTTCCCCCCCTTGAAGGCCTGCACCCCCTTGAAGGCCTGCACCACCCCCCTCGAAGGCCTGCCCTCCCTTGAAGGTCTGCACCCCCCCCCCCCGAAGGCCTGTCCCCCACTTGAAGGCTTGTACCACCCCCTTGTAGCTTCTCCCCCCCTTGTAGGCCTGTCCCCCCCTTGAAGGCCTGCCTGCCTGCCTTTCCCCCCCTTGAAGGCCTGCACCCCCTTGAAGGACTGCACCCCCCCCCCGAAGGCCTGCACTCCCTTGAAGGTCTGCACCCCCCCGAAGGCCTGTCCCCCCCTTGAAGGCCTGTCCCACCCCCTTGTAGGCCTGTCCCCCCCTTGTAGGCCTGTCCCCCCTTTAAGGCCTGCCTGCCTGCCTTTCCCCCCCTTGAAGGCCTGTCTCCCCCTTGAAGGCCTGCACCCCCCCTTGAAGGCCTGTCCCCCCCCCTTGTAGGCCTGTCCCCCCCCTTGTAGGCCTGTCCTCCCCCTTGTAGGCCTGTCCCCCCCTTGAAGGCCTGCCTGCCTTTCCCCCCTTGAAGGCCTGCACCCCCTTGAAGGTCTGCACCCCCCCAAAGGCCTACACCCCCCCCGAAGGCCTGCACCCCCCTGAAGGCCTGCCTGCCCCCCTTGAAGGCCTGCACCCCTTGAAGGTCTGCACCCCCCCCGAAGGCCTGTCCCCCCTTGAAGGCCTGCCTGCCTGCCTGTCACCCCCTCCCCCTTGAAAGCCTGCTTGCCTGCCCGCCCGCCCCACCCTGAAGGCCTGATGCCCCGACCCACCCCGAAGGACCGCTCGCCCCCCTGGCCTCCCCGCACCACCTATGAACAGCCGCAGCAGGATCGCGAAGTCAGCGTCAGCGATCCCTGCGCTGCTTCCTGCGCCACGGTCCCGCCCCTCCTCTGACGTCAGAGGAGGGGCAGGATCGCGGCGCAGGAAGCAGCGCAGGGATGCTGACGCTGACTTCGCGATCCTGCTGCGGGCTGCTTCACAGGTGGTGCAGGAAGGTCAGTGGGGCGAGCGGTCCTTCGGGGGTGGCGGGGGACTGAACGGCAAGGCCGGGAACACCCCCTTAGGGCTGGTACCCGGGGCGGCCCGCCCCCCCCCCCCGCCCCCCCCTAGGTACGCCACTGCCCAAAACCGTGGACTTTAGAAGGCACAAGTGAAAAAACTTCACGCAGAGAGTCAAAGACGGACTTCTCGGCTCCGCGGAAAAGTAAGAACTGAGGAGACGCGCCCTGGTCTGGGTGGGAAGGCACTCGCACATGCGCGGTGCGGGCGACTCGAAACTTTGAGTTTCTTCAAGCAAGACTGCTTGTGAGGTGTCCGCATCGGGGCTCCGTTGGATCACGTCACCCATTAGTGAGAATACCTGCCTGCTTGTCCTGGGATAAAGCTATATAAAAAAAGGGTTTTCAGTCTGCTTTTAACAAGGGAAGAGAAAGGGCTTGATGGACAAACTCGGGTAATTTATTCCAGGGTTAGGGGGCAGCTTGATGAAAGGAACCAAATCTGGAATTGGAAGTGAAGGAGAAGAGTAACGTTAAGAGTGACTTATCTGAGGAATGGAGTTCTCTGAGTGGTGTATAAGGAGAGATAAGCGAGGAGGAGATATTGAGGGGCAGCAGAATGAACACACTTGTAGGTCAGAAATAAGATCTTGAACTGTATGCGATGGCAGATAGGGAGCCAGTGAAGTGACTTAAGGAGAGGGATGACATGAGCGAGGTTGATAGAAGATGAGTCGCGCAGCAGAGTTTTGCGCGGATTGTAAGGGGGAGAGGTGACACAAGTTACAGGGTAAAACAAGTTACAGGAACAGAGAAAAATGCAAATCTGTGTTAAATTGTGCTACCCAAAGACGCCTGAGGCAACAGAAAACTTCTGCACCTACTCAACCTAAGTAGCAGCTCTCTAATGCTTGACTAAAGGCTAATTCAGTAAGAATTCTTTTGTGCTGAAAGTGTTTTTCACACACCATTAGACAACAAGCCCTTAGCAGTACATCCTCTGATTTCTATATTCATGAAAGACCTTTAACAATACCAAGCTGCCTCTGAAACTTCCAGCAGTGGCTTGGGACCTTAATGTGGTGCTTTCCACACTCATGAAGCCTCCATTTGAACCACTGTCCATCTCTCAAGCACTTCACTTGGAAAGTTTTAGAGTTTCATCTCAACCAGTCCTTTAATCTTCTGGTATTTTTTCTAAAGCCACATGCTCATCCTGGTAAGGAAGCACTTCACACACTGGATTGCAAATGTGCTCTAGCTTGCTATTTGGATAGAACCAAACCTCGCAGAACTTCCACTCAGCTGTTCCTGTCATTTGACCTAAACAAGTTATGTACCACTACAACCAAGAGAACAATCTCCACATAGATTGCGGACTGTATCTTGTTCTGCTATGCTCAGATTGGTCCGACACTAGAGGGTTGAGTTACCTCACATAAAGTGAGAGCAATGGCAATTTCAATAATCTATCTATGCTTTGCTCCTATTGAGGACATCTGTAAAGCAGCCACCTGATTCTCAGTTCATACGTTCACGATTCACTACCGTTTGGAAAATCTTTCTAAGCAGGATAGTCAGTTCAGGCACAAAATTCTCCAAAGTTTAATCTTCAACTAGAAGCCAATTGCCCTTCAACCCTCTTTGTTAGCTGAAGAGTTCCCAAATGTGAGAATATCTAGGAATAATCAAGAAGGGTATTACAAGCAGAATGAAAGAAGTTATCCTGCCGTTTATTGGGTGATGGTGCGCCTGCATCTGGGGTACTGCGTCCAATATTGGTCACTGTACCTAAAGAAGGATATGGCAATATTCGAGAGGGTGCAGAAGAGAGCGACGCGTTTGATAAAAGGTATGGAAAACCTTTCATACGCTGAAAGATTAGAGAGACTGGGGCTTTTTTCGCTGGAGAAGCGGAGACTTAGAGGGGATATGATAGAGACTTACAAGATCACGAAGGGTATAGAGAAAGAGGAGAGGGACAGATTCTTCAAACTTTCGACAACTACAAGAACGAGAGGGCATTCGGAAAAATTAAAAGGGGACAGATTCAAAACAATGCTAGGAAGTTCTTCTTCACCCAACGGGTGGTGGACACCTGGAAAGCGCTTCCAGAGGGCGTGACTGGACAGGGTACGATATTGGAGTTCAAGAAGGGATTGGACAATTTTCTAAAGGAAAAGGGGATAGAAGGGTATAGATAGAGGGTTACTATACAGGTCTTGGACCTGATGGGCCGCCGCGTGAGCAGACTGCTGGGCATGATGGACCTTTGGTCTGACCCAGCAGAGGCACGGCTTATGTTCTTATGTTGTCCAGAAGTCTGAGAGATTTTTTGGCTTCAATGTCCATGCATAGCAGTTCTAGAAACATGCCTCAAGTCATGTCATTAAGCTAATTACATCAACTTCAGAAAGAAAGAAGGGTGGGTTTGTTTGGCCACAACTGCTATGCTCAGAGAAACAACTGAATTTCCAGTCCCTTCCTAAAGGCATTTTGTTATTCTGAAGCTCAACCACCACTGTTCCAAACCTCCATTATTTCCAATCACAAAGCCTCTTGACTCCTTTTCTAAGGGCCAAAATATCTGCATATTTCAGTTGCCTATAGATAAACTTTACAGCAGATTAGGAAATAATTTATCAGCTGAGAGCCTTACCTCCTCTTTAGCATATTTCAGCTTGTGTTCTCTCTTTACTGCTGGGTCAAACGTAGTCTGTGGAAGCCACACTTGAATCTGTAGCAAGCCCATGTTCACCCACAAGGAGCCTCTCCGGGCAGGCTCTGAAAGGCTCTTTGTTTCATTCCCATTTCCTGAGTACTGTTGCAAGCAGGTCAGTAAGAGCCTGAGGATGTCTTCTGGCAGCTTTCCCTGAACGGTCTCTTCCATAAGTATTTTCCTAACATACTGACAGGTAGAAGGGTTCCTGGAAGGGAGAGAGTTACAGTACTCTACATACTCATCCTGCAGGCTTCCTGGCACCAGGTCCTTCAAAGTCATTAACTGCCAGCACAACAGCACCCCTTGTAATCTAGAATCCGTGCTCCTAGAGGAAAGAAGAAACCAGAACGGGTCAGATGGGAAGCTAGAATGTTAAAACTCCCTTTCAGCACATGAAACAAGGTGATGTTCACACTGGAGGGAAACATCATCAGTTTCAGAGTTTATTTGAGCATATTAAAAATACACTAAAGAATTTTGGCATGTAAAGTTCTTATTAAAAAAAAAAAAAAGTTCTGACATAACAACTTTGTAAAAAGCAAAATTAAATATTAATACTCTAACAATAAAGAGGGCAGGCTAATAACACAGATTTTCCAGCTCAGTCAAACAACCAAAAAGGGACCATCCTTAGCTTGCAATTGAAATTCTATTCTAGACTAGAATATGACCAGTCAAAAAACACTTTATTGGTATTTAATTTTGTTCACAGATCATAAGATAAAGATTCCCAATCTTCCTTGAAAAAAAAAGTATACATACTCATAAATCATCAAACCTTGATAAGCCATCATAATCTTTGACTGGTTGTGCCCTCTACAAATTCAAATTCTACCAAATAATAAATACAATACAGCAAGCTTATTTTTGTAGCTGGAAAAATGGCAGTCCTTCCAGGTTAAGCAAGTGTGTGCTAAAACCACTAGCGCAGTTTAGTAAAAGGAGCCTTAAGTTGTATGAAGGATGGCATGGCATAACTCCCAAAGCCCAAATTATTGGTACCACCATTATTTCTTTTTCCAGATTTGTCCAAATTCAATTTGCACTCCAAGTACTTCATGATCTTTTCCCATTATCACCAGCTATTGACACTTCAACAAACCATAGGTATTTCAGTTCTACACCTGGCATATTGTAATTCTATTCTAAAATTCCACAATATTTTTGATTTTTTTATTTTCTATGACGATCCTTAGTTTAATGTTCCTAATAATTTTTGGCTACCGGTACACTCAATGCACATATTTTACATAAGTTGCCAATGAAGTCTAGCAATTATACCATATTTCCTATTTTTGGTTTGGCCAATTATGCTTTAGCCACTAATAATATAGTCTACAGTTTCCATTTTGTTTTCACACATTCACTGTCATTGCTATTTTTTTCTATTGTCTTTCATGACTTCTTTTTAAATCACTTGTTCTTGAGCAGCAAAATTAATGCTAGTTTCTTTTAGACTTTACTTCTGTAGAAGTTGTCTGCAATTCTTTGTATATTTTCAAAAATATTGTCCATAAAACTGTATGTTTTTCCACAGTTTCAATCGGTCTTGGATATTTCATTTTGTATTCCTTTTCATTTTTTTCAAAGATTTAAACAATTTTTCATTTTGTATTTCGATCTATAGCTGCTCTTTGCCGTTTAGGATGTAATTATTCAGGTCTATTTTCACTGCTTCCACAGGTTGGTTTCACTTGTAATAAACCCAGAACACTATACTTCTGTGAAAGATAAAGCATGTCTAAATGACTTTGTGGGTTTAAGAACATGAAGTATAGTAATTAGCTAGACCAGAAAGCTAGAAAGGCTGTCTAAATCTGTGTCCATTCAACTATGCCAGTAGTGTATTAAAGTATGGGTACAGTCCATGTATTTATTGCTTTTACTCTATTTTCTCTACTGAATTTCGACTTCAAATTTTCTGAACATGCCTAACATTATGTCCTTTGGTTTTTAAACTGATCATGCATAATTTCAGAAGCTTCCTCTCTTAGAGATGAAGAGAATATGGTTACTGCAGATGGGTCATTTGGCCTTTATCTGCCATCATGTTTGTTTCAAGAATTCCTAAGTATTTCTAGGTTACTCCCACTTTTACAAAACCATGAAAGCGTTTTGCATAGGCTGGTGCGCTAAATGCTCTGCGCTGCTCCCAGGAGTGTCAGGAGCAGCGCAGATCATTCAGCACGCCAGCCTGTGCTAAAAACATCTTCTGCTGTTTTGTAAAAGGTAGGTGTGTGTGTGTGTGTATTGGGGAGGGGGGGCGGGGAGGGGTTAAGCACAGTTACTTACCGTAACAGGTGTTATCCAGGGACAGCAGGCAGATATTCTTGACTGATGGGTGATGGCACCGACGGAGCCCCGGTACGGACAATTTTAGAGTGATTGCACTCTAAGAACTTGGAAAGTTCTAGTAGGCCGCACCGCGCGAGTGCCTTCCCGCCCGACAGAGGCGCGCGGTCCCCAGTTAGGATAAGCCAGCTAAGAAGCCAACCTGGGGAGGTGGGTGGGACGCAAGAATATCTGCCTGCTGTCCTGGATAACACCTGTTATGGTAAGTAACTGTGCTTTATCCCAGGACAAGCAGGCAGCATATTCTTGACTGATGGGTGACCTCCAAGCTAACAAAAAGAGGGATGGAGGGAAGGTTGGCCATTAGGAAAACAAATTTTGCAAAACAGATTGGCCGAAGTGTCCATCCCGTCTGGAGAAAGCATCCAGACAATAGTGAGAGGTAAAAGTATGAACTGAGGACCAAGTAGCAGCCTTGCAGATTTCCTCAATAGGAGTGGAACGGAGGAAAGCTACAGATGCTGCCATAGCTCGAACTCTATGGGCCGTGACAGAACCTTCCAGTGTCAGTCCGGTCTGAGCATAACAGAATGAAATGCACGCTGCCAGCCAATTAGACAACGTACGTTTAGAAACAGGACGTCCCAATTTATTCGGATCAAAGGACAGAAAGAGTTGGGGAGCTGATCTGTGGGGCTTAGTACGCTCTAAATAGTAAGCTAGAGCCCTCTTACAGTCCAAAGTATGTAGAGCCTGTTCTCCAGAATGAGAGTGAGGTTTCGGAAAGAAGATAGGTAGAACAATGGATTGGTTGAGATGGAATTCAGAGACAACCTTAGGGAGAAACTTTGGATGTGTACGCAGAACCACCTTATCATGATGAAAGACTGTAAACGGTGGATCAGCAACTAGTGCATGTAGCTCACTGACCCTCCTGGCAGAGGTAAGAGCAATAAGAAAAAGTACCTTCCAAGTAAGAAACTTGAAAGGAGCGGTAGCCAAAGGTTCAAATGGAGGCTTCATTAAGGCGGAAAGAACCACATTGAGATCCCAGACCACAGGAGGGGCTTTGAGAGGTGGTTTCATATTGAAAAGATCCCGCATGAATCTGGACACCAAGGGATGAACCGAGAGAATTTTTCCATGGACTGGCTCATGAAAAGCAGCAATAGCACTGAGGTGGACTCTGATGGAAGTAGACTTGAGGCCAGAGTCAGACAAAGAAAGAAGATAATCTAACAAGGTCTCCACTGCAAGGGAAATGGGATCATGATGATGAAGAAGACACCAGGAAGAAAACCGTGTCCATTTCTGATGGTAACATTGCAGAGTGGCCGGTTTCCTGGAGGCATCCAGAATGGAACGAACGGGCTGAGACAAAAGAGTATAATGAGAAGTCAGCCCGAGAGAAACCAAGCTGTCAGGTGCAGAGACGGAAGGTTGGGATGCAGAAGGGTCTCCTGATGTTGCGTAAGCAGAGAAGGAAACAGTGGAAGAAGAAAAGGCTCCCTGGAACTGAGTTGAAGTAGAAGGGAGAACCAATGTTGCCTGGGCCACCGTGGAGCAATCAGAATCATGGTGGCTCGTTCCCTCTTGAGCTTGAACAAGGTTCTTAACATGAGAGGCAGAGGAGGGAAAGCGTACAGGAACAGATTGGACCAATCGAGGAGAAATGCATCCGCTGCTAGACGGTGAGGAGAGTAGAGTCTGGAGCAGAAGAGGGGCAGCTGGTGATTGTGAGGAGCTGCAAAGAGGTTTATCTGAGGAGTGCCCCATTGAGCGAAGATGGACTGTAGAGTTAAAGGATTGAGTGTCCACTCGTGAGGCTGGAGAATTCTGCTGAGCTTGTCCGCTAAGGAATTCTGTTCTCCCTGAATGTAGATAGCTTTCAGGAATAGTTGGTGATTTGTTGCCCAAGCCCAAATCTTCTGGGCTTCCTGGCACAAGAGGCGAGAGCCTGTCCCACCCTGCTTGTTGATGTAGTACATTGCAACTTGATTGTCTGTGCACAGCAGGAGGACTTGAGGAAAGAGAAGACGTTGGAAGGCCTTGAGGGCATAAAACATCGCTCTGAGTTTCAGGAAATTGATGTGATGTTTCATTTCCTGGGCTGTCCAAAGTCCTTGAGTTTGGAATTCGTTCAAATGAGCTCCCCAGGCATAAGGGGAGGCGTCGGTGGTGATGACAAGTTGATGAGGAGGTAGATGGAACAGAAGACCTCTGGAGAGATTTGAGGATATCAACCACCATTGTAGAGACTGACGAAGAGATGATGTCACAGATATGTGTCGTGAGCAAGGATCCGTCGCTTGGGACCACTGGGTAGCTAGGGTCCATTGAGGAGTGCGCAGGTGAAGACGTGCGAAGGGTGTGACATGGACTGTGGAGGCCATGTGACCCAAGAGTATCATCATTTGCTTGGCAGAGATGGAACGTTGTGGAAGTACCTGCTGACATAGAGATTGAAGAGTTTGAAGACGGTTGGACGGCAGGAATGCTCTCATGAGGACGGTGTCCAGCACCGCTCCAATGAATTGAAGTCTCTGAGAGGGGATGAGATGAGATTTGGGTAGATTGATCTCGAACCCCAGAAGTTGTAGAAACAGGATGGTTTGGTTGGTGGCCAGGAGTACTGTTTGAGATGAATTGGCCTTGATTAACCAATCGTCCAGATAAGGAAACACCTGAAGGTGGTGGGAACGTAGAAAGGCAGCCACCACAATCAGACATTTGGTGAACACTCTCGGAGAGGAGGCAAGACCGAAGGGCAGCACCTTGTATTGGTAATGACAATGATTGATCATGAAGCGGAGGTACTGTCTGGAGGCCAGATTGACGGGTACATGAGTGTATGCCTCTTTGAGATCGAGGGAGCATAGCCAGTCGTCTTGATGGAGAAGAGGATAAAGAGTTGCCAGAGAAAGCATCTTGAATTTCTCCTTGACCAAGCATTTGTTGAGATCGCGAAGATCTAGGATGGGTCTGAGATCCCCTGTTTTTTTGGGGACCAGAAAATAACGGGAGTAGAATCCCTGCTCCTTCTGATCTAGAGGAACTTCCTCTATGGCGTTCAGGAGGAGGAGGGATTGAACCTCCTGAAGAAGGAGATAAGACTGAGAGGTGTTCAAAGCAGACTCTCTTGGCAGACTTTGTGCAGGACGTGTCTGAAAGTTGAGAGAGTAGCCGTGGCGGATGATGTTGAGGACCCACTGATCCGATGTGATGTTCTCCCAACGGCTGATGTAACAAGAAAGACGTCCTCCTATGGGTCGAGGGAGAAGAGCAGATGGTGGAATACTGGCTATGCTTTGGAAAACCACGTCAAAAGGGTTGTGTAGACTTTTGTGGTGGAGGAGGTTTCACCTGTTGCTGCTGGGCTGGCCTAGGTGGTTGTCGCTGTTGCTGGCGCTGACGTCTAGGCTGTTGAGTAGCCGGTGGCAAGGGACGGGCAGTATAGCGGCGCTGGTAGGCGGATTGTTGGCGAAAAGGCCGAGCAGGTGGAGTCTTTTTCTTAGTCTTCAGGAGAGTATCCCAACGAGTCTCATGGGCAGACAGCTTTTGTGTAGTGGAATCCATGGACTCTCCGAAGAGCTCATCACCTAAGCAGGGAGCATTTGCTAGGCGGTCCTGATGATTTACATCGAGCTCTGAGACTCTGAGCCATGCCAACCGACGCATGGCAACAGACATAGCCGTGGCCCTAGAAGTCAATTCAAAAGTGTCATAAATTGACCGAACTAGGAACTTTCGTAACTGGAGAAGAGAGGAAGAACAGGCATGAAAAGCAGATTTCTTGCGGTCAGGGAGGTACTTTTCAAAAGCAGCCATGTTTTGAATGAGGTGCTTTAAATAAAATGAAAAATGAAAAGCATAGTTTCCTGACCTATTGGCTAACATGGCATTTTGATATAAACGTTTGCCAAATTTGTCCATTGACTTTCCTTCTCTGCCAGGAGGGACTGAGGCATACACACTAGCTCCCGCTGATTTCTTTAGTGTGGATTCTACCAAAAGAGACTCATGCGGGAGCTGAGGTTTGTCAAAACCAGGAATGGGGATAACCCTGTATAAGGAGTCCAGTTTACGAGGAGCTCCTGGTACAGTCAGGGGAGTCTCTAGATTTTTATAAAACGTCTCTCGTAAGATGTCATGGAGAGGAAGTTTGAGTAATTCCCTTGGAGGCTGGTCAAAGTCCAGAGCATCAAGGAATGCCTTGGATTTCTTAGACTCAGCCTCCAAGGGAATAGAAAGAGATTCACACATCTCTTTTAAGAAAGAGGTAAAGGATGTGGAATCTTGTTTAGAAGAGGGATCTGCAATAAGGTGATCCTCTTCGTCAGAGGAACACTCGCCCTCAGACAGAAAAGGGTCTTCAGAGTCACCCCACAAATCAGGATCCCTAATATGAGAGCCACGGTCTCGAGATTCCAGAGTGGAGGGTTCCAGGTGTCGGATTTTGCGTGCCGACTTACCCGACCTCATAGACACGGTACCGGGAGATGTGACATGTTGCATCGGCATCGAAGTCTGCACCGTCTGGTGCTGAGCTCTCGGTTCCGGTGCTAAAATTGGCATCGAAGTCAATGAAGCAGTATGGACCGGTACCGACAAAGTGGATGCCGATAAAAGAGGGCGCTCCACTGTCGGTACCGGTGGCTCAGACCGGACCGGGACTGGAAGGTTCGGTGTCAAAAGTGCGGGAAGGAGTTGTTGTAACTGCTCCTTAAGTTGCACTTGCAGGACAGCAGCAATCTGCTCGTCCAGCGAAGGCACCGGTACCGCCTTTTTCTTCTGCGGTACCTGTGGTGCCGCTCTACGCTCCGAGGATGAGGAACCTGATGTCGAGGGGCTCACCTCGATAGGAGCGGAGCGCTTCCGTGGGCGCCTCGAGGCCGGCAGGACTGGACTAGCTGCTACTGAGAGCGGAGGACGCTCCAACGGGGAAGGCTTCTTAGCCGGCTTACCTGCGGGGTGTGACGCCAGCGCGGTATCACGCGGTGTCGATGAAGTAGGTGCCGACTGAGATGGGGCCGATGTCAGTGCAGGGGAATCAGACATCTCGGCGCCAAATAATAACCGCTGTTGGATCTGGCGGTTTTTAAGAGTTCTCTTTTTTAAAGTCGCACAGCGGGTGCAGGTAGACGCTCGATGGTCAGGACCAAGACACTGCAGACACCAGTTGTGCGGGTCTGTGAGTGAAATTGGTCAAGCGCACCGCTGGCACTTCTTAAACCGGGTTGAGGGGGCATGAAGGTAAAAACGGCTTCTGCCAAATCGAAGGCCGAGGCCTCGATGGTGGCAACAGGCCCCGCCGGGGCGAAACCGAAAAAAAAAAATGAAAAGAAAACACAATTAGTTTTTTTTTTTTTTTTTAAACAAAGAAAAGAAAAAGGAGGAAACAATATTTCCGACCAAGTTTACGCGAGCGGGAAGGCAAAAAGAACAAAAGTTTTCAACAGCTGTTGAAACATGCGTCTTCTTAGCTCTGCGGAAACTAAGAAACTGGGGACCGCGCGCCTCTGTCGGGCGGGAAGGCACTCGCGCGTGCGCAGTGCGGCCTACTAGAACTTTCCAAGTTCTTAGAGTGCAATCACTCTAAAATTGTCCGTACCGGGGCTCCGTCGGTGCCGTCACCCATCAGTCAAGAATATGCTGCCTGCTTGTCCTGGGATAAATGATGTTACCATTCTGAAGTTCAGTTTCTTCTGTGTTTTCAATTTTCCCCGAGCTTTTTAATGATAAAATCGCACATTTGTTAAGTACAGATACCCTTACTATGCCACTGAATGCATGAATATGACATATGTCGAGCACAAAAGAAAGATAAAATCCTGCTCAAAAAGGTGCAAGGTTCTTCAAATAATACAAAGTTTTACTTCAATAATAACTTCATGTGAAGCTGTTGTTTTTTAAAATGGTAAGGTGGATTTTCTGTCACAGGATTTAATATGAGATTAAAATCACCTCCAATAATACAAGGATCATTGACATCCTCAATGATTAAGGATGAGATGCACTGGGGTCAGCGATCGTTGCCAAACCTGTTTTCACAGCTTTGGCGACAATCGCTTTTGCTGACCCGATGTACAAAACGGCCCACTGCGTGTTTTCTCCCTTGATTGCCCATTTTCAAATCTGGCCATGCAAATTAGTGAGATGGATAACCTGGACATACAGATGGATAAACTGGACAAACTGGCCTCACTTGTGTATGCTGGACACTACAAACATTTTTAACCTATATTTTCCCATAGCCTAAACCAGCTTTCCTTTCAGATGGAACAGCCTGTACCTTGCTGTCTGTGAACACATGTATCCTTTGAAATGCTAACCCAGGTGGCCTTTTCTGCAAAGTTCTTGTCTCCATTCCCTGCTGGGAGGATACTTCTCCAAGGTTCTGCTGAGCTGTTATCAGTGCTGTATGACATCACATATGCAAGGCACCCTGGAAAGCCATAAAACATTTATAACAAGCAACAATCCCTGCAGGATGATGGGGGAGTAGAGATGGAGAAGCCTGAACGAGCCTGGTAACCAGGCTGGCTGTTTGTCTGCAAGTTATGGGAATCAGGCACAGCTGGGGTGCTGGAGGTCACCTTGCCAACTTTCTGCATAACACTATCTACAAGGACGCGATCCTGAAGATGTACAGCGTTGTAAAACCACAAATTAGCATCTGCAAGGTGATAAGGATCTCAGAGCAGGAGGAACAAAGTTAATGAAGAATTCTCTGTTTCTGCTCGGGCCCCTTCCATTGGGGGGGGGGGGGGGAGAAGTGAGAGAGGCGTGGACTAGGAGGAGGAATAGTTAGGTATACATTTTTGTACCAATAGGGAAGTACATGACCAGAGTTTGGGGATGTGCTTTTTGGAACAAAGGAAGAATTTATCTGTATTAAAAAAACATGCATCACAGGTAGAGCCAGAGAGATTTACTTGCTTATGCCAGCGGGTGTGCTAGCACCCCTGTTCGGCATATGGGTGTAAGTTCTACTCTCCAATGCATATTCTGAACTGACAATATATTTCTTTCTGCTATGTTTTTGCTGCTGTAATTTTGTAAGTCTTTATAATAACAATAAAAATATTGTCTGTTTTGGAAAATACAATGCCGTCTCGTAGTCATTCCAATGAGGTAAACTAAGCAGCATTTACTTCATTAGCTAAAACCCCATGCAAAGTAGCCAAGTGATTGATGCACTAACATCACTTGGCTATGCAAAAAACCAAAACCCAGGGGTTTTAGTTATCAGAAAAAAGGAGAAAGGAGAAATTAGGTTCTTACCTGCTAATTTACTTTCTTTTAGCTTCTCCAGACCAGTAGAGGTTAATCTTTACGAATGGGTATATATCCAATCATGACCAGCAGGTGGAGACTGAAAACAAAACTTTGGGACAGTATATACTATCCTCCCTTCTCTATTTCCCTCAGTCTGCCGAATAGCCAAGCAGAACCAAGAACTGGAAAACAGAAAGAAAACAATACTCCGAACAGGAGTAACAAATAACATACCCAAATGCTGTTGGAAAATGCAGAGGAGAAATACCCGAAGGAAAATGTCCCCATAGCTCGTCAGCTAAGCCAGCCAAGCCACAGCCGCTGTTCTTTAATTCTCCCCGGCCCTAGAAAAATACTAGAACCCGCAGCAAAAAACAAAAACTGCCTGCGAAACAGCCCCAACAACAATAACAACAGACAGGGTGGGGACCTCTACTGGTCTGGAGAAGCTAAAAGAAAGTAAATTAGCAGGTAAGAACCTAATTTCTCCTTCTTTAGCACTCTCCAGACCAGTAGAGGTTAATCTTTATGAATGGGACGTACCAAAGCAGTCCCTCTCACGGGCGGGACCCCCGAAGGGCCGATACCAGAACACGCTCACCGAACACCGCGTCCCGACGCACCTGAACATCTACCCGATAATGCCTAACAAATGAATGCAAGGAGGACCAAACCGCAGCCTTACAAATATCCACCGGAGGCACGAGCGACGACTCATCCCAAGAAGCCGCCCGACCCCGAGTGGAATGAGCCTTGAGAAACTCCGGAACCGGCTTCTGACTCAGAAGATAAGCGGAAGCAAACGTCTCCTTGATCCAGCGCGCAATAGTAGCCTGAGAAGCTCCAGCCCCCCGACGAGGACCCGCCAGAAGGACAAAGAGATGATCGGAGCTCCGAAAATCCCGGGTCCGCTGCACATAAGCGCGGAGGACCCGACCGACATCCAACTTGCGCAGCTGCCGTTGCTCAGAAGAACCCTCCCGACTACCCAAGACCGGGAGGACCACCGATTGATTGACATGAAAAGGAGAAACTACTTTCGGCAGAAAGGAAGGAACAGGCCGCAAAACAACCCGCTCCCTCGAAAATTCCAGGAAGGGAGCCCTACAAGAGAAAGCCTGTAGCTCAGAAACCCTCCTAGCAGAAGTAATGGCCACCAAAAAGACCGACTTCAGCGTAAGGTCCTTCAAAGAACAGCCATCCAACGGCTCGAAAGGCGGGCGCACCAGAACCGAGAGAACCAGATTGAGATCCCAAGAGGGAAACGAGGGCCTTATGGGAGGCCTGAGCAACTTGGCTGCCCGAAGAAAGCGAATCACATCAGGAATGGCCGACAAACGCTGACCTGTCACCAGCCCCCGAAAAGCCGACAGGGCCGCCAGTTGAACCCGGAGAGAAGACCAAGCCAGGCCTCTATCCAGGCCATCCTGCAAGAACTCTAGAATGTTAGGCAGGGAAGCGCGAAAAGAGACCACTCCCCGCGCCCGGCACCATTCCTCAAAAAGACGCCAAACCCGCACATAAGCCCGAGAGGTAGAAAGCCTCCGGGATCCCAAAAGTGTAGAGACCACCTTATCTGAATATCCCTTCTTACTCAGGCGGCCCCTTTCAAGAGCCAAGCCGTAAGACAAAAGGGAGACGGGTCGAACATGGGAATGGGACCCTGTGTCAGCAGATCGCACACGAGAGGCAGAGGAAGAGGATCCGCCACCAGATGCCTCACCAGATCCGCATACCACGGACGACGAGGCCAATCTGGAGCCACCAAAACCACCAGCCCCGGGTGGCGAACAATGCGAAGCAGTACTCTGCCCACTAATGGCCAAGGAGGGAACACATACCACAGCCCCTCCGTTGGCCACGGTTGGACCAGAGCATCCAGACCCTCGGCCAGACCGTCCCTGCGACGACTGAAGAAGCGGGGTACTTTGGTGTTGCCACTTGTGGCCATCAGATCAATCAGGGGCTGCCCCCAAGCCCGCACTATCAACTGAAACGCCACGGCGCCGAGACACCACTCTCCCGGATCCAAGAAGTGACGACTGAGGAAGTCCGCCTGAACGTTCTCTACCCCGGCAATGTGAGAGGCCGAGAGGTCCAGAAGATGCGACTCCGCCCAAACCATGAGCCGAGCCGCCACCTGCGCCACCTGAGTGCTCTTGGTGCCCCCCTGACGATTGACATAAGCCACCGCCGTGGCATTGTCCGACAGGACTCTGACCGACTTGCCCAACAAAAGGGAGTGGAAAGCCAACAGCGCCAGCCGGACCGCTCTGGTCTCCAACACGTTGATCGACCAGGAGGCCTCCTCTGCGGACCAGGTACCCTGAGCTGAGTGACCCAGACACTGAGCCCCCCAACCCAGGAGACTCGCATCCGTAAGGAGCACCGTCCACTGCGGAAGATCCAGACCCACCACCTGAACTAGGTGAGGGGTCTGGAGCCACCAACGCAGACTGCAGCGCGCCAAGCCTCGCAGGGGAACCGGAACATCCATCCCGTGCCTCTGGGGAGACCACCTCCGGAGCAGAGCATACTGGAGAGGACGCATGTGGGCCCGCGCCCACCTCACCACGTCCAGGGACGCCGCCATCGACCCCAAGACCTGGAGGAAATCTCGCGCCCGAGGACACCGGGACGCCAAAAGCAGGCGAATCTGAGATTGCAATTTGCTCACCCGGGCCTCTGGGAGGAAGACCCTCTCCAAGGAGGTGTCGAACAGCACCCCTAGGTACTCCAGACGCTGAGCCGGGACCAACCGGCTCTTGGAAAGGTTGACCGCCCGGCGACCGGAGAAACTCCACCACCCGAGCTGTAACCCGGGAGCTTTTCTGCAACGACTTTGCCCGAATTAACCAGTCGTCCAGGTAGGGGTGTACCAGGATGCCCTCCGACCGCAAGGCTGCCGCGACGACCACCATCACCTTGGTGAACGTCCGGGGAGCCGTGGCCAGCCCAAAGGGAAGCGCACAGAACTGATAGTGCCGACCCAAGATCGCAAAGCGCAGGAAATGCTGATGAGAGGCCCGAATGGGAACATGCAAGTAGGCCTCCGTCAGATCGAGAGAAGTGAGAAACTCCCCCGGCTGAACCGCCAGAATGACCGACCGCAGAGTTTCCATACGGAAAGAGGGAATCTTGAGAGCCCTGTTGACCCCTTTCAAATCGAGGATGGGCCGAAAAGTCCCCTCCTTCTTGGGCACCACAAAGTAAATGGAGTACCTGCCCGTGCCCCACTCCAGAGGGGGCACTGGAACAACTGCCCTGAGATCTAGCAAGCGCTGAAGAGTCTGGCGAAAAGCCTGCGTCTTCCCAGGAGTCTGACATGGAGAAGCGAGGAAAAAGTCCGGCAGAGAGTGGGCGAACTCCAGGGCATAACCGTCCCGCACCACCTCCAGGACCCACTGATTGGACGTGATCTCGGCCCATTTGGGGAAAAAGTCGCGCAGCCGGGCCCCCACCGGAACCAAAGGGGGCGCCGGCAAGGCGTCATTGTGCAGGACGGGAAGCGGGGGAACCGGCGGAGGGATTCCCTGCCCCCCGACGGGCCCCCCGAAAGGGCTGCATGCGCTGGAAGAACCGACCCCGGGAAAACCCCGGAGACTGGAAAGAAGCAGCCCCACGCCCAGGGCGATACTTGCGAAATTCCCGCAAACGCCCCCCAGGCCGCACCACCCCGAGACGCAGGGCGGGCACGGTCCTCCGGCAGACGGGGAACTTTCGAGTCCGACAGAGTCTGAATCAACTTATCCAAGTCCTCACCAAATAAAAACGATCCCCGAAAGGGAAATTTAGTAAGCTTAGCTTTGGACGCAGCATCCGCCGCCCAAGCGCGCAGCCACAACACACGCCTTGCGGCCACGCCAAAAGCCATAGACTTAGCCGAGATCCACACCAAGTCATATAGAGCATCTGAGAGGAATGAGGCAGCCATCTCAATCTTCGCTACCTCCTGATCCACCAGAGACCAGTCATCAGACTCTCGATCCAAGACACGCTCCGCCCACCGAAACACGGTGCGAGCGACCAGTCCCCCACAAATAGCCGCCTGGACCCCAAAGGCAGAGACCTGAAAATTTTGCTTAAGGATGTTCTCCAACTTGCGCTCCTCAGAGTCCCGCAAGGCAGAACCGCCCTCAAAAGGCACGGTATGCCGCTTGGAAATTGCCGAGACCACCGCATCAATGACTGGCGAAGCTAACGTAGCCCGATCCCCTTCTGGAATGGGATACAGGCGAGCCATGCTGCGCGCCAGCCGAAACGGCGTCTCCGGCGTTTTCCACTGCTCCAGAATAATATCCTGAATATCCTGATGCATAGGAAAAGAGCGGGAAACGGAACGGATCCCCCGTAACAGAGGGTCCCCCACACGCGGAGTCTCCGGCGGCGCGTCCTCAAAACGCAAAACCGAAGAAACCTGGTGAATAAGGTCAGGCAGCTCATCTCTCTGAAAAAGGCGCACCACGGACGCCTCTTCACTGGAAAACGGGAAACCCGACAACCCGCCGCCAGCTTCCGTCCCCTCCAGAGGGTCCTGGAATTCCTCAGAAGGGTCCAGGTCCTCCTCCAGACCGACACGTTCCTCCGACCACAAATCCTCGTCCCACGACACCCGCGGACGCTTGGACAAGGGAGGCGGCGGAGGGGACGTCACGCCAGACGAGAGAGGCAAAGCCGCAGGGGCGCGGAGGAAACCCCACCCCCCGAAACCCCCTGGGCGCAACTGGGACCCCCAGCCGCCTGAAAATAGGCTCTGCATAAAGAAAAAAAGAAATCAGGAGAAAAACCCCCCGAGGGTCCCAAGGGACTCCCTGCCACAGCAGGGGACCCAGCAGAAACCTGCCCCTGCATAGTCAAAACAGGGGGAAGGTCACCTGAGGTGGAAGACAAAATGGAGGGGCCAGACAGAGAAGATGGCGGTTTTCCCGCCAAAAAAGCTCCCTCCATAGCCTGTAGCGGCTGAGAAACCTGAACAGTCTCAGCCGCTAAAGCAGGCAAGCCGGCATCAGCTGTCAAAAAATCAGCTGAGAGGGAATCCTTCGGGGAATCCCTCCGTGGGCGGTTGGAGAAGACCGGGCTTCCCCACTGCTCCAAGCCGACTCGCGAGGCACCATCGGCGGGGAGCTCTGGGCGCCTGCAGCCGCTGCCGACGGAGCTCCACCACCTCACCGACCCAAACCGCTGAGTTCAGGCCGGCCGCGAGTGCCTCGCGGCTGGACCTAATTGTGTCCCCCTCCCCCGGAGAAGGGCACAATTGCTCCATACGCGACCTAGCTAGAAAAAAGTGCCGGTTAGATGAAAAAAATACAGTAAAATACAGTTTTCTTAAAGGGAAACAACCCTCCAGACCAGCACTACCTCAGGATTTTTTTTTTTTACAGAACAGACTCCACAGGCTCTCGAAGTAATATGCCTTGCTTGATTTAGGGGGCAAGGCTTACTGCTGAGGCTCCTCTAAAAAAATGTGGGGAGGTGGAGGAAGTGGGGGGAGGGACCCCGCTCGAGACCCGCCGGGTTTGACACCCCCGAGGTCGGACGAACCCCCAAACAGGGCCCGCCCAAGCTCCGTCCGGCTAAAAACAGGGACAACAAACCCCTTAAACAAATTCCAACAGCCCTACCAAGGGAGATGGGTACAGATCACTCAACACCTGCTGGAGACTGAAAGAAGACTGAGGGAAATAGAGAAGGGAGGATAGTATATACTGTCCCAAAGTTTTGTTTTCAGTCTCCACCTGCTGGTCATGATTGGATATATACCCATTCGTAAAGATTAACCTCTACTGGTCTGGAGAGTGCTAAAGAATTAGGTTCTTACCTGCTAATTTACTTTCTTTTAGCTTCTCCAGTAGAGGTTAATCTTTACAAATGGTCTTTAACACATGCACAATATCTGTCCATTAGAAAAAAAGAACCCCCACCACCACCGATGACGGCCCTCATCGAAGAAACCAGTACTGGGAACTGATCCCCTCCTGCACCAGCGAAAACAGCAGGAGAAATGCGTACTTCCTCTTGCCATGCCAACCTCACCTCTCCCATGTGAGTAAAAATGGCAGAAGGGATGTCCACTTCCTCCTGCCATGGTGACTCCCTTCCCCCTTGCGGCAGTGAAACGGCAGGAGGATTGCCCACTCCCTCCTGCTACTGAAGGCTCGCTCCCGTGCCAGATGCTCCCTCAAACATCCCCTTCCCTCCCCCCCACGCCTTAGTAAAAGGACCCCATTGTTTTGCAATGCAATTTTAAAAATTTAAAAAAAAAAAAAAGATTTGTTAAAAAATAAGAAAAACAAATCTAAACAGTCATTAAAAAGTAAAGAACTAATAAAGAAAACAGCATGAATTAGTCACAGTCTCAGTTTTGTACCAGTTACCTAAATTCTGCTTTAGAGGAGTGTGTCATGTTGCTCCATAGGATTGTGCTGATGTTTTCCAGCTGTTTAGTTCTCTCTATCCATTCTCCCAATGTCACATGGGAAGAAAGCAGAACCGGAAGCCCAGTCACATCCCACTGAATAGTCCTGCTGCTGCTGGTCAGTACTTCAAAGAAGCATTTTGAAAAAACGGCTCGGCTTAAAATGCCAGGGCCCTGAAAGTATAAGAGAGCAAAATTATGATTTTTATGCCAGGCAAAGCCACACACAGAGGAACAAGGAGACAAAATATTTTATGTTTAAATCATTCTTATTGAGAGAAACAACTGCATACATCAGAATACTTGTTTAATAAATTCAACAATCCCAATAAACAACAAACGTCCCCATCCCTCCATTTTTCCTTTCTCTCAACAGGCAGACTTGGTTACAAAATACAGAGGTTAGTAAATATTCAACAGTCAACACCTCATTCTTAGGGAAAATGAGTCCCAAAAAACATTCCAAGTCTATCAAAAACACTTTTCCTGTAGAGAATTAAGTTCTCTAAATTGCACATGTTTCATCTTTAGCAGAGATATCAATTGCATTCTCCGCTGCTGTATAGAGGGCAGTCTGACAACAAACCAACATAATAAGATTGGGAGAGACAAAATTTTAATCACTACAGAGAGGAATGCAGACTAGACTCAGAGTCGACAAAGAGAAAGATTTCAACATTAGAGGCTGACTGAATTTCAGTTTTGGTGCCAAAAGCAGCCTGAAATTTGAATTCAGCTTTGTTTTAGTTTTGGCTGAAAATACCAGTGCATTTTCAGTTGAAAAGCAGTCCCAATTCCCTCCCGATCCCCCTAAACAAAATTGACCTCCCCTCCCACTTCCTCACAAATCCTGATGGGTCTAATAGCCTAGACAGGGAAGCAATCCTCACTTGCTCACTCCACAGTCAAAAGAGCTGCAGAGACTGCCATTGGAGATCACAGCAGCCATCCCCATTCTTCCTGCAAGCATACTGCCTCTGATGCAGCAGGCCCTCTCTTACCCATACCTTCTTGCACCTTCTTTTGATCTCTGCTGGGGATATCAACCCCAGCCCTAGTCCTCCCAACAAACTCCCACCCTATTCATGCGGATCACACCACAATTTCACCAATCTTATTTCTGTCCCCCTCCTTCCCGGTCCTTCTCATGTACCCTGTGGAATGCCCGCACTGTCTCCAATAAGCTTGCCTACGTCTTTGACCTTTTCATAGTAACATAGTAGATGACGGCAGATAAAGACCCGAATGGTTCATCCAGTCTGCCCAACCTGATTCAATTTAAAAAATTTATTTTATTTTTTTTAATTTTTCTTCTTAGCTATTTCTGGGCAAGAATCCAAAGCTTTACCCGGTACTGTGCTTGGGTTTCAACTGCCAAAATCTCTGTTAAGACTTACTCCAGCCCATCTACACCCTCCCAGCCATTGAAGCCCTCCCCTACCCATCCTTCACCAAACAGCCATACACCGACACAGACCGTGCAAATCTGCCCAGTTACTGGCCTAGTTCAATATTTAATATTATTTTCTGATTCTAAATCTTCTGTGTTCATCCCACGCTTCTTTGAACTCAGTCACAGTTTTACTCTCCACCACCTCTCTCGGGAGCGCATTCCAGGCATCCACTACCCTCTCCGTAAAGTAGAATTTCCTAACATTGCCCCTGAATCTACCACCCCTCAACCTCAAATTATGTCCTCTGGTTTTACCATTTTCCTTTCTCTGGAAAAGATTTTGTTCTACGTTAATACCCTTCAAGTATTTGAACGTCTGAATCATATCTCCCCTGTCTCTCCTTTCCTCTAGGGTATACATATTCAGGGCTTCCAGTCTCTCCTCGTACGTCTTCTGGCGCAAGCCTCCTATCATTTTCGTCGCCCTCCTCTGGACCGCCTCAAGTCTTCTTACGTCTTTCGCCAGATACGGTCTCCAAAACTGAACACAATACTCCAAGTGGGGCCTCACCAATGACCTGTACAGGGGCATCAACACCTTCTTCCTTCTACTGACTACGCCTCTCTTTATACAGCCAAGCATCCTTCTGGCAGCAGCCACTGCCTTGTCACACTGTTTTTTCGCCTTTAGATCTTCGGACACTATCACCCCAAGGTCCCTCTCCCCGTCCGTGCATATCAGCTTCTCTCCTCCCAGCATATACGGTTCTTTCCTATTATTAATCCCCAAATGCATTACTCTGCATTTCTTTGCATTGAATTTTAGTTGCCAGGCATTAGACCATTCCTCTAACTTTTGCAGATCCTTTTTCATATTTTCCACTCTCTCTTCGGTGTCTACTCTGTTACAAATCTTGGTATCATCTGCAAAAAGGCACACTTTTCCTTCTAACCCTTCAGCAATGTCACTCACAAACATATTGAACAGGATCGGCCCCAGCACCGATCCCTGAGGGACTCCACTACTCACCTTTCCTTCCTCCGAGTTACTTCCATTAACTACCACCCTCTGGCGTCTGTCCGACAGTCAGTTTCTAACCCAATTCACCACTTTGGGGCCTAACTTCAGCCCTTCAAGTTTGTTCAACAGCCTCCTATGAGGAACCGTATCAAAGGCTTTGCTGAAATCTAAGTAAATTACATCTAGCATATGTCCTCGATCCAGCTCTCTGGTCACCCAATCAAAAAATTCAATCAGGTTCGTCTGGCACGATTTACCTTTTGTAAAGCCATGTTGCCTCGGATCCTGTAACCCATTAGATTCAAGGAAGTACACTATCCTTTCTTTCAGCAACACTTCCATCATTTTTCCAACAACCGAAGTGAGGCTCACCGGCCTGTAGTTTCCTGCTTCATCCCTGTGACTTTTGTGAATAGGGACCACATCCGTTCTCCTCAAATCCCCAGGAATCACTCCCATCTCCTGAGATTTGTTGAACAAGTGCTTAATAGGACTCGCCAGAACCTCTCTAAGCTCCCTTAGTATATGACTTGTGATACCCTCTCCTCCCTAGACCACCAACTCCCCCAAAAAATCTAAATAAGAAAGAGCATAGTATCCCCTCCATTTCTGTCTTTCTCTCCTATTAAAATTGTAGTTCTACCCCCTGTCCTAATTGTTATAAAGTACATCATTTTTTGGTTCTTGTAATAATTATATCCCCCCCAATTTTTTATAATTTTTATTTTTAAAGTAATGTACATAATAAAATGGAAAGAATAACTGCAATACAAAAATGGAATTATAATAAATTTAAAAAGATCTGGGGGCCATTGACAACTTATTGCAATGAATAGATGCCTTTTTCCATTGAAAGTACATTTGCAAATGTGGGGGTGGGGGGGAGGTCTAAATTTTACTAAAGGTTTTATCAATAGAAAAGAATATTTATATTTATATGATTTTTTGATTAAAATAGTAGTGGGAAGGGTGGGTGGGAATTGACGTCGGGCGACGAGATTTGGGCGGCCCTGCGGGGAAGAAAAGCAAGGAGGGAGAACTCGGCGCCGGCCTGTTCCTGATGGCGGCGGTGGCATGGGGGAGGGCAGGGGGAAAGAAAGAAAGAAAGAGGGGAACAGGGAGTCTGAAAGAAAGAAAGGGGGCAGGGTGAAAGAAAGAAATAAAGAAAAAAAATGGGGCACGGAGAGAGAGAAAGACAGACATAGAGAAAGAAAGGTGGCATGGAGAGAGAAAGAAAGGGGGCAGGGTGAAAGAAAGAAAGGGGGAGACATGGAGCCTGAAAGAAAGGGGGCAGGGTGAAAGAAAGAAATAAAGAAAAAAAATGGGGTACGGAGAGAGAGAAAGACAGACATAGAGAAAGAAAGGGGGCATGGAGAGAGAAAGAAAGAAGGGGCAGGGATAAAGAAAGAAAGGGGGGGACAGGGAGCCAGAGAGAAAGAAAGGGGGCAGGGTGAAAGAAAGAAAGAAAAAAATGGGGCATGGAGAGACAGAGAAAGACAGACATACAGAAAGGAGGCATGGAGAGAGAAAGAAAGAAGGGGGCAGGATGAAACAAAGAAAAAGTTGGGGGAGGGAATGAGGTATGGAGGAGAGGAAGCACACAGGGGCTGAAAGAAGGGAAGAAATATTGGATGCACAGTCAGAAGAATAAAGTGCAACCAGAGACTGATGAAATTACCAAACAAAGGTAGGAAAAATGATTTTATTTTCAATTTAGTGATCAAAATGTCTGTTTTGAGAATTTATATATGCTGTCTATATTTTTCACTATGGCCCCCTTTTACTAAACCGCAATAGTGGTTTTTAGTGCAGGGAATCTATGAGCGTTGAGAGCAGCGTGGGGCATTCAGCGCAGCTCCCTGCACTAAAAACCACTATCGCGGTTTAGTAAAAAGGGAGGGGGTATATTTGTCTATTTTTGTATAGCTGTTACTGAGGTGACATTGCATAAAGTCATCTGCCTTGACCTCTTTGAAAACCCGCGGAATATAAATGATAATTAACATTTTCTCTGCGTTCAGTGTGCTTTGTGTTTTTAAAATTTTATTGATGGTAGATCATTTTGACTTGGCCACGAAGGTAAGGGGGAGGGAGGGAGGAGAGCTGCTGAAAGACATCTAGTAATCCTTCCAGGCTTGACTGTGCAGGGAATTATTTTTGTAAAATCATGTTTTGTTATGTGACTTGCATTATTTAGACTTTAATTTCTATGAATAAATAGAATGTAATGTAATATAAAATTACTTGCTTGTTTTTATGTGCGTGCGCTGAAGGAAAGTGGAGAGAGAGTGGGCTGAGGACGCTGAAGGGAAATGGGGAAGAGAGAGTGGGGAGAAGACGCTGATTTATAAATTGACATTTATACAGAATATTGTTCCTTTTTATACTTTAATATAATAAGTTATATATAAAACAATTCAAGACTTGTGTGGATGGAATCAGGTGGTTTGCGGGGATGGGGACCGAGCTTACGGGGATTAGTCCAATAAAATGGTATTTTCTTATTTCTCATTATTTTATTTTTATTTGTTAATTTGTAAAGTGGTGATTGTTATGCATCAGTTTTTTCAAATTTACATCTACTGTCTTTATATTTTGCACAGTGTATTAGAGGACATGAATTACTGTTTTTGTGGTGTTGCATTGTATGCAGAGTCTGGTTTCTTGGCAGTTCAGTTTAACTTTTGTCTACCTATTTCTATTTTTAGTTTGTGGTTATTCCATATTGGGTGAGGGTGTATCTCTATTCTGTGTGTATGAAAAGAACATAGTTTTCAATTGCACTGACTGCAGGATCAATTGACTATGCGGGATCTGGCTTGTTTAGTTTTACAATGTATGTGTTGGTGTTGTAGTGCTCACTGCAGTGTTTAAGATGCTGCCTTTTCCTAGGTACACTCTTGTTGTGCGATATGTGGATTGTTACTAAAAATTATATTTTTCATATAGATGGGGAGGGGGTGTCAAAAAATGATGGGCCCTGGGTGCACATATGCTAAGTACACCACTGGTAACCCAGATGTGATGAAAAACCAATGTATAATAGAGTAAACACTTTCAACACTGAGTGTGAAGATGTCCAAAAATGTAAGACAGGAACAGCATAGACCTAACTCAATCCAAAAAATGAAGGAAAAAGCCTCAAAAAGGGCCCTCCCACCTCACCAAAACGGCTCAAAGAGGTGGTTGAGCGTTCACCTCACTGGCAAAAAAATATAGGAAATATTCCACTTATCTTCACTGATCAGTACACCAATTCATACTGCCTCAGGGTGTATCCCGACCGATCAGGTTTCTTTCAGAACAGGACATCAAACCGCCCCTTGCAAACATGAGGCAGCATGAATTGGTGTACCGATCAGTGAAGATAAGTGGAATATTTCCTCTATTATTTAATTTTCGTTGACACATTACAGCACAGCATAAGACTTTATCATACAATGAAGGGTTTTTTTTTTTGTAATTTCTTTATTCATTTTTAAACTTACATCAAGTGTACAGTAAATATCAACCAAATAAAATACAACATCACTTGAAAAATTTTCAATATCATACACCAAGAAGATTTAACCCCCACCCCCCTCCAAAATTCATATACAACTAATATATACCACATAAAAATAATATCTTACGACAATCATCTATATATTCTTAATGGAAAAACAAGAACCCCCCCCCCCCCAAATCCACATGTGTATTAAGATTGGGAAAAGTGTAACTTATTCATTACTATAATTTAATAAAGGTCCCCACACATCCTTAAATTTATTATAATATCCTTTTTGAACAGCCATCGCTCTTTCAATTTTATACACATGACAAACTGAAGATCACCAAAAACAATAATTCAATCTTTTACAGTTCTTCCAATTATGTGTTATTTGTTGGATGGAAACTCCTGTTAATATCAATAAAAGCTTGTTTTTTGCCAGCGAGGTTTTTTGCCAGTGAGGTGAACGCTCGACCACCTCTTTGAGCCATTTTGGTGAGGTGGGAGGGCCTTCATTTTTTGGATTGAGTTAGGTCTATGCTCAGTGTTGAAAGTGTTTACTCTATTATATTACATATGCTAAGTACGCCACTGTCGCACATACTTATGCAGGCTCAAGGCAACTTACATAGAGAAGAGAGGGGAAAAAGGAGAGGGGGATGTTTAGGGTGGGCTGTTTTTTTAAAACTGAACCACCTCAACCTTTTTTGTACCACTATTCTTTCTGTTACCAAAATGCTTTTTTTCCACCATCTTCCAAGTAGATTAAACCTGGAATGTAAAATAAGTCTGCTTTGATGACCATGCCTACTGTGTCCCAGCAGACTCCACTTGACATTTGCTCATCTTCCTTCCTTAGTACTCCCTCTGTATCTGCTCTACCTGATACACTATAACAAGCATCCACTAATCTCTTTGTAAAACTTTTTACATTTTCCACAATCCTCATTCCCTTCAATTGCTTACCATAACCCTTAAAGTTTTCTTCTCTATATAAGATGCCACTTTCTTGCACCCTTATTGAAGGGAGCAATTCTGTCATCTCCTTCTCTTCCTCTGACTGATCTAACTATAAGAGATCCTACTGCACAGATTTCATTAAATTTTGCATCCGAATATGAGGGGGTGCTGTAAAATTCTCAGCCCAACCAACCAACTTCCTGAATTCTGAGCATTATTTTGCCACTGCAGCTGAAAAGAATGTTATCTTATTAAGTGCCAAGTTGCAGAAACAAAATTCTATGTTTTGACGTTGTTTCAGATCATTGGTTGAACCATATCCATGTCATTCTCTTCTTGGTTGGGCTGAGAACGTTTTAGCACCCCCTCATATGTATTGCTAAACCAATACACCAGCCCACAAATCCACCCACCATCTATGCCTTTGTCACTTTTAATCAATCCAGTCAGACAGAATACAGAAGCTTATACTTTATTAGAAGGCCCATGAGCAAACCAACCTTCACAGATGAGTCAACGTGGAATTTCTTCATCTTCCTCTCTTCAGTAGCAGCCACTGGCTTCCATGATGACCAATACTCTACATCAGTAGTGACAGTACTGCTCCAGAATGATGCCAATGCACTGCTCACCAGCTCTGACCACAATGAACTAAATTCTTCAAATGAGAGCTGATGAAGGAAGAACAAGGGACAAATGAAAGCACAGTTACTTACCGTAACAGGTGTTATCCAGGGACAGCAGGCAGATATTCTTGACTGATGGGTGACGGCACCGACGGAGCCCCGGTACGGACAATTTTAGAGTGATTGCACTCTAAGAACTTTTAGAAAGTTCTAGCTCGGCCGCACCGCGCATGCGCGAGTGCCTTCCCGCCCGACAGAGGCGCGCGGTCCCTCAGTTAGTATAAGCCAGCTAAGAAGCCAACCCGGGGAGGTGGGTGGGACGCAAGAATATCTGCCTGCTGTCCCTGGATAACACCTGTTACGGTAAGTAACTGTGCTTTATCCCAGGACAAGCAGGCAGCATATTCTTGACTGATGGGTGACCTCCAAGCTAACAAAAAGAGGGATGGAGGGAAGGTTGGCCATTAGGAAAACAAATTTTGCAAAACAGATTGGCCGAAGTGTCCATCCCGTCTGGAGAAAGCATCCAGACAATAATGAGATGTAAAAGTGTGAACTGAGGACCAAGTAGCAGCCTTGCAGATTTCCTCAATAGGAGTGGAACGGAGGAAAGCTACAGATGCTGCCATTGCTCTGACTCTATGGGCCGTGACAGAACCTTCCAGTGTCAGTCCGGTCTGAGCATAACAGAATGAAATGCACGCTGCCAGCCAATTAGACAACGTACGTTTAGAAACGGGACGTCCCAATTTATTTGGATTAAAGGACAGAAAAAGCTGAGGAACTGATCTGTGGGGTTTCGTACGCTCTAGATAGTAAGCTAGAGCCCTTTTACAATCCAAAGTATGTAGAGCTTGTTCCCCAGAATGAGAATGAGGTTTTGGAAAGAAAACAGGTAGAACAATGGATTGGTTGAGATGGAATTCAGAGACAACCTTAGGGAGAAACTTTGGATGTGTACGCAGAACCACCTTGTCATGGTGAAAAACCGTAAAGGGTGGATCTGCGACCAGTGCATGAAGCTCACTGACCCTCCTGGCAGAGGTAAGAGCAATAAGGAAAAGCACTTTCCAAGTGAGAAACTTGAAAGGAGAAGTAGCCAAAGGTTCAAATGGAGGCTTCATTAAGGCAGAAAGAACCACATTGAGATCCCAGATAATAGGAGGGGCTTTAAGAGGTGGTTTCACATTGAAAAGCCCACGCATGAACCTGGACACCAGGGGATGAGCCGATAGAAGTTTTCCATGGACTGGCTCATGAAAAGCTGCAATGGCACTGAGGTGGACTCTGATGGAAGAGGACTTAAGGCCAGAGTCAGACAAAGAGAGCAAATAGTCCAACAACGTCTCCACTGCCAGGGAA
This sequence comes from Geotrypetes seraphini, assembly GCF_902459505.1. Lineage (NCBI taxonomy): Eukaryota > Metazoa > Chordata > Amphibia > Gymnophiona > Dermophiidae > Geotrypetes > Geotrypetes seraphini. The sequence goes on from NC_047086.1 coordinate 29,201,890, forward strand.
GTGGGATCAAGATGATGAAGAAGACACCAGGAGGAAAATCTCGTCCACTTCTGATGGTAACATTGCAGAGTGGTAGGTTTCCTGGAGGCATCCAGAATGGAACGAACAGGCTGAGATAAAAGGGTATCATGAGATGTCAGCCCGAGAGATACCAAGCTGTCAGGTGCAGAGACTGGAGGTTGGGATGTAGAAGGGTTTCCTGCTGTTGCGTAAGCAGAGAAGGAAACAGAGGAAGAAGAAAAGGTTCCCTGGAACTGAGTTGAAGTAGAAGGGAGAACCAATGTTGCCTGGGCCACCTCGGAGCAATCAGAATCATTGTGGCTCGTTCCCTCTTGAGCTTGAATAAGGTTCTCAACATTAGAGGCAGAGGAGGGAAGGCGTACAGGAACAGATTCGACCAGTCGAGGAGAAAAGCATCCGCTGCCAGACGGTGAGGAGAGTAAAGTCTGGAGCAGAATAGGGGCAGCTGGTGATTGTGAGGAGCTGCAAAGAGGTCTATCTGAGGAGTGCCCCATTGAGTGAAGATAGACTGCAGAGTTACAGGATCGAGTGTCCACTCGTGAGGCTGTAGAATTCTGCTGAGTTTGTCCGCTAAAGAATTCTGTGCTCCCTGAATGTAGATAGCTTTCAGGAAGAGATGGTGATCTATGGCCCAATTCCAAATCTTTTGGGCTTCTTGGCATAAAAGGCGAGAGCCTGTCCCACCCTGTTTGTTGATGTAGTACATCGCAACCTGATTGTCTGTGCACAACAGAAGGACCTGAGGAAAGAGAAGATGTTGGAAGGCCTTGAGGGCATAAAACATCGCTCCGAGTTCCAGGAAATTGATTTGATGCTTCTTTTCCTGGGCTGTCCAAAGACCTTGAGTCTGGAACTCGTTCAAGTGAGCTCCCCATGCATAAAGAGAGGCGTCGGTGGTGATGACCAGTTGATGAGGGGGCTGATGGAACAGAAGACCTCTGGATAGATTTGAGGATACCAACCACCATTGAAGAGACTGACGAAGAGATGATGTCACAGATATGTGTCGTGAGCAAGGATCTGTCGCTTGGGACCACTGAGTAGCAAAGGTCCATTGAGGAGTGCGCAGGTGAAGACGTGCGAGGGGCGTGACATGAACTGTAGATGCCATGTGCCCCAAGAGTACCATCATTTGCCTGGCTGAGATGGAAGGCAGTGAAAGCACCTGCTGACATAGAGACTGAAGGGTCTGAAGACGATTGGATGGTAGGAAAGCTCTCATGAGGAGTGTGTCCAGGATCGCTCCAATGAATTGAAGTCTCTGAGTGGGGATGAGATGAGATTTGGGTAGATTGATCTCGAACCCCAGAATTCGTAGAAACAAGATGGTTTGGTTGGTGGCCAGTAGAACTGCTTGAGCGGAAGTGGCCTTGATTAACCAGTCGTCCAGGTAAGGAAAGACCTGGAGGTGGTGAGAGCGTAGAAATGCCGCTACCACAATGAGACACTTGGTGAAGACCCTTGGAGAGGAGGCAAGGCCGAAGGGCAGCACCTTGTATTGGTAATGACAATGATTGATCATGAAACGGAGATACTGTCTTGAGGTTACATGGATCGGTATGTGAGTGTATGCCTCTTTGAGATCGAGGGAGCATAGCCAGTCGTTTTGATTGAGAAGAGGATAAAGGATGGCTAAAGAAAGCATCTTGAATTTTTCTTTTACCAGATGTTTGTTGAGATCGCGGAGATCCAAAATTGGTCTGAGATCTCCTGTTTTTTTGGGGACTAGAAAATAACGGGAGTAGAATCCCTGCCCTTTTTGATCTAAAGGAACTTCTTCTATAGCGTTCAGAAAGAGGAGGGATTGAACTTCTTGAATAAGGAGGGCAGATTGAGGACTGTTCAAAGCAGACTCTTTTGGTAGACTTTGAGGCGGAAGAGTCTGGAAGTTGAGAGAGTAGCCGTGGTGGATGATGTTGAGGACCCATTGGTCCGAAGTGATAACTTCCCATCGGCTGAGGAACAGAGAAAGTCGACCTCCTATAGGTTGAGGCAGGAGAGCAGGAATAGGGATACTGGCTATACTGTGGAGAATGAAGTCAAAAGGGCTGTGACTTCTGCTGAGGAGGTGGTTTCACAGGTTGCTGCTGTGGCTGCTGTCTGGGAGGCTGACGTTGTTGCTGCCTCTGACGCCTAGGTTGCTGAGCAGTGGCAGGTAATGGCCGAGCTGTGAAGCGGCGTTGATAGGCCGACTGCTGCCTATATGGTTTTGGCGGAGGAGGCTTCTTTTTATTTTTAAGCAGGGTATCCCAGCGTGTCTCATGAGCAGAGAGCTTTTGTGTGGTTGAGTCCATGGATTCCCCAAAGAGCTCATCCCCTAGGCAAGGGGCGTTGGCTAACCGATCCTGATGATTAACATCAAGGTCGGATACCCGAAGCCAAGCCAGGCGACGCATAGCTACCGACATTGCTGTCGCTCTGGATGTAAGTTCAAAGGTGTCATATATGGATCTAACCATGAACTTACGTAATTGAAAAAGAGACGACAAGCAGGTATGGAAGGAGTGATGTTTTCGTGAAGGAAGGTACTTTTCGAAGGAAGCCATGGTGGTAAGGAGATGCTTCAAATAAAAAGAAAAATGAAAAGCATAATTGCTAGCTCTATTTGCTAACATAGCATTTTGGTAGAGCCTCTTACCAAATTTATCCATGGCTCTACCTTCTCTGCCAGGAGGTACCGATGCATATACACTGGCTCCTGAAGATTTTTTAAGGGTGGATTCGACAGTTAAGGATTCGTGTGGAAGTTGAGGTTTGTCGAACCCAGGAATGGGAATTACCTTATATAGAGAATCCAGTTTACGTGGGGCCCCTGGGACAGTTAAAGGAGTCTCTAAATTCTTATAGAAAGTCTCCCTCAAGATGTCATGAAGAGGGAGTTTCAAAAATTCCTTTGGAGGCTGGTCAAAATCAAGGGCATCCAAAAAAGCTTTGGACTTTTTGGATTCAGCCTCCAAAGGAATGGACAAGGAGTCACACATCTCTTTCAAAAAGCAGGAGAAAGAGGAAGTGACCTGTTTGGAGGATGGGTCAGGGACAGTTGAATCCTCCTCCTCTGAGGAACATTCGCCTTCAGAAAGAAAGGGTTCCTCTGAGTCTCCCCACAGATCAGGATCCCTGACATGGGAAGCATGGTCCCGAGACTCAGGTGTCGATGTTTGTAAGTGTCGGGTTTTGTGTAACGACTTACCCGACCTCATCGATATCGAGTCAGGAGATGTTATCGGTCGCACCGGTGCCGAAGTCTGTACCGATTGATGGTGAGCTCTCGGCTCCGGTGCAAGAACTGGCATCGATACCGATGAGGATAGTTGAAGCGGTACCGAAATAGTGGAAGCAGGTAACACAGGCTGTTCCACAATCGGTACCGGTAGCTCGGTGCGGACCGGCACCGGAAGGTTCGGAGCCAGGATAGCAGGAAGGAGCTGTTTTAATTGGTCCTTAAGCTGCACCTGAAGGATGGCCGTGATGCGGTCATCAAGGGATGGCACCGGTACCGCCTTTTTCTTCTGCGGTACCTGCGGTGCCGCTCTACGCCCCGGAGATGAGGAGCCCGATGTCGAGGGACTCACCTCTATAGGGGCGGAGCGCTTCCGCTGGCGTCTCACAGTCGGCAGGATTGGACTCACTGCACTCGAGACCGGAGGACGCTCCAGCGGGGAAGGCTTCTTAGCCGGCTTACCTGACTGGTGAGACGCCGGTGCGGAATCACGCGGCGTCGAAGAAGAGGGTGCCGACTGAATCGGTGCCGAAGCTGGAGTCGATGGAACGGGGTCGGACATCTCGGCACCGAACAATAATCGCTGCTGGATTTGGCGATTTTTTAATGTCCGTTTTTTTAGAGTGGCACAGCGGGTGCAAGTAGAGGCCTGATGCTCAGGACCCAAACACTGTAAACACCAGTTGTGTGGGTCCGTGAGAGATATAGGCCGAGCACACCGCTGGCACTTTTTAAAACCCGGTTGAGGGGGCATGAAAGGAAAAACGGCTTCAGCCAAATCGAAGGCCGAGGCTTCGATGGTGGCAGAAGGCCCCGCCGGGGAAAGAATAAATTAAAGAAAAAATTAAGGAATTTTTTTTTTTTGTACAAAATAGAAAAAGAAAAGAAATAAGGTAAATAATCAAAAGTTTACGCGAGCGGGAAGGCAAAGAGAAAAAAGTTTCAACAGCCGTTGAAAAACGCGTCTTCTTAGCTCCGCGGAAACTAAGAAACTGAGGGACCGCGCGCCTCTGTCGGGCGGGAAGGCACTCGCGCGTGCGCGGTGCGGCCGAGCTAGAACTTTCTAAAAGTTCTTAGAGTGCAATCACTCTAAAATTGTCCGTACCGGGGCTCCGTCGGTGCCGTCACCCATCAGTCAAGAATATGCTGCCTGCTTGTCCTGGGATAATATTTCAGCCACTTCTCCAGCACAAAGTGAGCACATATTGTAAAGGTAAATGTGGGTTACAAATTTTGTATTTTCCTGAACAAAGCAGTGCACCCAGAACATCTCATTTCCCTTCTACTCCTGGTGCCAGGAGTGAACAAAGATACCTTCACTGAGTAAAAGGCCACTATGCAAGTTCAATCTTGCTGCACTGTATGCCTAGAACAATCTGTCTAAGTCATTACGTCAAGCTCCATCTCTAACAGTATTCTAAATCCAAATAAAAAGACCAAGTAGCAGCTAATCCAAAGAGGTTACAGTCTAAGTGGGAAGATAACAGGAGGTAATGTTTCTTGTCCAAGGTCATAAGTAGTGTCAGTGGAGGAAGTGGAATTTAAATTGTGATCTCTCTGGTTCTTACTCCTTTTTGTTAACCATTAAGGCCTAGATTCACTAACAGTGACTCAATCGCTGTTGGCCGATTCTCTGGCTGATTTTCCAACAGCGATTGATTCACTATTAAGTTTGCACTGAGGTGCAAATCATTTCCATGCAAACCCACCAACTCAAACAAAAGCCCTAATAGTAGTGACAGGGGAAGCAGCCTCCTGTCACTGCTGTCAGAGCTTCTGCTTTTTTAAAATGTTCTGCGTGTCATTTGTCACATTAAAAAAAAGCCCCCGCTCCTCCCCCCCCCCCCCGCTAGAACACCTGGGCCACCATGCCCCTTCCCTAAACCCCAAAAAGATGGCAGGAGGGATGCTCACTTCCTCTTGCCATGAAGGACCTCCCCCCTCCACCCCGAAGAAAAAGGCAGGAGTGATGCCCACTCTCTCCCTGCCCCGAAGGCTTCCCCGCTCCCTGGAAAAAAAAAAAAAAAGGCAGGAGGGATGCCCACTCTCTCCTGCCACCGGAGGTCACCCTCCCCTGGCCTCTGTATCTGTGACGTTGGGAGCAGGAGGTACTGAAAACACCTCCTGCTTCGGCTCCTCCTCGACGACACTGGGCAATAGGCCCCCTCCCTAGGGAGCCTAAGTCCTAAGGTTTTAGGATCGGTAAAACCCGATGTTAAATAGCCAAGCAATGTAAGTGAATCAGTCGCTTGGCTATTTTGCTTGGGGTTTTACTAATTTGCATGGCCAGATCGAAAAATGGGCAATCAAGGGGAAAAACATGCAGTGGGCTGTTTAGTGAATTGGGTCAGTTAGCTGTGATTGTTGCTAAACCTATGAAAACAGGTTTAGCAACGATCGCTGACTTTAGTGAATCTAGCCCTAGGTTAGGATTCCTCCTCCATTAAAATAAGTATTAGATGGGACTAATGGTGCAAACATTGGATCAATTTTCAGGGCAGTACCAAAAGTTTCAGTGAATAGATTTGTGCAAGGAAAGAGAAAATCAAATCAACCTTTTTTGACATCTCACTGTTACCTCATGGAATTTCAGCAGGTACCACAGACCCTGCAACTGCTGACTTGATGTCGAAGTCCACTTAAGACAAAAAGCCATGTGCTGACTCAACTCAGAATTTAAACTCAATTTCCCACATCCATTCTTCCTGTAAGAAAATTAAACAAAATCAACACTAAAAGAATGTCAATAACTCCAATGTGTTAGATTAATCTAATCTTAGCAAATGAACTATAAAATTTTTACCTAAGCTTTTATGTCTGGATGAAACCTAATAGTACACTGAATACACAAGAAATATTAAAATGAAATATAACTACCGCTACACTTATGACCAAAACCAATACAAGGGTATTGGGAGACAAGCAAATAAGCTTTGCCCCTTCCCCCTCCCCACAACCTCTCTGTCAACTTATTTACCACTCCTCCTTCACTACAGATGGCATCGGAAGAATATTTTAAAACGTGTCACAGGGAAAGTACTTAATGCTGTTCTCAAGATGCATAAGATCAGCATCAGGAAATGCTGGCCTGGTGGCCACACATTTTCAATTTGTTCACACTGCCAGCTTTGAAAAGGAGCAAGAGAAACTGTGGGGGTGCCAGAGCAGAGGGTTCCGATGCCCCAAATGTCTTTGGCTTGCCTGGCCTAGAATCCTCACACGTAGCTCTATCAAGTGGTCTCTACTGGCCGTTTTGCTAGCCCCTAAAGTCCAGTGATCTAAGCAATTGTTTAGATTCAACTCAACATGACAAGTAAACCCTTCCTACAAATAATCCAGGAGAAACCTTAGCATTGTCCTATAATCAGGTTCACCTCTACCCAGCTTAATAAGTATCTGGTAAGAAACATAGAAAAATGATGGCAGAAAAGGGCCAAAGCCCATCAAGTCTGCCCACTCTAGTGACCCTTCTCCTTGAGTTTGCTCATCACCCCCTGCCCTAACCTCATTAGAGATCCCACATGAATATCCCATTTATTTTTGAAATCTGCCACGCTGTTGGCCTCAATCACCTGCCGTGGGAGTTCAATCCAATGATCGACCACCCTCTCAGTGAAGAAATACTTTCTGGAGTCACCATGAAATTTCCCTCCCCTGATTTTCAGCGGATGCCCTCTGGTGGACGAAGGTCCCATAAGACGGAAGATATCCTCTTCCACCTCGATATGACCCGTGATATATTTAAATGTCTCAATCATGTCCCCTCTCTCTCTTCGTTCTTCAAGTGAGTACAGCTGCAATTTATTCAGCCTTACTTCATACGGAAGATCCTTGAGCCCCGAGACCATCCTGGTGGCCATCCGCTGAACTGACTCAATTCTCAGCACATCTTTCCGGTAATGTGGTCTCCAGAATTGAACACAATATTCCAAATGAGGTCTCACCATGGACCTGTACAGTGGCATTATGACCTCTGGCATCCTGCTGATAAAACCTCTATGGATACAACCCATCATTTGCCTTGCCTTGGAGGAAGCCTTTTCCACTTGATCGGCAGTTTTCATGTCATCACTAGTGATTACTCCTAAATCCCGTTCTTCCGTGGTCCTAACTAAGGTCTCACCATTTAACGTGTAAGTCCTGCACAGATTTCTTTTACCCAGGTGCATCACTTTGCATTTTTTAGCATTGAAGTTGAGCTGCCAAGTCGATGACCATTGTTCTAATAGTAGTAGGTCCTGCGTCATACTGTCAGGCATAGTGCGTCATACTGTCAGGCAAAGATGCTAAAATCGGGGCTCTCCAAGTTTTCAGCAAAATGGAATTATTCCCAGGGAAGAAAAATCTCCTAATAGTGTATTATAAACATACTAGTCTTTAAGCCCGTTACATTAACGGGTGCTAGAATATGTGAGTGTCTGTATTTATTTCTCTCTCTCTCTCTCTCCTTAGTCTATTTCTGTATTTCTTTCTTTCTTTTTCCTCGGCTGTCCACCACCACCCCTTGCCTGCTCCCCCTGTCCATTCTCCCTTCCTTTTTCTTCCCCTGTGTCCACCACCACCCCTTCTCACTGGTCCCCTTATCCAGCAGCAGCCCTTCTCCCTTTGTTTTAACTCCCCCCCTGTCTAGCAGCACCTCTTTCCTGCTCCCCATGTCCAGCAGGAGGCCTCTCTTCCTTTTTTTGCCCCCTCCGTCCAGCAGCACCTCTTTTCTGCTCCCCCTGTCCAGCAGTAGGCCTCCCTTCCTTTTTCTGCCCCCCTGTCCATCAGCACCTCTTCCCCTGTCCATCAGCACCTATTTTTTGCTCACCCTGTCCAGCAGGCCTCCCTTCCTTTTTTTGTCCCCCCTCTTTTTTTGCCTCCCCCCCGTCCATCAGCACCTTTTCCCATGTCTAGCAGTACCTCTTTTCTGCCCCCCCCCATCCATCAGCACCTCTTCTCCTGTCCAGCAGCAACCCTTACCTCCTTTATTTTTTGTCTGCCCTCCACCGACATCTGCCTAAAGCCGCCGCGTCCTGCAGGCACCGACAGCCTCTGCGACCTGCTCCCACTCCCTCCTCGCCGTCGCTTGTGGTGGCTCCGTGCTCCGTGTTTAGCCGCCGACAGCCACCGCGGTCCACAGCTGCAGTGGCCGACAGCCGCCGGGGCTATTAGGCTTCCACCTCTCACTTTTGCCGGTCTGGTCTGGTCTGCTCGCCTTACCGTATTTTTTTTTTTAGTTGAAACACGCGGCGGTGGCTCCTCTCATGATCCCCACCTGCGTCGGAAGTCCGACGCAGGTGGGGATCGTGAGAGTAGCCACCGCTGCGTCTTTCAACTAAAAAAATACAATACGGCAGGGAGCAGGCCAGACCGTAAGCCGCGCATGCGCACTTCCTATGGGTTGCTACAGCTCACAGAAAAACAGCGCACGCATAGGAAGTGCGCATGCGCGGCTTACCGTTTTATTATATTAGATAGCATGGATAATTGAAGGGGGCTGTGATTTGTCAGCTCAATCACCTAACAATACTTAATATTATGGAGTCAAAAGTACTGCTGCTGTTTGGGTTGAGGCTGTGATTGGGTCTTCTGCTGTCTCTGTAGTCTAGGACACCTCTGATTTGATGAGTGACTGGATGAAGGAAGCTGGTTATATTTCCATTTGGAATAGTAGTGGAGCATTTTACGTATTTGAATCTCTTTGATGCTTGAGATTGTGCCAACTTCATGACAAGGTAGTCGGTCATGCAGTCAGTGTGTCTTTTGTTCTTCTGTATTGACTCTTCTATACGATTTTCAAAGAGATTGTCTTCTATACAGGGAATGTTGGCATCACTTTAGTACATTGGCATCTAGGTCTGAAATTTGCAGCCTTGCTTGCCTAAGCATGGCACTAGAGACTGCTCAGGTGCGAGACAATATTTTCAAAAGCATCAAAAGTAGAACGCATCATGTACTTTCTAGTCTCCAGTAGATCATTTGTGAGATGTTAAGAATTAAGATGTTCTGAGGTACACATCTCCCTCCAATTTGCAGATTTAGGAATGCGACTTCGGTTATTCATGAGTTTCTAAACCCTGACCCACCCCCGCCTCCCAAACTTCTCCATATTTTACCTGGTGGTTTAGCAGTGAAGCGGGGTAGGAGCGATCTTCCTACATTCCTACCCTGTGTAGAGCCCTCAACAAAAATGGTCGAGTAGATGGAATACTGAAAAAAACTTAGATGCTCCTAGCCTGAAAGCAGACAGAAAAGAGCTCAAAGGCCCTAAAAACAAAAATCGATAAAAAAATCCAAAATCTTGAAACCAAATTTAAAGAGAATTAAAAATTAAATGAGATATTAACAGTGGCGTACTAAGGGGGGGGGGGGGCGGGAGGGGCGGTCCGCCCCGGGTGCCAGCCATGAGGGGGTGTTCCCGGCCTTGCCGTTCATTCCCCCCCCCACCCCCGAAGGACCGCTCGCCCCACTGACCTTCCTGCACCACCTGTGAAGCAGCCCGTAGCAGGATCGCGACTTCAGCGATACCTGAGCTGCTTCCTGCGCCGCGGTCCCGAGGTGGGACAGGCCTTCAAGGGGGGTGCAGGCCTTCAAGGGGGGACAGGCAGACCTTTAAGGGGGGACAGGTCTTTAGGGGGACCCTGGTTTAGAAGTACACGGAGGGAAGGGGGTGTTCAAAGAGACGTGCATATGCCAAACTTTGGGGGGGAGGAAGAAATAATGGGTCTGAAAATAGAGGAGAGGGAGAGAGATGATGGACCATGGGATTTAGGGAGGGAAGGAACAGAAAGGGAGAGAAATTGGACACAAGGGATGGTGTGGAGGAGGGATAGAGATACTGGATAGGAGGGTAATTGGGAAAAGAAAGGGAGAGATGGTGGACTCGGGTGGTAGGGAAGGAGGGAGAGATGCCGGATGAAAGGGTAGTTAAGAAAAGGTGGGTCTGTGGAGGGAGATGAAAAAAAGGAAAGATACCAGACTTCCTGGGGAGGGAAGGGAAATGGAAAGGGAGGACAGAGTTGGCAGATGGATGGTTAGCATGCAGAAAGAAGAAAGAAGGAGACCACAAGTTATCAGAAGAAAACCAGAGCCTTGGACCAACAAGATTTGAAATATAACCAGACAACAAAAGGTAGAAAAATTAATTTTATTTTCTGTTTTGTGATTATAATATGTCAGATTTGAAATGTGTATCCTGCCAGAGCTGGTGTTGGACTGCAAACGTGAGCTAGGATTTAACAGAGAGAGGAAAAGTCCTTTTTGTTTCTTTATTTTATTTACACCACAGCGCCAGTGTGATTAGGAGAAGCCAAAGGGGGTGAAAAAGCTATAAAACCCACCAGGAGTTTTGAAAAAAATCACCCAACTGGGCAGGAAAATCGAATTGAAAAACCAATTCAATAGGCTGAATCGAATCAAAATTTTTTTTCCTGAATCTGGCAGCATTAGTTTGCGCTACTGTCTTAGACTTTAGGACCTGGGATTGGGGAGAGATGGCATCCTCAGTACTTTATAATGCAAGTGAAACGAGGATTTGGTCAGACTTTTGAAGGGTCTGCAGAAAAAAAATATTGTATAGGCCGGGGACATGAGACAGCAGGAAATGGGAACTTTTCTTCCTTCTATTTTTGTGAATGGAAAGGCTGAGGATGTCAGAGAGTTCAGTTAAAATATGTGCTTTATAAGAAAATATAATAATGTGTTTTATAAAGTTTATAGCATAGCTAGCCTACCCAGTGAGGTGTTCCTAGTAGTGGTGGTGGCAACGTGTCAATGTGTTGAGAGGAAGAGGTGGTCTGGGAAATTCTGCTGTGCAAACTCCGGGCCCATTTCCACCCCCCAGTTAGTCCACTCCACTCAACTGGTTTACACACTGAGTGGGTCTTTGGGTGTTGTTTTGGGATCTCTTCCAGTGGTTTATCAGTATCTCCTTCTGGTCCAAGGAAGGAAACTGTTATCCTTAGCATTGACCTACAGAATATGTTTGTAACAGCGCTGCTTGTGTGGCATTAGGCTATGTAGTGATCGAAAGAAAAAAACAGACCTTTGCACATTTTTGCACTATATGGTGGGTGTATGAGGAGATTCACATTTCCTGCACAGCTAAGTCCATGTGAAGTTACCTTGTGCTGTATTTGACATCTAGCAAGGTCTCTGTTTGAAAGGAAAGATCTAAACTTAAAAATGAAGTGGCCAGAAGTTATGGTAAAAGCAGATAGTGTAGCTGGTTTTAAGAAAGATTTGGACAAATTCCTGGAGGAAAAGTCCATAATCTGTTATTAAGACATGGGGGAAGTGTCTGCTTGCCCTGGATCGGTAGCATGGAATGTTGCTACTCTTTGGGTTTTGACCAGGTATTAGTGTCCTGGATTGGCTACCATGAGAATGGGCTACTGGGCATGATGGACCATTGGTCTGACCCAGTTAGGCTATTCTTATGTTATGTTCTCATCTGTAGGGGCCTTTGTTTTCACTTCTTATTTTAATGTATTTTTTTTCTGGGAACTTATCAGTGTTTTTTATAATGGGAACAAAAATGGAAGAGAATTAATGTGTGTGGGATGAGGGGGTAACTAATTTCTTCAGCTAAATAATTCAATCCAACTCAACCAGACATAGGAGAACTCACGCACCATTCACACACCCTCCAACCAAAAACGTCAAAAGAAAAAAACTGTTCGACAACCTCCTAGCCAATCGAGCTGCAACACTCGACCCCCAACTCTACAACCTATTGACCTCGACCACAGACTACAAAACCATCAAAAAAGAAATAAAAACCCTTCTATTCAAAAAACACATAAAACCGAACTAACACAATCAGAACTGTCCCAAGCATCACCTGCAACTACTCCATATGTACTTCTGATGTCATGACAATTCAGACATAATTTATGTTATGTTATGTTTGGAATATAAGAAAATTTTCACTGCCTGTTTCTATTCTGACCATTTATTCCGTTTCATGATCATTACAAAAAAATATTTTTTTACATGGGGGGGGTGTCAAAAAATGATGGGCCCCGGGTGCCACATACCCTAGGTACGCCACTGGATATTAAAATAAAACTAAAGATAGGGAGAAATGAAACAGAAAAGCATAAAAAATTCAAAAGTTTGATGCACTTAAGAGACTCTAAGGAACAGCTTCTCACCTCCACGGAAAACTGAAAAACTGATGGTCCCATGAGCCGATGTCAGGTGGGAAGGCACCAGCATAAGTGGTCTTAAAGTTTTAAAATGGTACACTTTTTGACTGTTTGTGCTGGGTTCCATGGATGATGTCATCCACATGAGAATATACTGCTTGCTTGTCCTTGGATAAGTCAGGATTACTAGAATCCCGTACAGAAAGTAAAAGATCATCATCAACATAGACAGAGAATATAAGGCTGTGCTGCTGAAGCAAGAGGGCTAAAGGGCTGAGGAAAATATTGAATATTAGAGGTGAGAGAACCAATCGCTGTGGGATATAAGTATAAAGGAAGGATGTTGAGTGGGAACAAGGGTTAACTGCAGAAAAGGAATAATCAGAAAGATAAGAGGAAAACCAATCTTAATTAGTTGACAGAGAAGTGAATGGTTCACCAAATCAAAGGAAGTGGTTAAATCTAGGGATACTAATAATACAATCTTACCATGAGAGATGTTTGGAATAGTCTCCTAGTAGAGTTGTGGAGACAAAGACTGTGTCTGAATTCAAGAAAGCATGGGACAGGCACATAGGATCTCTTAGGGAGAAGAGGAGACAGTGAATGCCATTTGGCCTTTATCTGCCATCATGTTTCCATGTTTCTAAGTTTAAAGGCAGTGTGGATATCATTCAGAAGAGAAAACATAATTGTTTCAGTCTGACCTAAAGTTGGATCATCTGCAATAAAGTAAGTTGGAAGCACATGTTGGGAAAATTGATGGGAACCCCGCACACAAACACTTTTTCTACTAGTTTACACAAAAATGGAAGGTTGGAAATTGGTCTATAATTTTCAGCTGAAGTAGATTAGAATGCAACAATGTCCTTTTTTAACTCACCCTTCAGAGCACATATGAGCTATAATATCAGTTGTCAATTTATACTGCCACAGTAGACTCAAGTACTCTAAGGCAGGCCACAACTGAATTCTGCTGGACAGTTGAATTAATGCTGCTGAATCTGACTTCACCCCAGGTACATCTTTAGAATGCGACTCTACTGGTTGACTGCTCAGAACACCCTCTGCTTTCAGCTGGGAACACTTCAGGTCCACTAAGTGCTTCAATTCACCTGAAGGACAAAAAGCAGGATTAGAGAAAGAAAAACAGCACATAAAAATGTGCTTATCATCGACACAACTAGTCCCAAATGCATGCCGTCTAACACAAAACACCCACATTTTCAATAGTCATTTTGCAATTCTTCCATCTTCACAGAAAGTACTTCCATTTCTCTTTTAAATATATTCAATTGTAACAGTTTTTCTAAAGAAGTGGTAAACAATTCATTGCAACTGAAAATGTCACCACAAGTGTGCATCAGCCAAGCATATTAATCCATTTTAGCCAAGTACACTATAACTTAAATCAGTATTCTTCAACCACTGGTCCGTGGACCAGTGCCGGACCACAAAGATTTCCTGCCGGTCCATGAAGAATTAGTGTCCCCTGCAAGCGCATGGCCTGGCTGCTCCTTATCTTCAGCGCCAGCTGCGCTTGTTTGCCAGGACAGCGCACAGTGGCTCTTGCACGCTGCTCGTGGCTGACCTGGAATGGAAACAGGGATCGAGTTCATGGGGATAGGATGGGGACCGAGCTGTGGAGATGGGATTTTTAAAATTTCAGTTGGTTGCCGGTCCACAGAATAATTCTTTTATTGAGGGGGCGTGGCTTGGACACGCATGAAGGAGGTCGGTTAGCAGAAGAGCTCCATATAAAAAGTCCTTGAAAGAATAAAAAAGTCGCAAAAATTTGAAGAATTAAGATTAAATTTATGATAAAAATAAACTCGATGGCGTCAGGAAAGCAAAATAAAAACGACTTCGCAGTCTCTGGAAGCAGCAAGAGAGCAAAGCCTGAACAAGAGACAGGATCCAAAACCGCAGATCCAGAAGTAATGAAAGAACTTAAAGAAATCAAACAAATGCTTTCAATTCTCACAAAAAAAGTTACAGAATTAACAGATGATGTTTCAACATTAAATAAAAAGATGGATCTAATCGAATTAAAATCTAACGATTTAGAAGAAAGAATGATAACTGTTGAAGAAGAAATTTTAAACACAAAAACTGAAAAAAAGAAAATTGAAACACTTACTAAAGAACTGGAGGATTACTCGAATCGTGAGAGAAGAAGCAATGTTCGTCTGATAGGTTTACCGGAAGGAGCAGAAAAGGGGAATCCGGTGACCTTTATAGAAAACTTATTACCAAAACTACTTCCTCTACAAACTAAATATCCCATAGAGATTGAAAGAGCACATAGAGTGCCAACAAAGAGATCAGAAAAGCATCAAGGACCGAGGCCACTGATATTTAAACTACTACGCCACCAACAGGTCATGGAAATTTTTCATCTTGCAAAACAGAATAAAGGTTTACAATATCAAGATGCCCGTATTCACTTTGTCCCGGATTTTGCAAAAAGCACAGCAATTAAAAGAAAGAAACTGCTGGATTTGAGACCACAACTACGTGAACTGGGAGCAAAATTTGGTCTTGTATACCCAGCAAATATGAAAGTAACCATAGCAAACAAAACTTTAACCTTTGATAATCCTGAAGAGCTACAAAAATATATACTAAACCAGGAAATGCCAATGTCATCTTAATTTTCTTTATTTTATTATAATGAATGTCAAGTTTGAATGTCTTATAATATAAACAGGTAGGGGAAATGATATGTATTAAGAAGAGCTAATATCACCTTGTATTTTTTGAAATTATTGATTGAATATAATAAGTATTTAGCAGATGAAAAACGGTATAGAATGTTTTTGACTCTGTTCAAAAAATTCCTACATTCTAGAATGGAATGATTCTTTAAATGATAAATTAACATATAAGTATACAAGATCTTAGATAAAAGTAATATAGTTTTTAAACAAGGAAGAATATAATATTTATTAGATAATAAATAAGAACTTGAATATAAAAACGAGATATAAGCCCTTAATTGGTTTTAGAAAGTTAATAAATAAATTAACTATTGATATTAATAATAATAAATGCTGTAATGAGCAGATCCTAAATACTATTATGTGATTGAATCATGGTCCAGAGCTTTCTTCCTATGGAATGTATGTAAGAATGAATGAAGATCTATGTATGTATATATAACCCACTTCTCAGAAGACAATACAGGAAGAATAAACCTATTAAAAATCCTTTCTCTGATTCAATGGAACTACAAATCCCAGAAGTCCTTGCAAAAGGAAATACATGTAAAGAATAACTCTTAAAACCGGATGAACGATGAACAAATATGAATAAATAAACTACTAGACTTGACAATAAAAGATAAAGGATTACATCGGATAAAAGATCACAAAATAAACTAAAATTAGATCGTCGCTGGAACCGGAACTTATTCGGAATTAACAAACTATTGAAAAGAAATGAATAATACTCTGGATATAAAAAATACGAAGAAGAAGAAAGGAAGAAAAAATAATATTTACTTGGATGAATAAGATAATGGAATGACACATCTTTAACTTTGATATATCTTAAAAATGAAACTAGGAAGTATGTTATATGAATGAGGTATGACTCTGTATAATGAAGGAAGGAAGCTCTGGAACGGGGAAAAAAAAAAATCACATAGTACAAGTAGCACACATATGTGAAACATTGTTTATTTTCCAAAGAAATGAAACATCTCATTATATAATATATAAGTTTAAAAGAATTATAAGGATCTAGAATATATTCATAAACTTATATATTACTTAAAAATATTATAAAGAAATAGAATTAGAAAATATAAAGGTGATATATATGAATTTAAAAAAAAAAAAAAATTTACAATATTTTTCATATTATTTGAATTAATAAGATATACTAATAGTTATAAAATATGAAAATGATACAGAAAATAATATTTGAAAAGATTAAATTTAACATTGGGGAAAAAAAAAAAAAAAAAGGCAAAATGTTTAAATATTATATGGATTGTTAATGTTATTTAGTAATATATGATATATTTGTGACTTATATCTGAATCTTAACAGGAAATGGACTTTTGTGGAGTGTTTTGATACCTGACCTAAGATGCGTGTTGCCAAGCATACACAGATAATATTGGGGGGGAAGGGAGGGGAGGGAGGGAAGAGGGGAAGAAAGAGAATGGGGAAAATATATTATTACAATGTGTGGATATCTGAAAATAATAATCATATGATTTCATGTCAAATTTTAATTACAAAAGTAAATGGATATTAAAATTTTTTCAATTAATGTCAATGGCTTAAATCATCCTATAAAAAGAAAAAAATTATTAGGTTTTCTCCATAAGCAAAACGCAGATATTTATTTCCTACAAGAGACACACCTTTCGGACACTGAATCTAGGAAGCTAACAGAAGGATGGATATCAAAATGTTTTTATTCACCAGCAATAGGGAAGAAAGCAGGGGTAGCGATAATAATAAATAAGAAATGCAAAGCTGATTTTAAATTAATAAATTCTGACTCTTCAGGAAGATGGATACATATTAAAATGGATCTGGGAAATACAACCCTGGATTTATTTAATCTTTATGCTCCTAATTCGAACCAAATGGAGTTTTTTAATCAAATTCAACAGATATTACTACCACTGGCTACTTCTAACTTAGTAGTAGCTGGAGATTTCAATGCTGTAATGGATCCAATTGTGGACAAGAAACCAAGTAAAATCATAAAATCTTTAGGATTAGATAATTTAATACAATCTTGTAATTTAATAGATATATGGCGTATCCTTCATTTTAATGATCGGGAATATTCTTTTTGTTCTCAGGTCCATAAATCTTTCTCAAGAATTGATTATATTTTTGTAACTAATAACATAGCGCAGCGTGTATCAAAAGCAGTTATAGATCCCATTATAATTTCAGATCATGCTGGTGTGTGGATTAACCTTAAGAATTATAATATTGATCAATTTAATTCAATATGGAGATTTAATAATGATTTATTAGCAGATTCGAAATTCTTAGAAGATCTTAAAGTAAAAATGCAAGAATTCTTTCAACTTAATTCTTCAGATGACATTAATATAGAAATTTTATGGGATGCTTTTAAAGCAACAATGAGAGGAAATATTATTTCTTATTCAGCTTTTATTAAAAAACAACTTAAAAAACAATATGAAGATATGGAAAAACAAATTAAATTATTAGAAAATAAATTAATTAAAAAATGGGAAAACAATACATTACAAGAGTTGTTAAAAGTAAAAGTTAAATATAATGAGATTTCTTCTCAATATGTGAGAAAAGACATTTTCAATAAACAAGTACAATATTATGGCAATTCAAATAAAGCGGGAAAATTATTAGCAAATTTTCTTAAAGCAAAGAAAAGAAAATCTAAGATTATTGCAATAAAAGATATACAAGGTAACACACATACCAGCACAAAAGATATTATAACACAATTTCTTGATTTTTATAAAGAATTATACACTTCTAATTCTTATAAAAATAAAGAACAAGAAGGATTAACATTCTTAAATTCCTTTCTTGGACCTAATATTCCGGATCATATAAAAGGAAGTTTAGAAGATCCTATATCTTTAAAAGAAATAGAAACAGCATTGAAGTTTCTTAGAGTTGGATCCGCTCCAGGTGGAGATGGGTATACTGTTGAATTTTATAAATCATTTCAAAATATCATTTTACCACATCTGTTAAATTTATATCAATATCAAATAAAGAATGAAAATATTTCAGGTACTATGGCAGAATCGATAATTATAGTCTTACCAAAACCAAACAAAGATCCTACTCTGGTTTCAAATTACAGGCCTATTTCGTTATTAAATGTGGATAATAAATTAATGGCTAAAGTATTAGCACTTAGATTGGCAAAAGCTCTTCCTTTCATTATAGATGTACATCAAACAGGATTTATTGCTAAAAGACATTCATCAAATAATACTAGACTAGCATTCCACTCATTAAATTTAGCAAAAAATATAAATGATCCAGCTTTTCTAATATCTTTAGATGCAGAAAAAGCTTTTGATAGAGTGGAATGGAATTTTATGTATCAAGCTTTACAATGGTTTGGTATAGGCTCCGGTTTTATTAAAATGATCCAGACATTGTATAGCTCTCCTGGTGCAAGATTATATATTAATAATAATTTATCAACTAGATTTAATTTGCATAGGGGAGTTAGACAAGGATGCCCTTTGTCTCCATTACTTTTTGATATTGTCTTAGAACCTTTATTAATTGCAATAAATAAGACTAAGGAGATAAAGGGAATCACGTTTTCCAACTGGGAATTTAAACTTTCTGCATATGCAGATGATATTTTATTATATTTAAGAGAACCGGATACTACTATTCCATGTATACTTAATTTATTAGAGAAATTCGGCACTTTTTCTGGATATAAAATTAATTGGAGCAAATCTGAAGTCCTCCCAATTAATGTTCATTGTACGAAAGGACTATTTGACCCATATTCATTTATTTGGAAAGAAGATGGAATAAAATACTTAGGAATTATGATCAAAAATACAATAGAAGACACAGTCAAAGAGAATGAAAAACTTTTATTGAAAAAAATAACAGAAATGTGTGAGCAATGGAATCCATTACATCTTTCTTGGTGGGGAAGAATTCAAACAATTAAAATGATGGTATTGCCTGTGGTTTGTTATCAAATGAGTATGATACCAATATTTTTTCAGGGGTCATTTTATAAAAAACTTAACAATATTCTTACAAAATTTGTTTGGTTTGGGAAAAGACCAAGAATCGCTTTAGTATCATTACAAAGACCAATTGTGGAAGGGGGGGTAAATTTTCCAAATTTTTATAGGTATCATCAAGCCTATATTTTAAGACAGGGTATGTATTGGATCCTCCCAGATCTCATGGAAAATGTACCAGATTGGCTGTATTTAGAATGGCAGCTCCTGTTCCCTTTATATCCAGAACATCTAATTACCATAACAATGCCTAGGAGATATAAAGATAACAGAATCTTTTTAGATACTTGGAAAACATTGAGATACATAAGTAACCTATCACCAGAACCAATAGCTAAATCTCTAAATCAATCAATATGGGTAAACTCCAGGATCAGAATTGGCGGATTTAAAATCGTCTGGAAACAATGGATAAATGCAGGAATAAGAACATTGAATGATGTCATATCAGAAGGTTCCTTGCTTAGTTTTTCACAATTGCAAAATAAATTTGGACTAAATAAAACACAATATTTTAAATGGATGCAATTGAAGCAAGCCATTCAGGTAGGGTTCCCTGAATGGAAAGATCTTAATACCCAATATAGTTTGCAAGTTTTATGTTTCCAGGCGGATTTCTTGGGACACCAAGCCGCAAAATGGTATAAATTAATATATGGATTTCTAAATAAAAAAAAGAAAACTGGACTTAGGGATATTTGGAGCATTGAGATTGGACAGACAATTTCTGCATCTCAATGGCCAAGATTCTGGTCCTGGAGATTAAGATTAACAAAGTCAGCATCTATGAGTCAAACATGGATATTTTTATTACATAGAGTGTTATGGACCCCGACGCGCTTGCAAAAAATAGATAATACTAGATCTAATAGATGCTGGCATTGTAAAATAGAAGTAGGGACATTAGATCATTTAATTTTTTTTTGTCCTTGCATAAAAGCCTATTGGAATTTAATTTGGCCCCAAATTAACATATTACTAGAAAATCATATTGGTCTCTCATATGATACCATATTATTTGGTACTGCAATGAGAACACAAAGTCCAATATCAGCAAACAATAACAAATTGCTTTTAATATTGACAGGAGTTGCCATGCAGCAAATCACACAAAATTGGAAGGATTATACCAAGCTAAATTATACATTCTGGTGGAACTCGGTGTGTCACATATACAAAATGGAGAAAATATTGGCATTACAACAAGGAAATATAAAAAATTTTAAGAAAATATGGGATCCATTGACAAAATATTCTAAAGATCAGATATCTTAACACATTGATAATAATAATATAGGGTTAGGGAGGGAAATATAGAAATTAATATGAGGAAAAATGAAAAAACAAATAACAGGGGAAAGGGATTCAATATATATGATATGATATTGTACATACAACTATAATTATTATAAACTAAATATTATGCTATTTATTTATTGTAAGAATGAAAATTTTATAAATAAAAATTAAAAAAAAAAAAAAAAAAAAAGAATAATTCTTTTATTTCCGCTGGTCCATAGGTGTCAAAAGGTTGAAGAACACTGAAACTATATGAACAGCTTTTAAAGAATTTTCAGATCATCAGAAGTGGCCTATTTTACAAAAGCTAAGAAACCTTATCGCTTAAGGCTCACCAATATCGTCATCAGTCTTCAGATGATTAAGATAGGTGTTCCACAATATTCTGATATTCACAATAATGATTCTGATATAAAAACAGAGCGGAAATTTTTCAAAAATTGTTAAATTATAAGTACTTTCAAAGATCTTTGATTGATGCTAATTATGGAGTGCCATGAGGGATAAAATTTTTTAGCTCATGTGAAATATACACAACCTCTGATGGTCTAAAAATTATTCAAAAGCTATATATGCCTTTTTAAGTTGTTATAGTATATATGGCTGATATGGATTAACATGCTGGTTGATACATAGTTGAGATCATGTTTTACTGCATGTGCTGTGAAAAGGTACTCGGTACAAAAACATTCTGCAACTTTTATTACAAAATAACAACATACAAGGTAGCGAAATCTTTTGCATAATAAACAATTTAAAATCATTTCAATGGAAGATGAAAGCAGATAGCGAGTCAACAATAAATAATTAAATGAAAAGAAATAATATTAGATACAATTGCAGAACAACCAATAGAAAAAACTCAATTAAAAAAGACATTGGGCTTGATGTTTAAAATGATTTAAATGGCCAGGAGAAGCCATTTAAATCACACTTCTGGAACTAACTGGGCATATCCGGCAGCACCTAACCAGATAGTGTAGCTGAAAATGTCCAGGTAGTGCCCAACATAAAACTTGTTATTTTGGATGGGGGAGGGGTGGTGTCAGCACTTGGCCAGTTAAGTACCGATATCCAGGTCTTTACCAGCCAAGATATCTGCTTAAACAGGAACAAATAAATAGCTGTTTAACCTCATAAAGATAAGATTGACATGTTCTCACCAGCTCCATATACCTGGAAATTGAATGCCAGAACCCAGACATGGCCCCGCATTGAATTTCCAGATATAATGCCACCAGTGGTTAGCAAAACGTTGATTGCTGGCGACTGAATATCAGACCCAGTATGGTTCTGGACCAATAGTTCACCTAATAAAACAGTGACCTTGGATATCATATGCCTGTGATAACAGATAATCACATTTTAAATTCTCTCATTATCTATCTTTCAGATCTATTCTGGCAAGCAGGTCTTTATTAAAGGCCCAGCAGCGTGTTTCCCCTTTTCACAAGGGTGCGACAAATTGCATCAAGACACTGCTTGAAACAAGATGCCATAGTCTTAGCTCTGGAGTAGAAATCAGAAGTCTGAAAATGCCATGGTAATCAATGTATATCAGAGGCATGAGGAAAAGGAAAGAAAGAACTGCTGTGGACTTGCAAGCAGACAAACAAAAAGGTTAAAAGTATGAAGGAAGTTATCCTGCCACTGAATCGAGCAATGGTGCGCCCACATCTGGAATACTGCGTCCGATACTGGTCGCCATACCTCAAGAAGGACATGGCAATACTCGAGAGGGTCCAGAGGAGAGCAACGAGGATGATAAAGGGTATGGAGAACCTTTCATATGCCGAACGGTTAGACAGGCTGGGGCTCTTTACCCTGGAAAAGCGGAAACTGAGAGGGGACATGATAGAGACTTATAAAATCATGAAAGGCATAGAGAAGGTGAAGAGGGACAGATTCTTTAGACTAGCAGGGACAACTAAATTAAGAGGTCATTCAGAAAAACTGAGAGGAGACAGATTCATAACGAATGCAAGGAAGTTCTTCTTCACTCAACGGGTGGTAGACACCTGGAACGCACTTCCCGGAGAGGTGATAAGACAGAGTACAATTCTGGGGTTCAAAAAGGGACTGGATGACTTCCTGGAAGCGAAGGGGATAACAAGGTACAGATAGAGGTTTACCTTACAGGACATTGAGCAAATAGGGTATGGACATTTTAGGTTAGGTAGGGAAAACTTTCAGGTCATGGACCTGGAGGGCCGCCGCGGGAGCGGACTGCCGGGCACGATGGACTCCTGGTCTGACCCAGCAGAAGCAATGCTTATGTTCTTATGAACCTGCAACATGAAATGTTGAATAATCAAAAACCAAGATAGCTGTGAAAAAGCAAAACATAATACCACAAGTTTTGTAATCTGAAACATTCTTCCTATGAGGGTCAGTTACAGCACTGACATCACCCTTGTATAAGCAAAAATGGGAGTTATTAGAAGACAGAGGTTACCTGTTTCAAAGCTTTCAGAATGATTGGCTTGGAGCACTAGGCCCCTGGCACACAGTATGTCTCTCTTTATGCGCCACCCCAGGGCAGCTGTCTTTAGGCGGCAGATATCCCAGTGCCATGTGCTTGCTTCTAAGACAGGCTTCAAATCCACAACTTGGAGGGCTCCACTGAGTACATTCAGTTGTATCAAACACTGCACCACCATCTCATCCTGCATACAGAGAACATAACAAAATTTAATTGCAGCACCCAGGTAAAAAAAAAAAAAAAGGAGGAACAGATGCATTGTTACCTTCTCAACTAAAAGAAATATGAACAGAAAAGGAAGATCAAAATAAACCATTTAGAGAAAAACTAAAACAATTCTACAGGGATTTCTCAAAGAAGTTAACTACCATGCAAACACCACCAATTACAGCTAATAAAGAATCATTCT
The DNA here is from genome assembly GCF_902459505.1 of Geotrypetes seraphini. Classification (NCBI taxonomy): domain Eukaryota; kingdom Metazoa; phylum Chordata; class Amphibia; order Gymnophiona; family Dermophiidae; genus Geotrypetes; species Geotrypetes seraphini. The sequence continues at coordinate 29,225,203 of NC_047086.1, forward strand.
GGAGAGTTTTATGCAAGGACACTGTTGAATACAGCTGAGAAGCAGAGTGAATAAATGTGGATAAAGGTAAGCTGGTCAATACTGTGCATTTGGATTTTTAAAGGGCATTTCACAAATTACTTCATGAAAGACTTCTGAGGAAATTAGAAAGTCATGGGATAGGAGTTAAGGAGAAATTAGGTCATACCTGCTAATTTTCTTTCTTTCTTTTTGTCCCCCCCACAAAACCGGCACAGATGGATGGATTTATGCTCCTCTACCAGCAGGTGTAGACTGCAAACACACTGAATTTTATCAGCAGTACAAGTGGGCTGTGCAGTCCCTCTTAGAATCAGTTGACGAATAGTCAAGCAGGAACTCTATTAACTGATCTACTGTAAGAAAAGGAACTCAAGGAAATTTTTTTGTAAACTGGAACCCAACTGTTGGAAAAAGGATTGGAAGAGGCAACATACACTCCCCATGCAAAAGTAAAAAGACAAAAAAAAAAAAAAGCGACATTTAACAATGCCGCAGAAAAAAACAACTTCATATCCGCAAGAAAAAAACCCACTGGGTGGGTTCTAAGCTGGTTTGGAGGGACTAAAAGAAACAAACAAGTAGGACTTAATTTCTCCTTCTTTAGTGTTCTTCTAGACCGGGGGTCGGCAACCTGCGGCTCCAGAGCCGCATGCGGCTCTTTTCCACCTTTGCTGCGGCTCCGGTAGTGTGTCACGCAGGCATGCAGTTACAAGTCCGGCATCGCGGCGGGAAATAGCCATGCTCAGCATGGCTATTTCCCGCCGCGACGCTGGACTTGTAAGGTGCACGCTGAAAAAGAAATCATCCTGGCCGGGGTCGGTGTCATGCTCCGGAGATCTACAGCCTTCCTATCTCCCTCTCCCATCTACCTGCTTCCGGCCACATCCCCTGCTCTGCGGCTCTCTTCGGCAACTCAGCAGCAGCGATCGACACAAGCTTCTGACGTCGGGGCCTACCCTCTGCGAGTCCCGCTTGTTTCAACTTCATTTTTCCACAAAGGCGGGACTCGTAGAGGGAAGGCCTCGATGTCGGCAGCTTGTCTTGATCACTGCTGCTGACAAGTTGCTGAAGAGAGCCGCGGAGCAGGGGGGTTTTGCCAGGTGCAGGTAGAAGGGAGAGGGCCAGATGCAGGACTCGTGGGTTAGGGAGCAGAAGAGAGAGAGAAAGAGAGAGGGGAGGGAAACAAAAGGAAATATTTCATACTGGGCTGGGCCGGAGTGGAGGGAGGGTGGAAAGATTCTAGCTACAGGGTGCAGTAACAAAGGAAAAGGGGGGAAAGCTGAAAATGGAGATAGTGACACAAAGAAGAGAAAGGGTAAGCAGGACCTACTGAATAAGGATAGAGATACAGAGGAGACATGAAGAGGAGGTGAAATAGAGACATAGAAGTAATGCTGAAAAAGTGTGTGGGGGGAGATAAAAACATTGAAAGGGCAAATGGTGAACATGGCGTAAAGATAAGGACAGAGACAAATGAAGATTCTGAAAAAGTGGTGAGATAGGGATATAGGTGAGATGGACACAAAGAAGGGTGATGCTGGAAAATAGGTGGAATGGTAATTCTGACAGACACAGAAGGGAAATGCTGGATCAAGGAGAGATGGGGCTCAGGCTGGATGGAATGAGGAGAAATGCCTTGTTGGCCCGGAACTTCCTCTCCTACGTCAGAATTGACGTCAGGGAGCGGAATGCTGGTCAGCGTAACACTTCTGCAGGGAAAGCTTGGGACGGTGGTGGCTTGGGGGCTGTTCCCCGATTGCGGTGGCAGCAAACTGAGTGGCTTGGGGGACGGCACGGAGACAGAAAGAAGGGGGAACAGGGAGACAGAAAGAAAAAGTTGGGGGAGAGAATGAGGTCTGGAGGAGAGGAAACATACAGGAGGCTGAAAGAAAGGAAGAAAGATTGGATGCACAGTCAGAAGAAGAAAGTGCAACCAGAGACTCATGAAATCACCAAATAGCAAAGGTAGGAAAAATGATTTTATTTTCAATTTAGTGATCCTGTATATAGCATTAAGATAAGAAACAATATATGCAGTGTTAGATTTGTTTTATAATGGTTTTGCGGCTCCAAGTTTTTTTTTTCTTTTCGAAAACGGGTCCAAGTGGCTCTTTATGTCTTAAAGGTTGCAGACCCCTGTTCTAGACCAACATGTGGATGGGATATACCAAAGCAGTACCCCCATCACGGGTGGGAACCCTGAAGAGCTGCCACAAGAACATGCTCGCCAAAACCAGCATCCCAATGTGCCTGGATGTTAACCCGGTAGTGACACACAAAGGAATGTAGAGAAGACCAGACTGCCATCCTGCAAATATTGCCGCCCTACAAATATCCACTAGGGGCACAAGAGAACTCTCTGCCCAGGATGCTGCCTGACCTCTCATTGAATGTGCTTTAAGAAAATCAGGAACTGATTTCTTCTGAAGATGATATGCTGAAGCAATAGCTTCCTTAACCCAATGTAAAATGGAAGCTTTAAAAGCATCTCCTCCCTTATGAATGTCCGCTAATAAAACAAAAAGACGATCCAACTTATCAAGCTTTCACATAGGCTCAGAGAACTCTGCGGATATCCAGAAACAAACTGGCACAATTGGGTAAACCTCTCTGAGTCTACATACTGCTCTCTTGCCCCTCTATCTACTAAAACAGTCTCCTACTTCCGTAAGGCCCCCTGGTATCTTCCGTACCACAGAGAACTGAAACAGAAATGCCGAGCACTGGAGCGTAAACGGAAAAAAATCTAAATCCCCCGCAGATAGACAGTCCTGGAGGGACAGTATCAAGTTCTACAATACAGTATTAGAAAAAGCGAGGAAGAATTTCTATGGTGACAAAATCATCAGATTCAATCACCAGAGCAGCACATTGTTTAACATGTGTCGCTCCTTAACCTCTCAAAATTACTCCTCTATTCTCTCCTCCTCCTTTCCAGCAGCGGACAACCTAGCAAAATTCTTCAACGAAAAGGTTGCTACTATAAGAAGCTCTTTTCCATCAGTAGTCACTTACAATTCTCTGGTGCCCAGTGACACTAACCCTATCCCAGTAGATAGATCCTGGACAATCTTTGAGCATGTATCCGAAGCCCAGATCTCTAAACTGTGCCACAAATTAAGATCCTGCAAATGTGCTCTGGACCCGTTCCCTTCCCACCTTAACAAGAAAATTCCCGCGCAGGCTATTTCATCTCTCACCAGACTTATCAACTCAGCCTTACTATCTTGCCTATTTTCCGTACAAATGGGACACATTGCCCTGACCCCACTACTGAAAAAAGCTGATCTAGACCCATCCTCCTCTTCCAGCTATCGTCCTATAGCAATATTCCTCTCCTGACCAAAATGTTCGAGGCTATTATATCCAATCAGCTCTCATCTTACTTAGAGAGATTCTCCATTCTATTACCTTGCCAATATGGCTTCAGACCCAATTTCAGCACTGAATTCCTGCTGGCCTCTTTAATCTCAAAGATTCAACAACTTCAATCTCATAATAAGTTTGCTATCCTACTACAATTCGATCTATCTGCGGCCTTTGATGTTGTCCACCACAATATCCTAATTTACCAACTTTCTGATATAGGCATTGAATCCACAATCTTAGACTGGTTCTCAAAATTTTTACAATCCCGCTCTTACACTGTTAACATGAATGGAACCATGTCTTCTCCTTGGAGACCGCTATGTGGTGTTCCCCAGAGATCACCCAATCCCCTATTCTTTTCAACATTTAGATGTCTTCTTTGAAATTCTTCCATCTATCTCCCTTTGAAACTCTATTTTCATATGCAGATGACATCTTTGTCCTTCTTGAGATAGATTCGAATCTCATTAACCTCATCAAAAATATAACAGCTTGCATAACAAAACTCCAATCCTGGGCCCTCTCTGGACAAATGAAGCTGAATGAGTCCAAAACAAAACTATGCTGGCTTGGCCCAAAATTAGATCAGTTACCCACACTCATTCCACTACCTTCTGGTCCCACACTGCAGATCGAATTCTCAAGCAAAGTTTTGGGCATCATTATTGACTCTACACTTTCCTTTAATGATCATCTCAACTCTCTGGTAAAAAAATGTTTTTTTAGTCTTCACATGTTGAGGAAAGTGAGATCCTGCTTCCGCCAACAACATTTTTTTTTTTTCCATTATTTTTTATTTTCAAATTTTACATAAAGTGTACAAAATATTAAAATACAATTGATAAATACATAGTATCACTTTTATATCTAATACATTATATATCTAAGTTTGATTTTCCCCCTCCCCCTCCCCCCACCCTTTTATTACTTTAATATATAATATTTTTAATTTTCAAATTTTATATAAAATGTACAACATGTTAAAATACAATTGATGAATATTCAATAACATTTTTATATCTAATACAATATATTCTAAATAAATTTATCCCCTCTCCCTCCCCCCACCCTTCTATTACTTTTCATTCATATATTTCATATTGTATAATATATTATAACATATTATGTAGAAATTATTTTCTTTACCCTCCCTTTATGTGTGTCATGAAAAAGATCTCTAAAAGAAGAGAAGAAGAAAAATCCTACTATTTATTCATTACAGTATTTTACCAATGGCCCCCATATTTTTGTAAATTTAGTATATGTCCCCCTTTGTATTGCTATTGTTCTTTCCATTTTGAATATATGACATATTGTATTCCACCAAAATGTATAATTTAGGTTGTTGTAATTCTTCCAGTTATTAGTTATATGTTGAATGGCAACCCCTGTCATAATTAATAAAAGCTTGTTATTTTCTGGTGAAATTTGACTTTTTTTCCTCATCATCATTCCAAATAATATTGTGTCATATGATATTGCAATATGATTTTCCATCAATTTATTAATTTGTGGCCAAATTGAATTCCAAAAAGTTTTAATATAGGGACAATGATATAATAAATGATCTAATGTCCCTGGTTCTAGATTACAGTGCCAGCATTTATTGGACTTAGAACTATCTAATTTTTGCAAACGTGTAGGGGTCCAAAAAGCTCTATGTAATAAAAAGAACCAAGTTTGTCTCATAGATGCTGACACTGTACATCCCATTCTCCAAGACCAAATTAATGGCCATTGAGATGCATTAATCTGATGTCCAATCTCAATGCTCCAAATGTCTCTTAGACCATTTTTTGGTTTTTTATTCAAATATCCAGATATTAATTTATACCATAATGCGGCTTGATGTCCTAGGAAGTCTGCTTGAAAACATAAGAACTTTAAACTATATTGATTATTTAATGTTTTCCATTCAGGGAACCCAACCTGAATGGCCTGCTTCAATTGCAACCATTTAAAACTTTGTGTTTTATTAAGACCAAATCTATGTTGCAATTGTGAAAAATCCAGCAGTTTACCTTCTGAAATAACATCGTCTAGAGATCTAATGCCTGCAATAATCCAGTTCTTCCAAAGGATTTGAGCTCCGCCAATTTTGATCTTGGAGTTTATCCATAGAGATTGATTAGTTGATTTGTTTATTGGGATAGGTGTTAATTTATCAATAAATCTTAGCGTTTTCCAAGTATCCATTAATATTTTATTTTCTCTGTATCTTCTAGGTATGTTAATACTTGGCAGATGAACTAAATTTAGGGGAAACATAAGGCGCCATTCCAAATATAACCAATCCGGTGCATTATCCATAAGTTCTGGGAGGATCCAATACATACCCTGACGTAGAATATAGGCTTGATGGTACCTATAGAAATTTGGAAAATTTACCCCTCCCTCCTTAATTGATTTTTGCAAAGTTACTAAAGCTATTCTAGTTGTTTTACCAAGCCAAAGAAATTTTGTTAAAATGCTATTAAACAACATTTTGCTGTCCTTGTACTATCAATCATTCTTTCCAGACTGGACTATATTGTAATTCCATCTATCTAAAATCTATTGTAATTCCATCTATCTAAAATCTTTAGCAGATCCAGAAGACTGCGGCTAGGTTGATCTTCGCAAAAAGCAAAATTCGATCATGTTTCCCCGCTTCTGTCAAAACTTCACTGGCTTCCGGTGATTTCTAGGATTCACTTTAAATGTACCTGCCTAATTTTCAAGATCCTACATGGCATTTTTCTTCCCCTAATCCCACTATCCTGGAATTCTTCGAGACCTGACACTACCAGATCCGCCCACATACTCAAACTATCTTTACCCTCATTAAAAGGCGTCATGTATGCAGGTAAATTAGGGATATCCCTTTTCTTCAAATTCACTGAGCTTTGGAATAACCTCCCTACCCCGCTGCGGAACCTAAGCTCATTCCAATTATTCCGAAAGCATCTGAAAACCTGGCTTTTCTCCAAAATGTAAAGCTAGCTATCCTCTTCAAAACCTCTAATTTCTTATTATGTCCTTCCCTCATTTATTGAATTACCTGTAAACCGTGTGAAGCTCTATCTTTATGGAGATGATGCGGTATACAAACTTAAGGTTTAGTTTAGTTTAGCCAACTTGTATAACTGCTTCTGTTCGAAAGAACCCCCCTCTCCCCCAAGAGCCAAAGGGAAACCATCTGATTCACATGAAAAGGGGTAGCAACTTTCGGGAGAAAGGATGAAACAGGCCGTAGAACAATATGCTCCATAGAAAACTCCAAGAAGGGAACCCGAGAAAGCCTGCAACGCCGACACACATCTGGCTAAAGTAATGGCCAGAAGAAAAACTGCCTTCAAGGTAAGGTCTCTCAAAGTGCAGGAACTCAGAGGCTCAAAAGGAGGACAAACCAGCACCAAAAGGACCAGACTGAGATCCCAGGTCGGAATCAAAGGACGCAGCAACTTTGCTGCTCTCAAAATAAGGGATCACATCAGAATGAGAAGCAACCACCATCCAACGCACCAGGCCTCTAAAGGACAACAAGGTTACCATCTGGGCCCGCAAAGAGGATTAGGCAAGGCCATTCTGCAAAAAACCAGGATATGAGGCAGCCACAGACATGCTAAAGAGGAACCATTGCCCAAACAAAACACAAGTCCTCAAAGAGACACCAGGTGCGCACATACAAATGGGAAGTCAAGAACCTCTGAGAACCTAAAAGAGTAGAGACCACCCATCTGAATAACCTTTCTTCCTTAAATGCTCCCTCTCAAAAACCAAGCCATAAGACAAAAGGAACCCAGATCAAACATGGAAATGGCACCCTGAGTTAGAAAGATGTCCTACAGGGGCAGAGGAAGGGGCTCCACAACAAGGAGACTAACCAGATCCCTGTACCACAAGCACCTCAGCCAATCTGGAATCACCAGAATCACGTGGCCTGCATGATGCACAATGCGAAGAACTCTGCCCAACAGAGACCACGGAGGAAAGACTTACAGCAGCCCATCTGTCAGCCAACACTGTACCAGAGCATCTAGTCCCTTGGCCTGACAATCTCTGCGCCTTTGAGTTGAAATGCGTGGCCACGAGAGCCATCATCAGCCGACCCCATGACTGAACTATCAGATCGAAGGCCTCCATCCCCAGACACTACTCACCGGGATCCAGCACATGACGACTTAGGAAATCCACCTGGATATTGCCACTTCTGCATTTAATAGCAAATGACTGAGGACAGAGGCACAAATGGGAATGTCCCAAGCATCAAAGGGGGGGAAGGGAAGGGAGATTATCAACAGAAGTGTGCATTGATGGGTACCCCAGATCAATTGCAGCAGTGTGGAAAAGAGGCAACAGTAACACACTTAGACTATGGCCATTCTTTGCTCACCAGTGTCAGTGTTATAAGGCTTGTGAACAAAGTTACCCCGTTGTTAGAAAACATAACTGGCTTCCTATCAAGAAGAGGATCCAGTTTAAGATCCTATTGTTTATAATTCTGTTTACCTACCGTATTTTTCACTCCATAAGACACACCCTAGATTTAGAGGAGGAAAAACCAAGAAAAAAATATTCTGAACCAAATTGTGCCTCTGAACCCAGCCCCCTAGAAAAATAGACAAATATACTACAGCAGACAGATTTTGATCACTAAATTGAAATCCTACCTTTGTTGTCTGGTGATTTCTGGTTGCACTAGATAGTTCTTTCTTTCTTGCCTTCCTCAGGTCCAACAATTGTCTCTTTTTATTCCCTCCCTCCCTCCCAACTAAGGTCCCGAGTTCTTGCCCCCTCTCCCTCACTGCCTTCCAGCCTTTGTCCTTCTTCTCTCCTGCACTGAAGGCTGCCTACCTTTCTCCCTTCCTCTCGCACTGAAGTCTGCCTCCCTCCCACACTAAAGCCTACCTGCCTTCCTCCCTGCCGATTTCTCCATCCTCGTTGCCACTCGCCCACTGCTGCCACAACGCCACAAAGGGAAGGGCCGGCAGCATGCAATCAGGCCCACAAGCCTTCCCCCTTCTCTCCTTCAGTCAGAACTGACGCCAGGGCAAGACTTGTGGGCACGATTACATGCCTTTCTCTTGCTTTTCTGTGGCAGCGAGCACCACCAGCAGCGGCAGGAGGCGTGATGAGCAGCAGCGGAATGCCGGGAGGGGGGGGGAGAGAGGTGTATTTGCTCCATAAGATGCATCCCCTTTTCGGGGGTGGAAAAAGTGTATCTTATGGAGCAAAAAATACAGTAATTACTTTGCTTACTCCCTGCTCATCATGTGCTTCTAGGTTGTCTGATTGAGAACTTTGCTGCAGGCTCCTGGTAAAACTGCATTAGCTTTCAAATACTAATTTTATAGAATTCTTTTTCTAATAATTCGATGACTATTGGCTTGATAAACAGAAAACTACAAAGTTAAAGCCTGGATATTTACAAAACTCTTTGGGTCATGAAAGATTTTAAGTGCACAGTGTTTTTCTTATTGTTTTATAGGTATCTGACCAATAACTTGTGATTTCATGTATCCCATTCTTCCTTGCACATTATAAAACTGACATGTAATGAAACTTGAAATTCACAGCAACCTAGACACACACACGTTTCTCCTGTTTTTGAACACCATCTTGATGTTTGTGTCAAAGGCAGTTGGTATATTGTGCAATTAAACCATAAGCCATAGCAGCGTCAGGTCATCAAAGTGGTTTGCTACAATCACACAAAAGGCACATTCTGTATAAGAAATTAAGGCACATGTAGGGTTCTCAAAGAAAACAGAAAAGGCAACCAGGTGGTACTCAATATCTTTATTCTATGAAGACTTAACATGTATGTGTTTCGGCCCAAAGGCCTGCCTCAGGAGTCTATAAAATGATTTAAAAAACAAGCATAGCATAAAACCATGCATGAAAGCAGTTGCAGCTTGAGGATATTGCCATTGGCTGCAAAGCTTGGAAATTTGGGGTTGCAAGTCTGGAGGAAGATGTCCATTTCCTTCTTATGCCTGTCTCCAATGTATTGATTTTTCCTTTAAAGCTTTCTTAACTTTTTCTTTTCTTTTTTGCCTCTGTCCACTCAAATCTTGCCTTCTTTCTCACCCTTCTTCTTTTTAAATGTTCAGCTTCCTCTTAATTCTCCATCTTCTCTCAGTTCCTAACTCTCCCATTTCCCAACTCACTCCTTTCCCAGCCTCCTATTTCCTGCTGTCTACTCTCCATTACCACATTTCTACCACTGTACTCACTGCTCCGTCACTCATCTTGTCATCTCCCTTTAGACCTCATCCATCTGGCTCACCACTTTAAGAATCCCCCTCCATCTCTCCTCTGGTCAGGCTATATTTCCCTGTCCTTTTCTTTCCATCTCCTAGCATCTTCTTATCCCAGCTCTCTTTCCTCCTATGATTCCATCTCTGTTCCTCTATCCCCATGGTCCAACATTTTGCTCCTTCTCTTTTCTGTTTTTCTTCTTCCCCCCCTTGATGCTGAACAATGAAATGGAGGGGGAAAAAAGAGAGATGCTGCATGTCTCTGCCTTCCATCCACAGACCTAATATTTCTCCCTCCCTCCCTTCCATCCCCAAATCCAACTTCTCTCCCTTTCTCTTTCCAACTGCCCCATCCCATCTCTCCCCCTGCCTGCCTGCCTTCCCCAGGTCCACCATTTCTCCCTTTTTCTTCTCAACAGTTCTCCCTTCAAGTATCTCTTTCCCTCTTCCTCCACACCACACCAGGTCCAACTTTTCTCCCTTCAGACTATTGCCCATCATCTCTCTGTCATCTGTTTCCGGCCCTATAAGCTCTCTCCCCACATCCAATCTAGCACTTCTTTTAATACCCTCCCCCTCTGTACTTGAAAAAAAAGTCCAGTAGCTTCCTCGGCCCAGTATGTTCTTCCCCTTCTCTCTCCCCAATTGCACCATCTCTTTCCCTCTCTCAGACACCCAGTTCTCCCTTTCTATTATCTCCTTCACCTCTGCATCTCTTTCCTTCACTCCCCTCCATTCTTCCATCTTATGGCTCATGCTCCCCTCTATCTTTCCCTTCATTCTGTCTCCTTCACTACTGCCCCCAGCCCTCTCTGCCTTCTCCTGAAGGGCTACTGGTGTCTGTAACTCCCAGTTCCTAAGGCCGTTGATGTTTTTTTATTTTTTTTTGGGGGGGGGGTTCTAATTCTTTATTTAAACACAGATAGGAAACAAGAAAAACACAAGGATCCCAATCTCCTGAAAAGTAACAACCAAACAACAATGTGTTGAACATTTTTAAGAGAACAAAACAGAACCCCCCCTTCCCCACCCCCGAGAGACAGCTCAATGACCACCTCCCCGGTACCTTCCCCAACCACCTAGAAGACCAAGTGGAGCCCCCAACTCCCTGAATCCAAGCCACAGCCCAACCACCCAGGAATCCAATCACTGCCCCCCTCCCCCCATCACCCCTCAGTTCTAGCACAATCCATTGCCTCCACTGCGAGAAAGTCTATAACACTCACAGACCCAGCCCAATTTCTCTCTCATCATCGTTGAGCTCTTCCAATGAAGGGCTATCACCATCCAGGCAGCCGTGAAGGCCAAACAGGCCAACCTATCCTGCGTGTCCTCTACCCCCCCAGGCAGCACCCCCAACAATGTTCGAATGTGTTTACCGTCTTTCCGGGTGCCTCGGAGATGCGGTGTTTTCTATCTTGCCGGCGCCCTCCTCCACCTTCCTGCAGCGCTCACTTAAAGCCACGGCAGCAGCTTCCATGCGCCTCCTGCGGCTGATCTTGAAGCGTTCCCTCTGACGTCGTGACGTCAGAGGGAACACTTCTGGGTCAGCCGCAAGAGGCACATAGGATCTGCTGCCCGCGGCTTTCAGCGAACGATGCAGAAGATGGAGGAGGGTGCCGGCAAGACAGAAAACACCATATCACCCTCGAGAGTGAGCAGGGCCGCACAAAATACTTCTTGGGGCCGCATGCGGCCCATGGGCCGCGGATTGGACACCCCTGATCTACAGTGAAAGGATCAATATGAATTTCATCTTTTGTTTTTACCATTTACAGTGAAATGGATTAATTATGAGTTTCATCTCTTGTTTATAAATCATTTTATAGACTTCTGAGGCAGGCCTACAGGCTGAAACACGTACGTATCGAGTCTTCATAGAATAAAGATATTGAGTACCACCTGGTCGCCTTTTCTGTTTTCTTTGAGTATCTGCCTTGATAAGGTAGAATCTCCTATTGCTTTGTAACATGGAGGGTTCTCACCAGCTTTAAGAATGAACAATTACGGTCACTGAAAAAAAAAAGCAGCTTCTAAACCAGACAAAATGCGGTATTGCTAGCTCTCTGCCTAGCCAATGTACAGCACCTTGTAAGGCAGTGGCCGCCCCAGCTTTTTCTGCAGATTCTTCACTCTGGAACACAGCTCAGTGGGGCAAGTCAAGGAACTCTGAATGTACTGTGAGACAGTCTGAATCTCCTGGGAAGTCCTGGGCAGGAGAAAAATGAGAGGATTCCCTGAACTCAATCACAGATGGTACAGAAGCAAACACAAACCTTATAAAACTTATGCAGCATATACAAGGCAGGGCCAGCCTGTTAGCCTGTCTTAACCACCAACTTTTGAGGGGTGGGGTATGGAGCAGTAATGAAGAGCTTTGGCATTAAACCAAAATAAATGCATTTCAACATCCATTTAAAAAACCCCAATAATGAATTTTTTTAAAAATTTAAACAAAATTATCAAGAATAAACTTCTTGTACAGAATATTATCAATACAATAAGCAATATTACAAAGAAGAAACAAAAAAGAACAATTTAAAAAATAACCCCAATAATGAATATTTTCACCTGCGTGTGTGTATAAGTGTATATACACATATATTGAATATTTAAATGTATAATATCCAAGTATGCGTTTATATAGGACAGTTGCAGGATAATCATGACTGCACAGTCCATTTATCAAAACCTTAAGCTGCCAGCGGGGGACTATCAGGCTAATACCTGAAAATTAACTGAGAGAGATTTAAAGCTGAAGGTTCGCCAGGGTGTCTAATACTCGTACACCATTCATGCTGCAAAGTTTGTTAGTTTTTGAATCAATTGATTGTATAAGGAGGATTAAAAACAAAAACCTAACAAATAAATAAGTATACAAAACATATAACATTACACTTCTTACAAACTGTACATACAATCTGAATTGCAAAGCAGAAGCCATCACAGAATTTTCAAAGCCAGAGTCCAGAAGAAAGCAAAGTATTCAATGAGCAGATCGAGTGAGTGCATTAAAATATAACCTACTTGTGCTGCTCATGATCCATCAGCAACTGTGGGACTGCATCCACATGATGTTTCATTATCCAGTGCCAGTGCAGGGATAGGAGGGCCAGACCTGAGGGATCCACCGTCACCATGTCTGCAATGTTCCAAAACCGGTCACGCCACAGCAAGCGAGACATGATCTGTAGGGCAACCAAAGTGGTTTGTGATAGCAGCGATGTTAATATTTCCAGAATCCAGAAGTTAAATTACAGATTTAGTGATTGATTTTTTTTAAAATTATTCCTATTTAACAATGGAAATTCAGGTGGCTTGTATGGTAACAGTTTTTACTTCCCTATTATTAATACAGCCAACTTGGCCATTTTTGATGGAGAATGATAATAAACAAATGATTCAATACAAGCAAGGGTGCTATTTAAATTCTCAACAATAATTTTTAAGATTATATATGGGTTAGCCCTATCTTATATTTGTTAAAGATTGTTGAAAAATTATTTCCACAGCAATGCTTTAAGATCTGAAAGAACAGTATTCACCTGAACACTATCCACTCAAGCTATATATTAGTGACCACTTAGAAAAACAGTGACTTTGGTCTTGGAGGTTAAGATGTACAGTGTCAGCATCTATGAGACAAACATGGTTTTTTCTTTTGCATAGAGGCTTTTGGACCCCGGTTCGTTTACAAAAATTAGATAGCTCTAAGTCTAATAGATGTTGGCATTGTCATCTTGTGGCTGGGACATTAGATCATCTTTTATTCTATTGTCCATTCATATCATTATTTTGGAAATCAATTTGGCCGCAAATAGGATGTTGGAAAATCCAGTAGCCTTGACTTATGATACTATCTTATTCGGCACAGCAATGAGAGCAAAGAATCAAATTTCTTCAAACAATAACAAACTTTTATTTATATTGACCGGGATAGCAATGCAACAAATTACATATAATTGGAAAAATTATTCTGTTTAACATTTTTTATTAATTTTTTCATATAACAACAAGTGTATCATAAAGATTCATACAATTACCTTAAGTATACACTTGATATCTCCATAACATACTGTACATACAACATATCTTATATAATCCTTACTATAATTTTAGATATCATGTAAAATTTAATAATTTTATCAACTATTACTCAATTATGAATCCCTTTCCCTCCCCTTATTTTGTTAGTTGCACACAATATAACAAACACCAAATACCTACGACCTACACTAACATGGGATTCCACTCGACTAACGGCAGCAGATCAAGTTCGCAGCCTGGGAGTAACCCTAGACGGACACCTATCCTTATCCAACCACATATCCCAAGTAGTCTCCACCTCCTTCTACTACCTTCGCCAACTGAAAAGGATCAAACCCTACATCTCCAAACCAGACCTCGCCCAACTCCTATACGCATATGTCCTCTCCAGAATGGATTATTGTAACTCGCTATTTAACGGACTAACCAAAAATAATATCAGACGCCTCCAACGGGTCCAAAATGCAGCCATCCGCCTCCTACACAACCTCAACTACCGCGATTCCATCTCCCCGGCACTCCATGCTGAACACTGGCTCCCAATTAGCCAACGCTGTACTTTCAAAGCCCTAACAATTGCCCACAAGAGAATCTACTCCACCACCCCCTCCTACATAAAATCCAAACTTCCCATCTACAACCCCACTCGCATCCTCCGCTCAAAGTCAGAGACACGCCTATGCGTCCCCCCCGGAAGATCCCTGCTCACAGAAACTGCCCACAAACGATCCTACAGCCACTTCATTCCACACCTCTGGAACCAACTTCCCCCCCAACTTAGACAACAGAACTCATTATTAGCATTCCGTAAATCGGTAAAGACCCTCCTCTTCAATTAAAGATCTCCTCTGTCTCTCCCCCCCTTAAGCCCCTCCCTCCACTCTCCTATCTCCTTCCCGAAATTCCAGTATGACCCTCTCTTACTCTATCCACGAAAAATTTGCATCTATATGCTTATAACTTACCGTAAATTAAACCACGGTATTTCCCCCTCTCTCTCTCTGCTTAATCTCCCTGTATTCAATTCTCTCTAAAAACTATAAATCCAACCACTAAACCTGTTGTACTACTTATATGTCTAGTTACTCCGCACTGTGTATGTTCATTTGTAAACCGTTCTGAGCTATTGGGAGGACGGGATAAAAATCTAAATAAATAAATAAATAAAATAAATAAATATTATGATAATTTATTTATATTTTATGATAAAGAGACTAAACCTACCCCCCCCTCCTTTATCAAGTATCTCATTATGGGAAAAAATTATATCAATCTTTACAAAAATCTGTTAATGGTCCCCAAATCTTCTTAAACTTATCGATATATCCTTTTTGTGTTGCAAATGTACGCTCCATCTTATATATATGGCAAACTGAATTCCACCAAAAGTTGTAATTTAATCTGTCATAATTCTTCCAATTGTATGTTATTTGTTGAACTGCTACTCCAGTCAATATAAATAAAAGTTTGTTATTATTTGACGAGATTTGACTCCGAGTTCTCATTGCAGTACCAAACAAAATAGTATCATATGTCAAGGCTACCGGATTTTCCAACATCCTATTTATTTGAGGCCAAATTGATTTCCAAAATAGTAATATGAATGGACAATAAAATAAAAGATGATCTAATGTCCCCGTTTCTAGATGACAGTGCCAGCATCTATTAGACTTAGAGCTATTGGAAAAATTATGATAGGTTAAACTATAACTTCTGGTGGAATTCCGTATGCCATATATATATATATATAAAATGGAGCGTGCATTAGCAACACAGAGAGGTTATTTTGGTAAGTTTCAGAAGATCTGGGGACCATTAGCAGACTTCTGTAATGAATGATATCATTTTCCCATAATAAAATATTTATTAGGAGGGGAGGGGGGTGGGTATCATTTTATTTAATTTATCTCATAAAATATATGTACTTGTCAATATTTTTATTATAATTGTTATGTGTATTGGGAGGGAAGGGAGGGTTTTAAATTTTAGTAACAACTGTTATACATATTAAGTAATACATACATTTTCAGTTATTATGGTACATAAATTTAGAATGATATATTGTATTCAAGTGTATATTTTATGAGATTGTTTAAAGTTTCTATGTTACACTTGTTGTATGAAAAATGAATAAAAAATTTTTAAATAAAAGAAAAACAGTGAAAGCAAAGTTATATATGTTTGGAATAAACTACCTAAATAATTTAAGTAAAATTTGTAAAAAAAACTCTTTTTTAAAATTACTTATCTGAATAAAAAGTTTGCTATGATGGGTCAGTTAGGAGCATGAAGAAGATATCAGATCTTACTTCAGTGATTCCTAAACCTGTCCAAGTTCTCAGGATATGAGTATTCATGAGATTGATTTGCATACATTATGTCCTTGGTATGCCTATCTCATGAATATTCTTTGTGGATATCCCAAGAACCTGACTAGCTGGAGTTCCCCAGGACAGGCTTGGGAACCCTCATCTTACCTACTGATTTTCTTTCCTTTAGTCCCACCACACCAATCCAGAACCTGTAGGTTGAATTTATCAACCAGTGGATGGAGACAAAAATATAAGGGGTTCTCACCTTGTTAATCTTCTTTCTTAAAAACCAACACTCTATTCCTGAACTCTCGGGTTTGTGTACCCCTTGTTGTAAGATCTCTGTAGGAAGCGTCATTTGCATACTTTTTCTCCTCCTCCTACACCTCTGGACTGCCCCTCAGCGTATCACAAAGCAGTCATCCCTGTACAAGAGACAGAAGAAGGAGGGGGTACGGGGAAACTCCCTGAAGAAATATGTCTATTCTGCTCATATAATTAAAACATATCAAGAAAACATTAGAACAAGAATCAAACTTTTGGCAAACAGAACAAAATATAGAGAACCCAGCCTGCACTGACAATGTGGGGGCGGAAAATCTACAAACCCCCAAGGGATCAGGAAAGCGAAATGTATGGAGGCTGGAGACAGAAACAAATAGTCCAATTTTCCAGTACTTATTCAGGCAGATAGCAGGCAAATCAACATACTCCAAGCGCGGGCATCAGGAATAAAGTGTGATTTTACAAAAAAGAAGATTAACAAAGTAAGAGACCCGGAAAACAGCAACAATTGATGCCAGCTGTGGAAGCTTAAAAGAACATATAACCCAAGCTCCACTTACCAGAGAATTCTCCACTCTATGGGAAAAGAGAGGCCCAAAATTAACTGCAGGCCTCACAGCATACCCTGAAGAAAACCACAGCATGATGGCTGAAATGTCAGTTCTACCTACACAGATGCTGCGAGACCCAGAAACAGCAACACTCGTAAGAACCTAATCTTTGCTTCTTGTACAAACCCACTCTATTCCTGAACTCTCGAGACATAACAGAGCAGTCCCTCAACTTAGGGTGGTACCCATGACCCTGCTATCAGGATCGAAGATCCAAAGGCGGAATACCTATGGACTACCACCTCAATTCTGTAAAACTTTGTGAAAGCATGCAAAGAAGACCAAGTGGTGGCTCTGCAAATTTCCTCTGGGGAAACCACTGAAGATTCCACCCAAGAGGAAGCAACTTCTTGCATGGAGTGGGTCTTCACTCCAATAGGGACAGAAGAAATGGCCATATGAATCCATCTGGAAATCAAGGCCTTAGATGCCGAACGTCCTTTATGGGCCGCACCATACAAGTCAAACAGATGACCTGACAAATGAAATTTGTTCATGACCGCCAAATACCACAACAAAAGCTTGCACACATCCCCTAGTGCCAATGCCACTATGACCAACCAAATGGTCTCCATGCGGAAGTGCGGTACTTTCAGTGCAGCATTGACCAACTTGAGGTCTCCAGTCATTTGAGCCTTTCTTTGGCACAATGAAGTATATGAAGTATCTGCCCAAGGCCTATTCTTCATCCAGGACTGGCTCTAAGGCATGAAGATTAAGTAGTCTTTGCAGCGTTGCCTGGATTCTGAGGGCTTTCTCTCGTTGGACCACTGGAGAATCTACAAAAAAAAGTTCCAAAAGGGAGGCACAGAGCTGATTTTGTAACCTTCTTGAACGGCTTCTAGGATCCATCGGGCTGTGTCAATCTGAGCCCAGACCAATGAATAGGCTGACAGCCTGCCTCCTATTCTGGGGGTGTCATTGTGCTTTCTTGGAGGCTGGAGAGGGGCAAGAGCCAGAAGCTTACTGTCTCCTGCCCCTAATGAACCTCTGCCGTGACCCCTGAAAAGACCTCGAATTCCCACATCCTGGATCCCCAGCTGTTTGGGGGTCTGCTGTCCAGCAGATCATCCAGACCCTTGCTGAACAGCATCTGCCCCTGAAAGGGAAGCCTGATCAGTGTGACTTTACAGACTGAATTTCCTGCCCACTGTCTGATTCAGAGCATCCGCTGGGCATAGATAGCATAGGCTGACACCTTGTTCATGACTCTGATAATGCGATAAAGAGTGTCCGTTATATAAGTCATCCCAGATAGAAGCACTTAAGGGTCTTCATCTTCCTTCGAGGCCGGAACTTGAGATATTCTGGTTTGGCAAGCACATGCCACAAATGAAGCTGTGGCTGCTGCCCTAATCCCTAGGGTCAAAGCTTCAAATTGTCTCTTGAAGGACAAGTCCATTTTATGGTCCTGAGTATCCTTTTATCACACCTCCTTCACTAAGCAAGGAGGTTCATTTAGTGATCTGTGCCACCAGTGAATCCACCTTCAGCTTAACAAACTAAGCTTAATGTCTTTTGGAAACTGCCTAGGTTTAGGTAGTGTATAAATTTTAAAATAAATAAATGTATTGTACTCTTGTGCATTCAATGAATAATCAATGGTCAATGACAGAAGAGTCACTTTTGATGCAGAAGGAAACTTCTTTTGGTGGCTGGCCACTAGCCAAACAAATTGCTTCTGTTCTTCATCTTTTGTCAAAGTATCATTGTATTTTTCAATGAGGCTTATCCTTCATTCTGCTGTATCATTAACATCAATCAATCTGGATGCCTGATTCCAAAGCTTTTTGAAAACTGATCAGTAGTTCACTCCGTGAGATATTTCTTCAGGAATATTTTCACTTTTGTCGATCCTCCTTCAATCAAGAGAAAAAAAAAATAACTGTTCTCTGTGTTACAAGACTTTCAAAGGTCACATTTCAAAGGTTCCATTTCATCTGTACACATGAGATATAATGTTTCTGGTGCGATTCTGTCATCAAAAATGGCAAGTTCTGCTAGGTGTTCGGACAGAAACCATAGATGTCTGGAAATGGCTGCGAGTACTTTGTTTGCAACAGTTTTATTCAGATTTGTGTTGAGTGTAGACAGCAGTTCAACATCATTGTATGGAGCCCTAATTCCCATTGGCTTGATCCTATTCCACAATCGCTGACTTAAACACCAACTTATAACTTTCCAGTAAAGGTTTTCCTTCATCATAGTGATGAAAATTGATCAAAGAACATCCAGTCCACGTGTCAGTCTAGCAGTTGAGAGATACCAGACCGACTTCTAAAGAGCCAAAGTTTAAGTGTGTAGATAGCAAACTAGATGCCATACAAACTAATTATGTGCAACCACCTACATACACAACACATAAGCAAACAGTGCATGTTGGAGTGGCCTCTAAATATTGCCTAATCAAGCTGAAATTTGACGCAAGTAAGAAATATCAAGTGGACAAATTAAGCCTTGTGGAGACAAGATTTGACAAGGTTGATTTTCTTGCATACTACCATTGACTACCCTACCATAATAGCCTTACACACTGTGTTGCTCCATCACCCCCACCCCCCGCGAGAACTGCATTGCACCCCCCCCCCCCCGCGAGAACCACATCGCACCCCCGTGCTGGAAGCGGCATCCACCCACCCAAACAAGCTCCTTATCCCATCTACTGCGTGCCGGTGCCAGTTAAGGAAAGATCCCGCCTCTTGCAGATGCTCAAGACCCAGCCCAGGCAAGAGGTGGGATCTTTCCTTAACTGGCATCGGCACGCAGAAGATGGGGTAAGGAGCTTGTTTGGGTGAGTGGGCAAATGCCGCTACCAGCACGGGGGTGCGATGCGGTTCTCGTGGGGGGGCGTTCATGGTGCGATGCTGGTTTGAGCGGGGGGAAATGCTCATTTTGCGAGTTAAGGTTTGTGGGAGTGTTTTGCTCGTCTTGCAAAACACTCGCAAACCGAGGTTACACTGTACTTATCAAATAGCCATGTTTTCGACAGGTTCCTGACTCTAAGATAATTAGACTCAAATCTTTCCACTACCAGTAACAAATTTCACAAAGAGGAGGGGTAGCTAAATTAAAAAGCTGTTATTTAAAAATTATTGTTGTTGAGGTCACGTGATGTGCTGAGCCGAGCAGGACGTGCCTTGCTCGTGCTCTGGGGCCCCGAATCTCTCAAACCCTGACATTTCTGGTTTTTGTCGGCCCGCGCATCTTCGAAACTTTTGGACCGTGCATGGACCGGTTTGTGCACCCAACTAGCCCGGTTATGAGCAGCAAATCGAGTCGTGCCGCTAAAGACAGGGAGACCCGTTCGGCGCGGCCTGATCCGAAAATGGCGGCGGGGGACCTGGGTTCCGCGCTCCCCTTGTCTGAGGCGCATATAGCGGCGCTTTCGGCTTCGGTGGTACGAGCGCTGGACTCCCGCTTTGATCATCTCTCGAGCCAGTTAGCGTCGCTTGAGGCCCTGCTGGGGGAGACCACCAGGCGCACAGGAGAGCTGGAGAGCCGTGTCTCAGGAGTTGAGGACACGTGTTCGGCCTCCGCCGCCGATCTGGTTTCCATGAAGGCACAGCTCCAGCGCCAGGCCGACAAGCTGGAAGACCTCGAGAATCGCTCGAGGCGGGACAACTTGCGCCTGGTGGGTCTCCCGGAGACGGTCCCAGACGCCCGACTTCTCTCTACTTTAGAATCCTGGCTTCAGGCGGCGCTGCCGCTCCCAACTGGCGTGGGACCGTTGCGGTTGGACCGCGCACACCGCCTGGGTCGGCGCTCAGAGGGCTCGGGTTACTATCTTCAAAATACATAACTCGGCTGTTAAAGCGGAGTTGATGAGACAGTACAGGCTAAAGCGGAATACCTTATCGTTTGAGGACTCCCCTGTGCGGCTGTTCCAGGACTACTCCCCTGCGCTCCAGGAACGCCGGAGGCGCTTCTCATCGGTGTGTTCGGCTCTCTACGATCGAAAAGTTCGATTCCAGCTTCTTTACCCGGCGCAGCTCAAGATTTGGACTCCATCGGGCTGGCGTATGTTCCCTACTGCTGAAGCTGCGCAAACCTATCTTGACGCGCTACCCGGGGAAGCGGGGCCCTCTTCGGCCCCCTGAGTTTCCGGTCCTGGCTGCTGAGCTACCTTGCACTCATCTGTGGAGCGCTCCTCTTCAAGATCAACGGTCCTGGCCTCGAGAATGAGCTGGCCCCCTGCTTCCCTTCGTGCCCTCTGGCATGCTGGCCGTGTTGGATGGATTATACTCTCATGTTTGTTTAGTTGCGACATTTACTTTGCCCCTCTGTCTTTTATGATGTCGCTTCCTGATATACCCGGCCCCGCACTTTGGCAGCGCTGGTTCTCCTTGCTTGGTTGGCTGTTATGTTCTGTTGCCTGATTTGCTTGGGGATCTGGCGGGCCGGCTGCCTGGGTGTGGGGCCTGAGGGGCCGTTGCTATGCCTTGCTCCTGACACCTTCGTAGGAGGGTGACCTCTCTCGGGCTTGCCTGGGGGGATGCTCGGCTTTGGAAGGTTTTCCTGTGCCTTCTACTCACCCTTTCCCCTTTTGGTGGGCCTCTGGGTACTGGCTTCCTGTGGGGTTTGGTTTGGATGCAGCTCCTGTCTGGTTGGGTTGCTAGTGGAGTCTGGTGTGGCTTTGGTCCTGCTGTGAATGTGTTTGACTGGTGTGTCTGTTGGGGGGTAGAGCCTGCTTGTTTTTTCTTGATTAAATGGACTTTGCATGATTTGGGGGCCGCTTCTCAGTTTTTGTTTGTTGGGCCTCTGGTGTGCTGCTGGGAAGTGAAGGAATGTTGTACTATTGGTAGTACCAGGGCTTCTTTGTTCCTGTGGCTTTCTGCCCTGCCGTATTTGTGGCTCCTGTGTCTGCTGCCTCTTGCTGAGGTTTGTTTGATTGAATGGATGCGTGTGGTGGAGCTTGGGGTGCTTGTGTTGGGTGTGGGATTGGGGATTTGGGGCCCCATACCATCTTTGCGTGACTCCTTTGTTCCACTTTTGTGGAACGATTTCTTTCTTGGGGTTGGAGGGGTTGGGATGGGTTGGGTGATGGAAAGGGTATTGGGATGGGGTGGGGTGGGTTGGGTTGGATTGGGGGGGTGGGGGGTCCTCCTTCTATGGGGTTTGCTTTTGTTACTGTTTGGAATGTTATTGTGGGTTTCCTCTTGGATTATTACTATTGTGTGTTCCTGCTCTGGGGGGTGGCTGGGCCCTTGGGGCGGTTTTTTGGTCTTTTCTTTCTTTTCTTATGTGCCTTTTTCTACCTTCGGACCTGAGTACCCCGTTTAGATTCACCTCTTGGACTGTGGGGGGAATTACTTTTTCATTTTCTGGCTCTACTTCTCTCCTGCTTTTCTGCCATGAGTTCCCCATTTAGAATTACCTCTTGGAATGTTGGGGGGATCACGTCGCCTGTCAAGAGATCCAAAATACTTGTTGCTCTCCAACGCTACCGATCTGATATTGCTTGTCTACAGGAAACTAGATTGAATGATGCAGAACATCTTAAGTTGCGTCGTTCTTGGGTGGGGGAAGTGTTTTTTGCTTCTTCTTCGGGTCGTCATGGGGGCATTGCAGTGCTGGTCCGTAAGTCTTCTCCACTAGGTGTCCAGGTTCTGGATAGGTCATCTGACGGTCGTTTTTTGCTTCTTCGCCTTACGCTGGGTGGTCGCTCTTATCTTTTTCTTGTGGTATATGGCCCTAATTCTGGAGAGTCGGCCTTCCTACAGCGATTGCTTCATCTTCGTTCTCGCTTTCCTGATGACCCGCTGCTTCTTTTGGGAGATTTTAACTTGGTGATGCATCCTGATCAGGATAAGTCTGGCTCTTCTGCCTCTTCTTTGGGTTCTAAGAGTCATCTCCTTTCCGATTTCTGTGACTCACTTTCAGTTGTAGACCCATGGCGTCTTCTCCACCCTGAAGTTCGTGACTATACCCATCTCTCTCGTGCCCATGGTACTTGGTCCCGTCTCGATTATATTTTTTTATCTACCTCTTTGTTTCCTTCTGTCCACTCGGCGGAGCTTGGACCTTTGTCGATTTCGGATCATGCCCCGATTTGGGTTGATGTTGTCCTGGATCCTACCTATCTCCGCGCGCCGTCTTGGAGGTTTCCCTTTTATCTTGCTAAGGATGAGGAATTTCGTGCTTTTTTGCAGACCCAGTGGGACGATTATTCTACAAATAATGCTTCCCACATGGCTGATCCTATTTTGTTTTGGGAGGCTGGGAAGACGGTGCTTAGAGGACATATCATTTCATTTCTATGTGCTCGTCGTAAGCGTATTAATCAGGGGATCGTTACTCTGGAAAGGGCTTTACGTCTGGCAAAGCGGTCCTTTTCTCTCCACCCTTCTCCGGAGACTCGAGACTGCTACTTGTCTACTCAGGTGGCCCTGAACTCCCTTCTCCATTCTCGTTCCCAAAAGTGTAAAGCCTTTTATCATCATCGTTTCCTTCGTTACGGTAACAAACCCGGCCGGCTTATGGCTCGTTTGGTTAACGCTACGACTGGCAGGAAGCCGATTTTATCTCTGCGTACTCCGGGCGGAGGTGTGGTGTCTCGGACTTCTGAGATCTCTGGGGTCTTATTTGAATTTTTTAGTCGGTTATATGAAGCCCCGGAAGACGCTTCTTTGGATATGATATCTTCACTCTTCTGGGTTGCCTCGTTTGTCAGCGGATGCGATTGCCTCTCTTAATAGTCCGTTTAGGGCGGTTGAATTGGAATCTGCTATTAAATCGCTCCGCTCCGACCGGGCTCCGGGTCCGGATGGGTTCTCGGGTGATTTCTATCGGCTTCTTTCTCCGACACTTTATGGACCTTTATTGGCATACTTTGATGCTGCTACGGCCCGTGGTTCTTTTCCACGTTTTGCTAATGAGGCCCTTATTACCTTACTCTTGAAGCCTGGTAAGACTGCTGATTTGCCGGAATCTTATCGTCCCATTTCATTGATCAATGTGGACCTTAAACTTTTTGCTCGCATGTTGGCTGATCGTCTTGCTCCTCATTTACCTCAGCTTATCCATGAGGATCAAGTAGGCTTTGTTCGGGGCCGACAGTCTGTACATAATGTCCGCAAGGTACTTCTTGCTCTTGCCCAGTGTCAATCTTTCCGGATTCCGACCTTGTTTGTTAGCTTGGATGCTTCTAAGGCGTTTGATAGCATTCACTGGTCCTTCTTATTTCGTACCTTGGAGTATGTGGGGCTCGGGGGATTCTTTCTAGACGCTGTGCGTTCCTTATATTCCGATCCCTTGGCATCATTGCTTGTTAATGGGACTCGTACTGACTCCTTTCCTATTCTTCGTGGCACCAGACAGGGTTGCCCTCTTTCCCCTCTTTTGTTTCTTCTTTCCTTGGAACCGTTGTTATGCACTATTCGGGGGTTTGCGGAGGTACGAGGTCTCTCGGTTGGTGGCTTCGAGCTTAAGACCCTGGCGTACGCAGATGATATGTTTCTAATTCTTACCCGACCTGAAGATTCTCTTCCGGCGGCTCTGGATCTCATCTCTGAGTTTGGGTTTTATTCAGGGCTGTCTCTTAACCTGGATAAATCCTTGGCCTTACCTTTTCCACTAGATTTACGTGCTTCGTGGCGGGGTGTATTTCCTCTTCGGTGGGCAGATTCTTCTTTACGGTACTTGGGGGTTACTATTCCACTCGACTTGTCTAGTTTGTACCGGTTGAATGTAGTCCCGTTGTTTCAGACGTTACAGAATAGGTTGCACCTTTGGGAGTCTCTTCCTTTCTCGCTTTTGGGTCGAGTACACCTGTACAACATGCTACTGGTCCCCTGTTGGCTTTATGTTTTCCAGGTCCTTCCCCTTTATTTGACGTTTCGGGACGAACGCCGCTTGGAACGACTGGTCCAGAAATTTCTTTGGGCAGGGAAGAGGCCTCGCTTGCTTTATAAGCGGGCGGCAACTCCATGGTATAGGGGTGGCTTGGGATTACTGAATCTCCGCTATTTGACAGTTGGTTGTGGAATGAGGCATATTAATGATCTTTTACGGGGTACTTCGGCATTCACTAACTCAGCTCTGGAACTTTCCTGCTTTTCTTCTACTCATTTCAGTGCATATCTTCATTCTGTTCCTTCTTCAGAACCTGAATCTCTTTCTATGAAAGTTTTACATCGACCCTTAAGGAAGGTTTGGCGTTGGGTCAGTAAATTTCACTCTCTTTCTCCTTCTGTCTCTCCCTTCCTTCCTATTCGTTTCAATGGTTCTTTCCTACCTGGGATTGATGGGCCGAGCTTTGCTCGGTGGGAAACGAGGGGCATTCATTATCTATTTCACTTGGTTAACGATGAAGGCATTATTAAATCTTTTGCTCAGTTGCGAGCTGAATTTGATCTCCCTGTTACTGACTATTTTGCTTACATGCAAATCCATCATTATATCTCTTCCTTACCTTCTAGCTCCTTGAAAGCCGTTTGTCATGAGACTTTGTCTACGGCCTTTACCCTTGGTTCTCAACAATCGGTCCCTCTCAAATTTCATCACCGCCACTTGAAGGATGAGTGCCCCTTGTTTGACCATTCTAAGCTGCGAGATGCTTGGTCCGGTGATCTTTCTGTTGATTTGCCTTCTGATGTCCTTCTTCAGGCTGTCCGGCGACTGCCTGCATATCGTAAATACACAACCTTTTGGGAGCAGCATTTTAAATTGATTTTTCGTTTATATGTTTCTCCTAGAAGGGCATATTTGGCTCACTTCCGTCCCCATGCAGCCTGTCTTCGTTGTCAGGCTCCGGAAGCCAGCTTAGGCCACATGTTCTGGACTTGTCCTCAGATACAACTGTTTTGGACTGCTGTATTTGCTTTTGTGGAGTCTATTTGGCATGTTACTGTTCGCAGTTCTCCTTTGCTTTTATTTGGGACTGTTCCTCACTACTTTCCCCGTTTCAAGGGAGTTGCAGCTTTCCTCAAGTGGTCTATCCTGATTGCTTTGAAATGCATCCTGCTGAAATGGCTTGAAGCTGAGGCACCGGACTATTCCCTTTGGAGGAGCCGCATGATCGCTCTTTTGATGTGGGAGCGACGGGATGTGACTGACTTGGCTTCTCGACATGGTCGTCTTTTCCAGACCACTTGGGAACCTTTCTGGAATACTTTGACCCCTCTGGCTCGTAGCCGGCTACTTAATTGATGCTTTGTCTGTACTTCCCTTTTGTGCCTTTTTTGTATAGTTTGTTATTCCATTCTTTGTTAATTTGTGTTTCGAAGGAGGACCCTGGGGTGGGTGTGGTGGGGAGGGGGGTTTAGGGTGGGGTGGTTCTTTTGGGGACGGTTTCAACAAACAAAATTTTGAGCTGTTTTTGTACTTTGTGTTACTATGTTGTGTTCTTGCTTGCTCAATAAAATATATTTGACTATAAAAATTATTGTTCTAATCAAAGTCAAGGAGGGTAATTAGTAGGATTTATTTGCTGCCTTTTTGAAGGCATTCACT
Source organism: Geotrypetes seraphini (assembly GCF_902459505.1). NCBI lineage: Eukaryota > Metazoa > Chordata > Amphibia > Gymnophiona > Dermophiidae > Geotrypetes > Geotrypetes seraphini. The sequence goes on from NC_047086.1 coordinate 29,251,540, forward strand.
GAAGGCGGAGTACAGCAAGAATAGGTCTAATTTATCAGATGACTATTTTGTGTGGAAACTAAACATGGTCAAATTGAAACAAGGTTGGAAATATAAACTGGACAGTGTCCATATAAAATTTTTAAAGTTAAACATAAAATCTTAAATTCCACCCTAGCAACCACAGGTAGTCCGTGTAATTCACAAAGAAGTGAAGAATGGCTCAGATGGCTCCACACCTGCCTAAGCAACAGAGAATATGTAGTCTGGAAAAACAAAACATGGTTCAAAACCTGGAAATCATTCTGTGGAGTTCCTCAAGGCTTATCTCTCTTGCCAATCCTCTTCATGAGCTCTCTAGGAAACAGTGGCTTTGAAAAAGATGACCACCTATTATCATATGCAGAAGACATCTTCCTGCTCATACAGCTAACCCCTGTTTCCATAAATATCCCAGAAAAAGATTGAAAGCTACATGAGCAAAATCTCCAATTGGGCTAACAGCAAGCAACAACCAAACTAAAGAGCCAAAATTAAGCTGCTCTGGTTTCACACATCACAACAAACCATCCCCAGTGCACTAAATCTGCCCTTAGGCACCAACCTCCAAATATAAGAAATCTCAAAAGTACTTGTGACATTCTAGATTCCATTCTCACATACTCGCCCCAAATTTCCAACCTTAGAAAGAAAAAAACACTTCTGCATGGAAAGACTGCAACTGATCATGCTCTTCTTCTATGAACATCACTTCAAGTTTATTTCAAGTTTATTAGGATTTTATATACCGCCTATCAAGGTTATCTAAGCGGTTTTACAATCAGGTACTCAAGCATTTTCCCTCTCTGTCCCGGTGGGCTCACAATCTAGCTAATGTACCTGGGGCTATGGAGGACTGAGTGACTTGCCCAGGGTCACAAGGAGTAGCGCGGGGTTTGAACCCACAACCCCAGGGTGCTGAGGCTGTAGATCCAACCACTGCGCCACACACTCCTCAATCACACTTCGCTATCATAGTACAAATGCTCATCCTCTCACAACTGGACTACTGCAATTTGCTATACAAAGGCTTAGGTGCCTCCTAGCCACTCAAACAGCAAAACTAGATAATCAAATCTCCATTTTTCTGCTAACAACCACCAACTATAAGTTGTTCAGAAAAGAAATAAAAACCATACTCTTCAAGAAATCCTTGAAAAAGTCTTATCACCACGAATACCTTCCTTCTATCTTTTTCTTGACTCTCAGAGACTACCTGATCTATTCTTTACCTTCACTAGTCATGACCAGTGATCTCCTTTTGTAACATACCTACTATAAATCTTTTGTAATCCGCCTTGAACCTCATGGTAATGGCAGAATAGAAATCTCTAATGTAATGTAATACAACACAGGCTACAGCTAATAAAAAACACCGCAGTCAGACTCATTTTCCACTTAAGAAAATATGATGCAATATCCGACCACATTCATAAGCTACATTGGCTACCCCAGCACCCAGAATCTACTTCTAAACGTCCTGCATATTGTACCAGATACATCAATCTCAGAGGATGCAATAACTTCTCCGAACTCCAGTTCACATTGTTAGAATCTTCAACACCTCCAAGATGATCCTCCCCTCACCAAAAGGTGTCAGATACAAATGAATATTCAACTCACTGTTCACCTACGCAATAAAAAACTGGAACAGCTTCCCCACAGACACATTAGGACCAAAGTACCTGAGTTTTAGAAGAAAACCGAAGACATTTCTCTACAAAAGCTACCTATCAGCAGGATGATTCTTATAGATTTCCCAGAGCTACCAAGCTCATACTGCCATAAACTTATTGCATCAACTTTCGTGTGGTTGCCAGGGTGAAATGTCATTCTTTGTCTGCTGACTGCCACAATGTCTTCTTTGTAAGCTCCCCTTGCCTTATTGGCTCTTGTTTGTAAGCTCTCTTCTTCATTGTAATCCATGACTTTGGCTCTTCTGTAAACTCCATGCTGTTTGGGCTCTTGGGGAATCTTGTAAATTGCCTTGAACCTTTATAGGCATAGAATGATCCACAAATCCTAGATTAGATTTTGTTTTGCCAAAAATTATCTTCACTGCCATATTTTGCAATCATTGAAGATAAGACAATGTTTATTTATTCTTTTTTCACTTATTGAAGTATTAAAAAATGAATAAAGATAAAAAAAGAAGATAAGACAAAAGTGATTTAAATATACCAAAATAAAAAAAATCACAATAATCCAGTTTAGAATGGCTATAACTTATTTCTGCAAATTGTCTAGAGAATCAAAGATCACATCTGGCGTAAAGAACACACTTGTACAAACATCAAATTCGTCAGGTGATTCAATTGAGTGACCTTCCAAAGAGTCCAGCCATAAACCTACACTAGATTACAAAGGAATTAAATTACCTTGTAGCACTAGATTCAAAATTGGACAGGAAAATTTCTTCCTGCCCACCCAAAGAAGAGAGGGTTTTCAATGGTAACTTCAACTTATAAACATCAACTATTTTTGTGAATGTAATATCCATAAATCAAAATGCTTCAGTTACAGAGTTTATCACAGGAAAAATAATTTGATCATCACCATAGCATAAATTTAAAAAATTCTTAGTCCCAGTTGTCTTAATTTATAACCAAGGGCACTAAAACAGCACAGGAGACAGTGAAGATCCCTGTGGGAGTCCACATGAACAAGATCAGCTATTTGAAATAAATCCAATTTAAAAATCACAGTTATGATTTTTCTTTTTTTTAATTCTTTATTCATTTTAAAACTGATAAACCCAGTCTATTCCAATAGACTGGGTTTGTCAGTTTTAAAATTATTATCTGGCTATTTAAATAAGAAACCAAAAACTGGACTTAGAGATATTTGGAGCATTGAGATTAAACATCAAATTAGTGTGTCTCAATGGCCACATATTTGGTCCTGGAGGCAAGCATTGTTTTTCCTGTTGCATAGAGCACTCTGGACCCCTGTTCGTTTACAAAAATTGGATTGCTCTAAGTCTAATAGATGTTGGCATTGTCATCTTGAAGCTGGAACTTTAGATCATTTACTTCAGTGGAGAAGATGCGGTATATAAACCTAAGGCTTAGTTTAGTTTAGTTTAAGGCTTTTTGGGAGTCTATTTGGGATCAAATAAATTGTTTGTTAGAGAACCATGTAGCATTGTCATGTGACACAATTTTATTTGGCATGTCTATGAGAGCTAAATGTCAAATATCTGCTAATAATAACAAGCTTTTATTGATATTAACAGGAGTTGCCATCCAACAAATAACACATAATTGGAAGGACTGTAAAAGAATGAATTATTGTTTTTGGTGGTCTTCAGTTTGTCATGTGTATAAAATGGAAAGAGCGTTGGCTGTTCAAAAAGGTTATTATAATAAATTTAAGGATGTGTGGGGACCTTTATTAAATTATAGTAATGAATAAGTTACACTTTTCCCAATCTTAATACACATGTGGATTTGAGGGGGGGATTTCTTGTTTTTCCATTAAGAATATATAGATGATTGTCGTAAGATTGTTTTCATGTGGTATATATTAGTTGTATATGAATTTGGGAGGGGGATGGGGGTTAAATCTTCTTGGTGTATGATATTGAAAATTTTTCAAGTGATGTATTATATTTGGTTGATATTTACTGTACACTTGATGTAAGTTTAAAAATGAATAAAGTAATTATAAAAAAATAAAGAAAAACCTGACAAACAAGTGATTAATATTAAAACATTACATTACTAATAAAATATACAGCACTTGACATTCTCATACATATAATCCATTAAAGTAGAAATTATAACCCTTTCCCCCACCCAACAATTCTTCAACAGAAATCCAATCATTAAATAAAAATATTAATCATCCAATTTCCCCCCTCCCCCCAATAAAATACATGTATCCATCAGAAAGGAAAACGATGTTCATTCATTACAATAATTATCTAATGGCCCCCAGATCTATTTCAGTTATGATTTTTCAGTATTACATTAAGAACATAAGAAGTGCCATCTCCGGATCAGACCCTAGCTCCATCAAGTCCGGCGATCTGCACACGCGGAGGCCCCGCCAGGTGTACCCTGGCATAGTTTTAGTCCCCATATCACTCTAAGCTTCTCGTAAAGAGAAGTGCATCTAGCTTACCCTTACCAATGTCACTCTATGCCACTCATAAGGAGATGTACATCTAACTTACCCTTAAATCCTAGAACGGTGGATTCCGCAATTACCTCTTCTGGGAGAGCATTCCAGGTGTCCACCACTCGATGTGTGAAGCAGAACTTCCTGATATTTGTCCTGAACTTGTCCCCCCTTAGCTTCAGTCCATGTCCTCTTGTCCGTATCACATTGAACATTGTAAATAATGTTTTTCTTGTTCTAATTTGTCGATTCATTTTAGTATTTTGAAAGTCTCGATCATATCCCCTCGCAGTCTCCTTTTCTCAAGGGAGAACAACCCCAGTCTCTTAAGTTGTTCCTCGTAATCCAGGTTCTCCATACTTTTCACCAGCTTTGTTGCTCATCTCTGCACCCTCTCCAGCAGTTTTATATACTTCTTTAGGTATGGAGACCAATGCTGGACAAAGTATTCCAAGTGTGGTCTGACCATTGCTCTATATAGCGGCATTATAACTTTCTCCGATTTACTTGTTTTTTTACATTGGATATTTCTATGCTGCCATTATCTTGCGGTTCAAGGCGGGTTACAAAAGAGTTATAGAAGGTGGACTACAAAAGAAGACATCTGGTCATTGCCAGGAAATAATAGAGGGGATCAGGTAGTTTTGGGGAGTCGGGAAGTTAGACAGAGGATGTTGCAATAGTCTAGTAGGCCTAGGATTAGAGATTGTACTACGAGTTGGAATTATGTTCTCTTGAAGAATTTTCGGCCTTTGTCTTAGGTTTCTCATAATTGTGAATGATTTCTGTATCATTTTATTTATTTGTGGTTGCATGATGCAGCATCTGTCTATCATCATTCCTAGTAGTTTTAGGGTGAGTTGAATGGGGTAATTGATTGAGTTGATTTCTATATTGGTTATGGTTGGGGCTTTGTTATTTTCGAGGAGGATGAATTTGGTTTTGTCTGGGTTCAGTTTCAATTTGTGATCTTTCATCCAAGTCATAACTGTCCAGAAAACCAAGACAGCACGTTCCCTGTTATTCCAAAGTCTAAACAGAAGCAGCTCATGATCAACGAAGTCAAAAGCTGCCGAAAGGTCCAACATTAAGACAGAGAAAATATTCTTATCTAGCAACAATTGTAAATCAGTAAGTAATGCTAATGTATAGGTTTCTTAAAACTACACTGTATCATATCCAACAGTGTGTGCTTATCTAAATCCTGTAATTGATCAGCAACAACAGATTCTACAATTTTAGTTAAAAACGGTATACTTGCCACCAGTCCTTAATTTGAACAAAGCTCTAAATGAGAGAACCTCTTTCTTGGAAATTTGCTATTAGAAAGCATGAGATTAAACAAAGCAACCATGTTAAAATGGTAATGGAAGATAACCCAACAGGTCCATGGAAAGATATATATAACAAATGTATATTAGACCCTCATGTAGAGTCTTGAAAAAAATGATCTAACATCCTTGAAGATTTCATTAAGATAAATGCAATATAAGACAATCAAGATATTTATAGAAGATATATTTATATATTAAAAATAAGGATATATTTATATATTAAAAAAGATCAATGAAGATTTTGGCGGGCTATAAATATTTTATAGAATAGAAAAGAGTCCACCATCTGAAGATCTAATCAAAAAATCTTTTTGTTGTGAGAGTTTGGATACATATATTAATAATAATAATAACTTTTATTTGTATATTAAGATTAACATTAGCTGAACTGATTATATTTTTATTGCCCAATTATTATTTTTATGGATTTTATATGAGTTTCAATGTCAACTTACTTATAAAAGGAATACTTTTTTACATAAGTGTTGCTTGATGACATCAGAAAAAAAAACCTCTTCTCACCTCATTTGTGTCATCATCTGTCAAAGTGGTCTGGTTGGACTGCACACAGTGCAATACAGAGGCATCCCAGAGTTCAAAGAAAGCTGCCAGATGGGCCACAACAGGATGTGGAAGGCTGTTAGTATACTCTGGATCTTAAGTTCACAAACAAAGAGATTCTTTGTCAACAAACTTGGTTAACATATGAAGAATCATACCTATAGCCTCCATCTTAGGGCAAAGCAGGTACAAGATGTGTTTTGCCCTTGAAGATGGTGAAATGATCAAAAAGACACTCTAAAGCAGTGCTTCTCAACCCAGATCTCAAACCCAACCAATCAGGTTCTCAGGATATCCACAATGCATATGCATGAGATAGATTTGCATACCTAGAAGGTGGTGCATGCAAATCTCTCTTATATCTGATTAGCTGGTTATGCCCTGAGAACGGATTAAGAACCACTGCTCTGAAAAGCACAGTTACTTACCGTAACAGGTGTTATCCAGGGACAGCAGGCAGATATTCTTAACGCATGGGTGACGTCACCGACGGAGCCTCGGTACAGACACTTTTAACTAGAAAGTTCTAGTTGGCCGCACCGCGCATGCGCGAGTGCCTTCCCGCCCGACGGAGGAGAGCGTGGTCCCCAGTTAAGATAAGCCAGCTAAGAAGCCAACCTGGGGAGGTGGGTGGGACGTAAGAATATCTGCCTGCTGTCCCTGGATAACACCTGTTACGGTAAGTAACTGTGCTTTATCCCAGGACAAGCAGGCAGCATATTCTTAACGCATGGGTGACCTCCAAGCTAACAGAGAGGGAGGAGGGATGGTTGGCCATTAGGAAAATAAATTATGTAACACAGATTGGCCGAAGTGTCCATCCCGTCTGGAGAAGGTGTCCAGACAGTAGTGAGTAGTGAACGTGTGAACTGAGGACCAAGTGGCAGCCTTGCAGATTTCCTCGATGGGTGTGGAACGGAGGAAAGCCATAGAAGCAGCCATAGCTCGGACCCTGTGAGCCGTGACTGCACCATCCAGTGAGAGACCGGCCCGAGCATAACAGAACGCAATACAGGCAGCAAGCCAGTTGGAAAGCGTCCGTTTAGAGACAGGGCGACCTAGACGGTTAGGGTCGAAGGACAAAAAGAGCTGAGGGGACGAGCGGTGAGCCCTGGTACGGTTAAGGTAGTATGCAAGGGCACACTTACAGTCCAGCGTGTGCAACGCTGTTCCCCAGGATGAGAATGGGGCTTAGGGAAAAAGACAGGCAACACAATGGATTGGTTGAGGTGGAAGTCCGAGACCACTTTGGGAAGGAATTTAGGATGGGTACGCAGAACCACCTTGTCATGGTGAAAAACAGTGAAAGGTGGGTCGGCAACCAGTGCATGTAGCTCACTAACCCTCCTGGCAGAGGTGATGGCAATGAGGAAAAGCACCTTCCATGTCAGAAATTTGAGTGAAGCAGTGGCGAGAGGCTCAAACGGAGGTTTCATGAGGGCTGATAAAACCACATTCAGGTCCCAGACGACTGGAGGAGGTTTCAGAGGTGGTTTGACATTGAAGAGGCCTCTCATGAACCGGGAAACCAGGGGATGAGCCGTAAGCGGTTTTCCGAGGATAGGTTCATGAAACGCAGTGATGGCACTGAGGTGGACTCTGATTGAGGTGGACTTGAGGCCAGCATCGGATAGAGAGAGCAAATAGTCCAGTACAGTTTCCACCGCTAATGAGGTGGGATCGTGGTGATGCAGTAGACACCAAGAGGAGAACCTGGTCCACTTCTGATGGTAACATTGGAGGGTGGCCGGTTTCCTGAAGGCATCCAAAATGCGACGGACAGGCTGAGACAGATTCTCTAGGGAGGTCAGCCCGAGAGAAACCAAGCTGTCAGGTGGAGCGAGGACAGATTGGGATGTAGTAGAGACTGATGCTGCTGCGTAAGTAGAGTAGGAAACACAGGAAGAGGAATGGGCTCCGTGGAGCTGAGCTGGAGCAGGAGGGAGAACCAGTGTTGGCGAGGCCACCGAGGAGCGATGAGAATCATGGTGGCTCTGTCCCTGCGGAGCTTGAATAACATCCGCAACATCAGAGGCAGTGGAGGAAAGGCATAGAGGAACCGATCCGTCCAGTCGAGCAGGAATGCATCCGGGGCCAGACGATGAGGAGAGAAGAGTCTGGAACAGAACTGGGGCAGCTGATGGTTGTGAGGAGCTGCAAAGAGGTCCACCTGAGGGGTGCCCCAGAGAGCAAAGATGGAGTGGAGTGTGGGAGGATCCAGGGTCCACTCGTGAGGTTGAAGGATGCGGCTGAGATTGTCGGCCAGGGAGTTCTGTTCGCCCTGGATATAGACAGCCTTGAGGAAGAGACTGTGGGCTGTGGCCCAGGTCCAGATGCGGATGGCCTCCTGACAGAGGAAGGGAGATCCGGTGCCGCCTTGCTTGTTTATGTAGTACATGGCGACTTGGTTGTCTGTGAACAGGAGAAGAACCTGAGGGTAGAGAAGGTGCTGGAAGGCCTTGAGAGCATAGAACATGGCCCTGAGTTCCAGGAAATTGATGTGATGTTGACGCTCCTGAGGGGTCCAGAGTCCCTGGGTGCGAAGATCTCCCAGGTGAGCGCCCCATGCATAGGGGGAGGCATCTGTGGTTATGATCATGGAGTGAGGGGGTAGATGAAAGAGTAGACCCCTGGAAAGATTGGAGGAGTTCAACCACCATTGAAGAGATTGCTGAAGAGACGATGTCACAGAGATGGGATGAGAAAGAGGATCCGTGGTCTGTGACCATTGGTTGGCCAGAGTCCATTGAGGTGTCCTGAGGTGGAGTTGTGCCAGAGGAAGCACATGGACCGTCGAGGCCATGTGGCCCAGGAGGACCATCATTTGCCGAGCTGGAATGGAGCGACGAAGGAGCAGCCGACGGCAGAGGTGGAGCAGGGTCCGTTGGCGGTCTGAGGGGAGAAACGCCCTCATCAGAGTGGTGTCGAGGACGGCTCCAATAACCTGAAGTCGCTGTGTGGGAAGCAGATGCGACTTGGGGTAGTTGATCTCGAACCCCAGGAGGTGGAGGAAGGAGATGGTGTGCTGAGTGGCTTGTAGCACAAGAGGAGACATAGGTGCTTTCACTAACCAATCGTCCAAGTAGGGGAACACCTGGAGATTGTGGGACCTGAGAAAGGCCGCCACCACAATGAGGCACTTGGTGAACACCCTGGGTGATGATGCGAGGCCAAAGGGTAGCACTTTGTACTGATAGTGACGGTGCTGAACCTGAAATCGAAGGTAGCGACGTGAAGTCGGATGGATTGGAATGTGAGTGTAGGCCTCTTTGAGGTCTAGGGAGCATAGCCAGTCGTGTTGAGAGAGAAGAGGGTAAAGCGCGGCCAGGGAGAGCATTCTGAACTTTTCCTTGACCAGACACTTGTTGAGGTTCCTGAGATCGAGGATGGGACGGAGGTCTCCAGTCTTCTTGGGAACCAGGAAGTAGCGGGAGTAGAAGCCCTGACCCCTTTGGTCTGGAGGTACCTCTTCGATGGCATTGAGAAGAAGGAGGGATTGGACCTCCCGCAGGAGGAGGAGTGATTGGGAGGAGTGAGAAACAGACTTTGGGAGGATTGTCTGGTGGAAGAGTCTGGAAGTTGAGGGAGTAGCCATGGTGAATGATGTTGAGGACCCACAGGTCTGATGTGATGACTTCCCAACGGCTGAGAAAGAGTTGAAGGCATCCTCCGATCGGCTGAGGAAGAGGCAATGATGGTGGGAGGCTGGCTATGCCCTGGAGAAAAGAGTCAAAAGGGCTGAGATGGTTTTGACGGAGGGAGAGGCTTGGCAGGTTGGTGAGATTGTGAGCGCGCCTGAGTTTGGTGCTGTTTTCGAGGTCGGCGAGGCTGTTGTTGAGAGGTCTGGCCGAGAACCTGCGTTGGTAGGAAGACTGCTGTCTGTAGGGGCGAGCAGGTGGAGTCTTCTTCTTAGGTTTGATCAGGGTATCCCACCTGGTCTCGTGTGCCGAGAGTTTCTGGGTAGTTGAGTCCAGGGACTCCCCAAAGAGTTCATCACCAAGACAAGGTGCATTAGCCAGGCGGTCTTGGTGATTAATGTCGAGGTCAGAAACTCTCAGCCAGGCCAGGCGCCTCATGGCAACAGCCATGGCAGATGCTCGAGAGGTCAGCTCAAAAGAGTCATAAATGGAGCGCACCATGAATTTCCGGAGTTGGAATAAACTGGAAATTTGTTGTTGAAAAACCGGGACCTTACGCTCAGGGATGTACTTTTGTAAGGAGGAGAGTTGTTGCACCAAATGCTTCATGTAGAAGGAGAAGTGAAAGGTGTAATTATTAGCCCTGTTGGCAAGCATGAAATTCTGATAAAGGCACTTGCCAAATTTATCCATCGTTCTGCCCTCTCTGCCAGGAGGGGTGGAGGCATAAACACTGGAGCCCTGGGTCTTCTTTAAGGTGGACTCCACTAGAAAGGATTCATGGGGTAGTTGAGGTTTGTCGAACCCCGGGATAGGAATGACCCTGTATAAACTATCCAGTTTTTGAGGGGCTCCCGGTACCGTGAGAGGGTTTTCCCAATTTTTGTAAAAAGTTTCCTGTAAGATGTCGTGAACAGGTAACTTCAAAAATTCTTTGGGGGGTTGTTTGAAGTCCAAGGCGTCAAGGAAAGCCTGGGACTTCTTAGAGTCGGATTCCAACGGGATAGAAAGAACCACCGACATTTCCCTTAACAATTTTGTGAATGAGGACTGTTCAGGTTTGGAACTGCTATCGACCATCGAGGGTTCCTCGTCCGTTGATGAAGCCTCATCATCGGTACCGGGTGGGGATTCTTCCCATAAGTCCGGGTCCCTGACGTCGGTGTGCGCAGGACGGGACGGTGGTGTGGATGGCTCAGTGTGACGAGTCTTAGAGAGAGATTTGCCAGAGCACATCGAGACGGTACCGGGGGAGGAAGACCGGTGTCGATCCCGGTCTCGGGGGGACTGGTGTCGGTCTCGATGTCGGGGAGGGTCGGCGTCAGAGCGTGGTTGCACGGGAGGATTGAGTGGTTCAGCCGCGAGTACCGGCATGGACGTGTTCAACGGTACCGATGGTGTCGACACCGGTGGTATGGTGTGAGGCTCGGGCCGGTCCGGTACCGGAAGGAACGGGGCCAACATTGCTGGCAACAAGTGTTGGAGTTGTTGCTGTAGTTGCTCCTGCAATTGGCTTTGGAGTATGGCCGCAATGCGGTCGTCCAGAGGAGGCACCGGTACCGCTTTTTTCTTTTTCGGTACCATAGGTGCCGCTCCATGCCCCGGCGATGAGGAGGCCTATGACGAGGCACTCACCGAAATCGGGGCGGAGCGTTTGCGGGGTCGGCGTGATGCCTGGAGGACCGGCGTCACCGCTGTGGCAGGAGGGCGCTCAAGAGAAGTGGAAGGCTTCTTAGCCGGCTTACCTGGTGCCAGCGACCCCGAGGAAGGATCAGGCGTCGTCGAAGTAGTCGGTGCCGACTTTTGCGGTGCCGTTGACGGCGCGGCCGATTCCATGGCAGATCCGGTACCGAAAAGGATATTCTGTTGGATCTGTCTATTTTTTAATGTACGTTTTTTAAGAGTAGCACAGCGGGTGCAGGTGTCAGCCCGATGCTCTGGACCCAGGCACTGTAGGCACCAATTGTGCGGGTCAGTGAGAGAGATCGGGCGTGCACACCGCTGGCACTTCTTAAAGCCCGGCTGAGGGGGCATGAAGGGAAACACGGCCTCCGCAAAATCAAAACCGGAGGCCTGTATGGTGGCAACAGGCCCCGCCGGGGCCGGCCTGAAAAATAAAGAAAAAAGAAAAAGCAAAGTTTTTTTTTTTTTTTAGAATGGAAAAGAAACCCGAAGGGAAAGGAACAAAAAGGAAGACAATTTCGCGAGCAGGAAGGCAAAAATCAGATTTTTCAACAGCCGTTGAAAACACATGCGTCTTCTTCGCTCCGCAGAAACGAAGAAACTGGGAACCACGCTCTCCTCCGTCGGGCGGGAAGGCACTCGCGCATGCGCGGTGCGGCCAACTAGAACTTTCTAGTTAAAAGTGTCCGTACCGGGGCTCCGTCGGTGACGTCACCCATGCGTTAAGAATATGCTGCCTGCTTGTCCTGGGATAATATAACATATGTGGTTTCAAGTGAGAGAGGCTGTCATATGATACGGTATTTATAAAATTGATTCAAGTCAGCCATAAGACATTAACCTCCCCTCTTCTATTAAACTGCGTTAGCAGTTTGTAGTGCAGAGAGCCGCGCTGCTCCTGAGGCTCATAGGAACTCTGAGCGTCAGAAGCAGCGCAGGCCATTTAGCGTGGCGTACAGTGTTAAACTGCTATCACAGTTTCATAGAAGAGGGGGTAAAAATCTGTATATAGCTTTTCCCCAGGGTCAAGAATCACCATCAGTGAGGCTATAAATGAAATGAACTCGGAGTATCATGTTTTCAATCAAGGAGAACACCCTCATAGCAATACATTTTCCTCTCATATGGCGTATTGGGCACTGGTCTGTTCTTTTTTCTTTTTTTTTTGGGGGGGGGGATTGGATATTTGGCATGTAATATGTTTATCACAAATAAAGAAAATACAAAAGCAGAGGGAGAATGCTAGCTATGATGAAACAAGGTGGCCCAAAATTTAGACCTGGCACACCTCTACAAATGTATCAAATACTCACTCTTTGCTTCCATATTAATTCTGAGCTTACTATACAGTAAAATAGTAAATTATAGCAGATAAAGATGAAAATAATATATCCAAAGAGAGATTCATCCAATTTAGGCACACATCTAAATGCAAAAGAAAAATATAATGTTTTGCAGCAAAAATAACAATGGTTTCCAGATGTGGAAAAGACATAAAAACATAATGTAAACCAGTGGTGCATCTAGCCCAGTATCCTTTTTCCAACAGTGGGCAATCGAAGTAGATAGGAAGACATTTCTTCATTTGAAAACCCAGGGACTTGCAATATTAAATACTTTTTATCCAACTCCCCCCCCCCTTTTTTTCTTTCAGTTTCCCGGTAAGTCACCGATTATATTTCATAATTATGTTTTCTTTAGGGCTTAAAAGAAAATGGAGGCATCTTGCAGTAAAACACCAATGTGCACACAAATTGCATGCTAATAAATATCCTGGATTTCTCTCAGAGGGAGAGCATCTGGGAGCAAAGAGTGGGCTTAACAGTGCAAATCAGTTAGCGCAATCATATTGCCACATGCTGAATAGTGCAGAACTGGTGTGAGCCTTTATCGCCTACAAAATGGATGGCAATAAGGGCTCATGTGCTAATTTTTATTAATAACCAGATGCTAAAAGCAACTTTAGGAAATGGCCATTGTTCTGTTTTAAATGTATACTGATTAGAAGCTTGATAAGCGGAATATCAAATTTTAATAAAACTTGGAAAAAAAAAAAAAAAAAGATCAGCCATTTTCTAGCTGCAGAAAAAAAGAAACAAAAAAAACAAACAAATAACCTTGGTGTGCTGAAAAGACCTGCACAAGGGCATGCTAAGGCTACATTTTATTGCAGCTAAGTAAAAGGTCCCCTAAATGTACAGTTCTAGTTTTATTTGATCCAGCTTGGCTTGAAATTTCTTTTTTCTTTTAGCTGTCAAAAGTAACGCAGCAGATGAAAGGCCCTCCCAGGGCTGGCCGTGAACAGCCTGTTTACAACGCTGCCTCTGCTAACTGGCTGCTGCTGCTTCGAGTGAGGGAGGGAGGGAAAAAGGGGGTTGGTGGGTCAGAACTGCTGCTGCTTCGAGGAAAGGAGGGGGGAGGGTTAGTCAGGACTGCTGTGGCAGCTGCTTTGGGGTGGAAAAAGTGAGAGAGGGGGGGAATGGTGAGTCAGGACCACCACCGCCACTGCCACTGCTTTGTGTAAATGAGGGAGGGAGGATAGTGGCGGGTTAGGACCGCTGCTGCTTCAGGGGATGTAGGGAGGGACAGAAGAAGGGTTGTCTGGTCAGGAATGTTGCTGCTTCGGGGGCTAGAGGAGGATTTTCGGGTCAGGACCATTGCAGCTTCTGCTTCAGGGGCTGGAAGGAGGACTTTTTTTTTGCCGGTTGCTTGAGTACTAGATAATCGGGATTCTACTGTATTAATAATAATAATTTTATTCATATATACCACCAAACTGAAAAAGTTCTAGGCGGTTCACAACAAGGTGAACTAATACATGGGATACAGATAAAATACAAATTAGAATAATGGACTTGAAAACAGATAAAGACAGAAAGTATTTACAATATAATGCAGAAAATACCGGCATGGCAGGGAAAGAAGTAATACATAGAACAAGTAAAATAAATCAAGTTGAATATAAGGAGCTTGATTAAAAAAAATGAAGCAGAATGCATTAAGATACCAGCCTAACAAAGAGTTGAGTCTAACAATTTTCTAAAATCAAGATAGGAAGAGACCTCTAACATAATTTTTCCAAGCCATACATTCAATTTAGCGGCTTGAAATGAGAGGGTTCTCTCAAGAAACTTCTTATAATGACAGGATCTTATGTAGGGGCTATGGAAAGGAATGGAAAACAAAAATGAGAACATTTTAATGGGTTTTTTTTATCACTCCATGGCACAGTAGATAGATTATAAATAAAAACAATCTAAATACTGCATACAATTCTGGTTACTGCATCTGAAAAAATATAGCAGAATTAGAAAAAGTATGGAGAAGGGCCATGAAATTGATAAAGGGAATGGGAAGACGTACCTATAAGGAAAGGCTAATGTGGCTAGGGCTCTTTAGCTTGGAGAAGAGATAGCTCAGAGAAAATATGACAGGTCTATAATACTGAGTGGAGTGGAATAGGTAATCTCAGCATTGTGTGACTAATAATCTAGCCAATCATCCTGTCGCCTGAGAAACTTGATAGCCTGGACATTCTTTGTACAGCCAGCCAAGTACTGTTTAGCTAGACAGGCCCTACCATGGCACGACCTAACTTTCAGCAATGTACCGCACTGCTCTTACTCTACCTAATCAGTATCAGAATCTGCACAACCGACCCTCTTTACGCGAACCCTACCCAGTTCATTATACCACTTACCGCGCAACCAACCCCAAACACCCCACTTTCAGACACCATACCTTATATGATCATCCAGCTATAGGCCCACCCCTAAACCCTCTCCCTCCCCACCAGAGACCTACTAATCCTCGCACTAATAAACAACGATCTCTAAAAAATGTAGCCTATTCACATCACTTCCCCACTGACCACACCAACTACCAGAACCTACAAGGCTACTACCTGAACATAAGATCAATGAGGAACAAATCCTTACTGATCAAAGATTGGCTGAATGAATCTAACCCAGACCTTGTTCTACTCACAGAAACCTGGTTGTTATCAGAAAACGACATAATTATCAAAAACTACCTGCCCCCAGGCTACAAGATTCTATCCCTTGCCAGAACCTGGGGAAGGGGAGGAGGATTAGCAATAATATTTAGAGACCACCTAAATTGCACTGTTCTGAGCTCCAAATCCTCCCCTAACCTAGAATTACTATCGGTCTCACTAACTTCAAAGTCCCTAGCCTCTCCCCTGACCATCACTCTATTCTACGTCCCACCAAAAAAATGGAACCTAGCCAAAGAAGACTTCGCGGAATTCCTACTGACTAACTCATTAGCAAATCCTTACAACCTACTATGCCATTCAGCATATAACCAACAATTGGAAGAATTATAGTAACCTAAATTATACATTTTGGTGGAATACAATATGTCATATATTCAAAATGGAAAGAGCAATAGCAATACAAAGAGGGACATATACTAAATTTATAAAAATATGGGGGCCATTGACAAAATATTGTAATGAATGAATAGTAGGATTTCTCTTCTTCTTTTCAATATCTTCTTTGTGACACACATGGAGGGGGGGTAGTGAAAATAATTTTTACACAATATGCTATAATATGATATAAAATATGTAATGAATGATTGGAAAGTACTTGAAGGGTGGGGGGAGGGAGAGGGGATAAAAATATGTTTAGAATATTATGTATTAGATATACATAGTAACATAGTAGATGACGGCAGATAAAGACCCGAATGGTCCATCGAGTCTGCCCAACCTGATTCAATTTAAAAATTTTTTTTTTTTTTTTTTTTTTTCTTCTTAGCTATTTCTGGGCGAGAATCCAAAGCTTTACCCGGTACTGTGCTTGGGTTCCAACTGCCGAAATCTCTGTTAAGACTTACTCCAGCCCATCTACACCCTCCCAGCCATTGAAGCCCTCCCCTGCCCATCCTCCTCCAAACGGCCATACACAGACACAGACCGTACAAGTCTGCCCAGTAACTGGCCTAGTTCAATCTTTAATATTATTTTCTGATTCTAAATCTTCTGTGTTCATCCCACGCTTCTTTGAACTCAGTCACAGTTTTACTCTCCACCACCTCTCCCGGGAGCGCATTCCAGGCATCCACCACCCTCTCCGTAAAGTAGAATTTCCTAACATTGCCCCTGAATCTACCACCCCTCAACCTCAAATTATGTCCTCTGGTTTTACCATTTTCCTTTCTCTGGAAAAGATTTTGTTCTACGTTAATACCCTTTAAGTATTTGAACGTCTGAATCATATCTCCCCTGTCTCTCCTTTCCTCTAGGGTATACATATTCAGGGCTTCCAGTCTCTCCTCATATGTCTTCTGGTGCAAGCCTCCTATCATTTTCGTCGCCCTCCTCTGGACCGCCTCAAGTCTTCTTACGTCTTTCGCCAGATACGGTCTCCAAAACTGAACACAATACTCCAAGTGGGGCCTCACCAATGACCTGTACAGGGGCATCAACACCTTCTTTCTTCTACTGACTACGCCTCTCTTTATACAGCCCAGAATCCTTCTGGCAGCAGCCACTGCCTTGTCACACTGTTTTTTCGCCTTTAGATCTTCGGACACTATCACCCCGAGGTCCCTCTCCCCGTCCGTGCATATCAGCTTCTCTCCTCCCAGCATATACGGTTCCTTCCTATTATTAATCCCCAAATGCATTACTCTGCATTTCTTTGCATTGAATTTTAGTTGCCAGGCATTAGACCATTCCTCTAACTTTTGCAGATCCTTTTTCATATTTTCCACTCCCTCTTCGGTGTCTACTCTGTTACAAATCTTGGTATCATCTGCAAAAAGGCACACTTTTCCTTCTAACCCTTCAGCAATGTCACTTACATACATATTGAACAGGATTGGCCCCAGCACCGAACCCTGAGGGACTCCACTAGTCACCTTTCCTTCCTTCGAGCGACTTCCATTAACCACCACCCTCTGGCGTCTGTCCGACAGCCAGTTTCTGACCCAGTTCACCACTTTGGGTCCTAACTTTAGCCCTTCAAGTTTGTTCAACAGCCTCCTATGAGGAACTGTATCAAAGGCTTTGCTGAAATCCAAATAAATTACATCTAGCATATGTCCTCGATCCAGCTCTCTGGTCACCCAATCAAAAAATTCAATCAGGTTCGTTTGGCACGATTTACCTTTTGTAAAGCCATGTTGCCTCGGATCCTGTAACCCATTAGATTCAAGGAAATACACTATCCTTTCTTTCAGCAACACTTCCATTATTTTTCCAACAACTGAAGTGAGGCTCACCGGCCTGTAGTTTCCTGCTTCATCCCTGTGACCACTTTTATGAATAGGGACCACATCCGCTCTCCTCCAATCCCCAGGAATCACTCCCGTCTCCAGAGATTTGTTGAACAAGTATTTAATAGGACTCGCCAGAACCTCTCTGAGTTCCCTTAGTATCCTGGGATGGATCCCGTCTGGTCCCATCGCTTTGTCCACCTTCAGTTTTTCAAGTTGCTCATAAACACCCTCCTCCGTGAACGGCGCAGAATCTACTCCATTTTCTCGTGTAACTTTGCCGGACAATCTCGGTCCTTCTCCAGGATTTTCTTCTGTGAACACAGAACAGAAGTATTTGTTTAGCACATTTGCTTTCTCCTCATCACTCTCCACATATTTGTTCCCAGCATCTTTTAGCCTAGCAATTCCATTTTTTATCTTCCTCCTTTCACTAATATATCTGAAAAAATTTTTATCTCCCTTTTTTACATTTTTAGCCATTTGTTCTTCCGCCTGTGCCTTCGCCAAACGTATCTCTCTCTTGGCTTCTTTCAGTTTCACCCTGTAGTCCTTTCTGCTCTCCTCTTCTTGGGTTTTTTTATATTTCATGAACGCCAACTCTTTCGCCTTTATTTTCTCAGCCACTAGGTTGGAGAACCATATCGGCTTCCTTTTTCTTTTGTTTTTATTGATTTTCTTCACATAAAGGTCCGTAGCCATTTTTATCGCTCCTTTCAGCTTAGACCACTGTCTTTCCACTTCTCTTATGTCCTCCCATCCTAACAGCTCTTTCTTCAGGTACTTTCCCATTGCATTAAAGTCCGTACGTTTGAAATCTAGGACTTTAAGTATCGTGCGGCCGCTCTCCACTTTAGCCGTTATATCAAACCAAACCGTTTGATGATCGCTACTACCCAGGTGAGCACCCACTCGAACATTAGAGATACTCTCTCCATTTGTGAGGACCAGATCCAATAACGCTTTTTCCCTTGTGGGTTCCGTCACCATTTGTCTGAGCAGAGCCTCTTGAAAGGCATCCACAATCTCCCTACTTCTTTCCGATTCCGCAGACGGAACATTCCAGTCCGCATCCGGCAGGTTGAAATCTCCCAACAGCAGAACCTCCTCTTTCCTTCCAAACTTTTGGATATCCACAATCAGATCCTTATCAATTTGCTGCGATTGAGTCGGAGGTCTGTAGACTACACCCACGTAGATAGAAGTTCCATCTTCTCTTTTCAGAGCAATCCATATCGCTTCTTCCTCTCCCCAGGTCCCTTGCATTTCGGTCGCTTGGATATTGATCTTTACATAGAGAGCTACTCCTCCACCTTTATGACCATCTCTGTCCTTCCTAAAAAGATTATATCCCGGTATGTTTGCATCCCATCCATGTGATTCACATATAAAAGTGATATTGTGTATTCATTAATTGTAATTCAATATTTTGTACACTTCATGTAAAATTTGAAAATGAATAAAAATTATTACAAATAAAAAAAAAATACAACCTACTATGTGGTGACATCAACATTCACTTAGAGCTAACAGACCAACCAGAAACATCTGACTTTTTGTCACTCATCTCCCAACTCGGATACTTCATACCCGCTCCGGTCAGAACTCACCTAAGAGGCCATCAGCTGGACCTGGTGACATTCTCCACCAATACGCCAACCCACCCCAAATTCTATTGGAAACAGGATACCTGGACAGACTCCCTATGGTCCGATCACAGACTTTGTAACTTCGCCATTGATTACCAACAACCCTCTTACAAAAATAACAAAACAAGAACCAAAAAAACTCACACTACTAGAGGGAAGATCGACCCTGAAGAATTCTGGCCCCACTATGAGACTATCAAAAACCAAAACGAAGAAACAGAACTATTCATGACCTCCTGGATCAAAGACAGCACTAATATCCTGGATGAAATAGCCCCCTTAAAATCCCGCAGAATCAGATCTTCAAACCTAGAAGGCTGGTTCGACGCAGAGTTGCTACTAATAAAAAAGGACCTGAGAAAATCAGAAAGACTATGGATTAAGTCCAGTACCCAGGAGCACAGAGTTGCCTGGAGACTAAAACTCAAAAACTATAAAAACCTCACCAAGGAGAAACGAAAAGACTTCTATGCCCACAAAATTGGTAACATCTCCACCAACAGTAAAAACCTTTTTAAACTGGTCAACGACCTCTACAACCTCGAGACGCTAATCGACAACCATGAAGAACCCACTTTATCCTCCGACACCCTAGCAGATTTCTTTAATTCCAAAGTACAAAATCTAAGATCTTCGATAACATCCTCAACCAATCCCCACGGAAACTTTCCTATACTCGTAGACTCCGACACATCTAAACCCGATTCTGGATCCAGAATGAACCTGAGCTGGAACCACTTTACTACCATCGACTGGCAAACCTTCAATAAATATTACAATAAATATACCAAAGCCTTCTGCAGACTGGACACCTGCCCCCCAAACATCATGAAAACCGCACCAACTCGTTTCAAAGCCAATATGTTGGCATGGATAAACAGTTCACTATCCACAGGAAATTTCCCAGCAGAACAAGGCCATATAATAATAACCCCTATTACAAAAAACACAAAAGAGCCACTCAACACCCCGTATAACTACAGACCGATCGCGAGCATCCCGCTGTTCACCAAAATAGCAGAAGGGCTAGTAAATGCCGAAATCACCACATACCTAGAAAAATTCAGTATCTTAAACGACAACCAATCAGGCTTCCGCAAGGACCACAGCACCGAGACCATCATTGCCGCTCTACTCGACCACCTTCATTCACTTTTCAGCCAGGGCACTAGCGCCTTGATAGTACAACTTGATCTTAGCAGTGCATTCGACCTCGTCGACCACTCCATCCTCCTAGACTGCCTTGCCTACATCGGCATCTCTGGCCAAGTCCTCAATTGGTTCCGCGGATTTCTAAAAAATAGATCATACAGGGTATTCAAGAATGACTCCCTCTCATACAGCTGGGATAATGCCTGGGTGGTCCCACAGGGCTCCCCCCTCTCCCCCACCCTGTTTAACATCTACCTCGCCTCCCTGGGAAACCTCCTGCAAAACTTCAAGCTCAAATTCTTCATCTACGCAGATGACATTACAATAGTCATCCTACTAACCAGCTTCACTCCAGAGTTGCTCACCTCTCTTTCAAGCTCACTTACTCAGATAGAACTCTGGATGTTATCCCACAAACTAAAATTAAATCCTGACAAAACCAAATTCTTCCTAGCTACCCCCAACGACAAAATCAAAGACACCACAATCCAAGTGAAAGGTATGGCCTTCCCCCTCGAACAAACCTTAAAAGTATTGGGAGTCACCCTAGACAAACATCTATCCCTGGAAAAACATACTGATATTACGGTCAGGAAATGCATTTCAGTTCTTTGGAAACTACGCACCATAAAAAAATACTTCGACGACACCTCATTCCGCCTGTTGACACAATCCTCCATTCTCAGCATCCTAGACTACTGCAACATCATTTATCTGGCCTCTACGAAGAAAACCATCAGGAGACTGAAACTTATCCAGAACACCGCCGTTCGCCTTATATTTGGCTTAAACAAATGGGAACACATCACCCCTTTTTACCACAAACTACATTGGCTACCCCTTGAATCTAGAATCCTATTCAAGTTCGCATGCTTCTGCTACAAAACTGTCTTTGGGCTATCTCCGAGCTACCACACCCCTCATTTCAACCTGAACTGCAACAAAAAGAACTCCCGCAGAATCAATCTTTTCGCCTTCCCCTTCCTAAAACTATGCCACCTCAAAAGGTTCTTCAACAAAACCTTCGCCTCCCAGGCAGCCAAACAGAACCTTTGGCTAGCCCAAATTCTGCTCAAGGCCCACACCTACCTTGATTTCCGAAAAATATCAAAACTCATTTATTCCACGCTCAATATCCCTAATCCCCTCTCTTCCATTTCCCTCTCCCCCCCCCCATCAAACGACCCAACTCTCCTGGTCCCCTCCCCCCCTCTTTTTGATCTCCCCCATCTCACTAACTCCAAGGACCTACTCATTATGATCAATTGTAACTATGATCAATTGTAATTTCTTGTTAATTTTTGTTCCAATATCTTCATTACTTGTAAATATAGTTTATTGTAATTTCTTATTAAGTTTTGTTTAATTGATGTGAACCGCCTAGAACTCCCTGGGTATGGCGGTATACAAAAATAAAATTATTATTATTATTATTATCTGAATTGTTTGTTTACTCTTTCAAAAATTCTAGGACTAGAGGCATGCAAATAGGCTATTAAGAAGTAGATTTAAAACAAACCAGAGAAAATAATTCTTCACTCAACAAGTAATTGAACTCTGGAATTTGTTGACAGAGAACATGGTGAAAAAGCTGCTTAGAAAGGTTTTTAAAAAATTGGATAATTTCATGAAAGAAATGTCCTTAAGCCATTCTTAAGATGGACATGGGAAAATCCAACTATTTCTAGGATAAACAGCATAAAATATGTTTTGCTTTTTGGGGATTTCGTCAGATACTTGTGACCTGGATAGGATACTGGGCTTGCTAGATCTTCGGTCTGTACCAGTATGGCATATCTTATGTCCTTACATACATACACACACATGTGCAATACTGGGAATAGATTAGAGTGCCTATTTTTAGCAAGCAAAATAGGTTGTGTGCGGTGCAATGGTTAGAGCCTCAGCCTGAGCACCCTGAGGATGTGGGTTCAAATCCCATGCTGCTCCTTGTGACCCTGGGCAAGTCACTTAATCCACCATTGCTCCAGGCATATTGGATAATGTCCCACTGGGACAGATAGGGAAAAATGCTTAAGTGCCTGAATTTTAAAAAAACCACTTAAGCCATAAGTGGTATATATATAAATAAAGGCATGATTTTGGACATTTGTATTGGCATGATTATAAAATTATACCTCACGTATTCTCTTTCTAGCCTAAAAAAAATAGCCTGAAGCCTAGCTAAGCTGTCCTATCAACTTGAACATTCTTTCCTTATTAAGCATACACAAAATTCAGAAAGTATTTTCTCCTAAAGTAAAAAAAAAAAAAAAAAGTGTTCTCTCCTGTCATCCCCCCTCCCCAATACTAATCTCAGTAAATAAGCCAAATCAAGTGTTAAGGGCAATTTTACAGACCTTTACGAAACTCAGCAGACATTCTCAAGGCACTTGCTCTGGTTGACCTTTTGCTGCTGTAACAAATCAGATTCTTTTCTATGTGTGCTCGCTCTTTCCGGTTCAGAAATAATAAGACCCTAGCAAAATAAATCATAACACTAAATTAACAGAACACATTTAGGCACAATGTTTTGCTAAGATAAACAGAAGTCTACTCTATCCCATACTGTCAGACAGCAGAAAAGTCAATTAACTGTGGGATTTGTTCATGATTAATGAAGGTGGGCAAACCTCAATTTCAGGGGCCTAAATTGAGTCTCTCTCAAAATTTATTCTAGTTTTTGTCCCAATTATGTAAAGCAAAATTCTGCATTTATTAACGCTCCATGGGCAAGCACAGATATTTTCTTGATACTTCACCCCTGCTTCTTAGACAAGAGCCAATATGAAGGCTTTATGTCTAGGGCCTGAACCTCTGAAAACATGTGGACCCAACAAGGTCCATATTTCGACTCTAGTCTTCTTCAGGGTCCCTATTGGTCCTAAATGCAGGCTTGTGGATTAAATAATAAACTTTTTGCTTTATCTTTATCATCATCTTCCACCAGTCCATCAAAAATACTAATATCATCTCTGTCTACAATGGAGCTCATTTTATGCCTGCTTATGGTAAAGAACAGAAGATACCACACCTTAGTTTTGTGGTAGACATTTGTACACCAGTCACGGTCTCCACCACCTCCCGAGCACATAAGACCAAGCATTGGCGGTGCGGCTGCACTGTGGTCTTATGCGCTCGGGAGGCGGTGGAGACTGCGACTGGTGTACAAATGTCTACCACAACACTAAAGTGTGGCATCTTCTGTTCTTTACCATAAGCAGGCATAAAATGAGCTCCATTGCAGACAGAGATGATATTAGTATTTCTGATGGACTGATGGAAGATGATAAAGATAAAGCTAAAAGTTTATTATTTAATCCACAAGTCTGCATTTAGGACCAATAGGGACCCCTGAAGAAGACTATAGTGTCGAAACATGGACTGTGTTGGGTCCACATGTTTTCAGAGGTTTAGGCCCTAGACATTTTTATGTGGATTATCTATTTGCTTTAATAAAGTCTTCATCTTGGACATCAACTCTCCACAATTCTTTTGTTTTATTGGTCGTGTTCCCTTTGTGGAGGGATAAGGGTCAATTTTCTTGTTGCTCTTAGACAAGAGCCCACATCTACTTCTCATTTGCATCATTCTTAGTGCCATTTCATTCTCTACTTTTCTTCTTTTCAGCTTCTCCCCAGGTAATTTTCCTTTTATTTTTGCACAGCTGCTGTGTGTGTGTTGTGTGAACAAACAACACAAGCACAATAGCTGAGCCCATTAAAATAAGCCCTAAAAAGGATTTTTGGGGTTTTATTTTAATGGGCTCGGTTGTTGTGTGTGTGTGTGTGTGTGTTGTGTACTCACACAACACATGCACAGTAGCTCCAGAACTGCCGGAAAATTTCTGCACTAATTATTCGGTGCTGAGGGGGGCATTCCCATTTGTACATCACAAAAAGAGTTAATTAGAATACTAATGAGCTCCTTGTAATGCATTTGCATAGGGTTCTTAATGGCTTCTATGACTATCAGTAGCAGCCATGGAGAACCCTTTTGTGCATCGGGAGGACAGCTTTCCTTGCTAGTAAGAGTGCTTTAACGACTCTTGCTGCCAAGGAAAGCTTTCGAGCATCGGGGCCTCAGCTTGTTTACCAGCCCATTCCTGAAACTTATTAATGTCACTCTTATCTCCTGTATCACTTACAGTCCCACCTTCTCATCTTTGTAGCCAACTTTCAGGCTCTCTTGCAATCACAGCTGAAAAACCAAATTAAAATCTTTGTACAGCCCCTCATTTGGTGTGGCATTCAATGTCTTTCAACCTTTTTTCTAGCAATTATTGTATTAGCTGGTTATGTTCCTCATTGTGGTCACAAAGCTAAATGGTGCACAGTAGCAATTTTAATGGAATTCATTTAGTTCTCAACATCAATAGTCATTTTTTTTTGTTTTTCAAATCTTTTCTTACTCCATAACATGAACTCATACCTGATTAATAGGCTATATGCTGCTATGGGCTTTTGTTTTCATATATTTGGCTCGCTATCTGATGTTGGCAAAGCACTTTGCAATTGCTTATTTTCGATTTCTTGAACTGAATGGTTTTAAAATGCAAATTTCTTTTTAAACAAAGAGGGGACCCATGCCAATTGTTAAAGGAATAAAACTCAACCTTAATGGCAATAAGCAGAGTCCTTGTTGAGCTTATCAAAGAGTGTGCGTGTTTAAAAGGAGACATTCATGAATTGCACTGGCTCTGTATCAGTATCACTCTTTTACGTCAGCACCCACCTATTGGCTACCGAATACAAAAGCATCAGAAGCTGCTCAGCATGTTCTACTTCTGTGTCGAAGCTCATCGAATTTCTCATAATATCCAAGAGCTGAATGTTCCACCGGGGATCCAATGGGATTACATGCTCGTCTGAGGGACAAAGATCAAAAATAAGAAAACTCAGATGTATGACATAAGAAACAATCCTGATAATACATAAACAGATTTAATCTTAAGTGCCACTTAAAACTTCAAAATTAAAATCCCTATTTGTTTATCTTCAAACAATTTAAATTGGTAATTTAAATTAGCCAGTTCAAATATGGCTCCACTCTCAGGTTCATAATCTGTTTCAAAAAATGCTTTTTCAGTCTTTGAATGTTGAGAAGGGTTCGTCATTTATTCTAACAACAGCACTTTGCCACATTGGTACAAGCTACTATATTGGTTTAGTTAGATTACTGTAACTCTCTGTACATTTGCTTAAGTAAGGGTAATCTAAAAAGATTGCAGCTTATTCAAAACATGGTGGCCAAACTGATCTTTGGCAAAAGGAATTTTGACCGTGTTTCCCCTCTGTTAAAAGCACTCCACTGGCTACCAGTACATTTTAGAATCAAATTTAAATGTGTTAGTATAATAATCAAAATTTTACATGGAATTTTTACACCATTAGTTCTTTCATTCAATTCTATGCGGGCTGCAAAACCAAGAGTTTCTCATATGTTTAAACTTCCATTCCCTTCTTTCAGGTACCAAACTTGTAGGCTGTATTTCACATATATATATTCGTGACTAATTGGAATGATCTTCCTTCTGAGATTAGGACACTTCTGTCCCTTCAAACCTTTAGAAAATCTTTAAAGACGTCTTTTTTTCAAAAGTCTTTGAATGACTATTGAAATTGTGACTATTGAAAATATGGTCTATTGAAATTATGGCCTGAGAAAATTAAAGAGTCATGGGTTAGGTGGCAAAGTTCAGTTGTGGATAAGGAATTGGTTATCGGATAGAAAAGAGAGGGTAGGTTAAATGGTCATTTTTCTCAATGGAGAAGAGTAAACTATAGTGTCGCAGGGGTCTGTACTGAGACTGGTGCTATTTAACTTATTTATAAATGATTTGGAAATTGGCATGACGAGTGAGATGATTAAATTTGCAGATGACACTAAACTGTTCAAAGTTGTTAAAACGCATGCGTTTTGTGAAAAATTGCAGGCGGACCTTAGGAAATTGATTGGATTATTGCAATTCTATCTACCTCAGCCTAACCAAGAAAAGCCTCCACAGACTTCAGCGGATTCAGAACGCCGCAGCTAAGCTTGTTTTTGCGAAAAGCAAATTTGATCACGTCTCACCACTCCTGTCTAAGCTCCATTGGCTCCCAGTAATCCCCAGGATCCACTTCAAATGTGCGTGTCTGGCCTACAAGATCCTACATGGCATCCTTCCTGCCGTTATCCCTCTATCCTGGAACTCCCCAACCCCTACTTCCTCCAGATCCTCCCAAATTTTTAAACTATCCTTCCCTTCCATAAAAGGTATTTCCCATGTAGGCAAACTTGGGTCATCCCTCCCCTTTAGAATCACTGAGATCTGGAATAACCTCACCTCCCCTCTCCGAACCTCAAGCTCCCTCCAACTCTTCCGCAAACACCTAAAAACCTGGCTATTCTCAAAACTGTAACACTTCCCCCCTCTTAGGCCTCTCACCTTCCCCCTTTACACCTAACTCTTTAATCTCTCCACTGTAGTTCCTCTCTCATCTTTCTTCCTGTAAACCGTGCCGAGCTCCGCATTCGTGGAGATGGTGCGGTATATAAACCCAAGGTTTAGTTTAGTTTAGAAATTGGAAGACAGGGTGTCCAAGTGGCAGATGAAATTTAATGTGGACAAATGCAAAGTGATGCACATTGGGAAGAATATCCTGAATCACAGTTACCGGAAGCTAGGGTCCACCTTGGGGGTTAGCGCCCAAGAAAAGGATCTGGGTATCATTGTAGACAATACGATGAAACCTTCCGTCCAATGTGCGGTGGCGGCGGCCAAAAAAGCAAACAGGATGCTGGGAATTATTAAAAAAAGGGATGGTTAACAAGACTAAGAATGTCATAATGCCCCTGTATAGCTCCATGGTGCAACCTCATTTGGAGTATTGAGTTCAATTCCGGTCTTATCTCAAGAAAGATAGAGTGGCTCTAGAAAAGGTTCAAAGAAGAGAAACCAAGATGGTAAAGGGGATGAAACTCCTCTTGTATGAGGAAAGACTAAAATGGTTAGGGCTCTTCAGCTTGGAAAAGAGACGGCTGAGGGGAGATATGATTGAAGTCTACAAAATCCTGAGTAGAGTAGAATGGGTACAAGTGGATCGATTTTTCACTCCGTCAAAAATGACAAAGACTAGGGGGACACTCGATGAAGTTACAGGGAAATACTTTTAAAACCAATAGGAGGAAATTTTTTTTCACTCAGAGAATAGTTAAGCTCTGGAACGCGTTGCCAGAAGATGTGGTAAAAGCAGATAGCGTAGCTGGTTTTAAGAGAGGTTTGGACAAGTTCCTGGAGGAAAAGTCCATAGTCTGTTATTTAGTAAGACATGGGGGAAGCCACTGCTTGCCCTGTATTGGTAGCATGGAATATTGCTACACCTTGGGTTTTGGACCGGTACTAGTGACCTGGATTGGCCACCGTGAGAACGAGCTACTGGGCTTGATAGACTATTGGTCTGACCCAGTAAGGCTATTCTTATGTTACTTAACTGATAATTTTTTAAAATTTATCCTGAGTTTCTCTACTATTGCACTCAATCTGTAAACCGAGTCGAGCCCCTTTTTTGGAGAAAACTCGGTATATAAACCTAAGGATTGGATTGACTATGCCCCTTCTACGATATATATTACTAAACATCTAGTGCAGAATGCTTTTAAGAGAAGAAATCATGGTACAGGGGAAATGTAATGTCAGTAGATCTCACAGAAACTTCAATCCATATAGCCTCAATTGAAATTAGTATATATTCTTTTTTCTCTTTTATGACCTCAGCAGTACAAACTGTGAGAAAGTTTTCATTCACAGTATAGCTTGCACTAAAGTCTTCATCGGTCAGAATTTTCTATCAATATCTTATTTATTTAATTTATTCATTTGTATTTATTTTTCAAAATAAATTAGAAAACTAAACTATAACGATGGCAGTACATGTGGAATCGGCATAACAAAGGGGATTACCTTGATAAAGCCTTATGTGGCGAAACATAGCCTATGTCGGTGAAGAACCCCTGCTATGCTCTGATAAAGAGATGAGTACTTTTTCTAATTTATTTTGAAAAATAAATACAAATGAATAAATTAAATAAATAAGATATTGATAGAAAATTCTGACCGATGAAGACTTTAGTGCAAGCTATACTGTGAATGAAAACTTTCTCACAGTTTGTACTGCTGAGGTCATAAAAGAGAAAAAAGAATATATACTAATTTCAATTGAGGCTATATGGATTGAAGTTTCTTTGATATTTAGCCTTAAAAAATATATACTACCACCTTATATACTTGTTTACTTGCAAAAAAAGTAGATCTCACAAACAGGATAACAGGAGGAGAAAAAAAGTCATAACATACCTGTTATGTTTGGCTGCAAGAGTTTGACTACCCTACTGATTCCAGCAGAAAGGGTACTCGTGTAAAAACTGTTCAAAGCATCAGCACCAGCCTCCAGTTGCAAATGCACTGAACCTTCAAGGGGAGAAGGGAATTCTAGAAATTCAATGAGAAAACAGCCCACATATAAAGTCATTACTTAGTGCTTTCATGTTTAGTTACCAAAGTTTAGTTTTCACAGTAAGGATGATTTTATGTATTATTGAATAGGGAGGGAGGGGTGGGGGATTATTATATTCAATTAGAATGATATAAATTTTAGATTTCTTACATAATATTTAAAATATTATAGAATATTAATTTGTAATGAAATGTTAAACTTTATGCTTATATGAGAGTTAATCAAGTGTGTATCTTTAAGTTCATATGAGTTTAATTGCTACACTTGTTGTAACATTAAAAATGAATAAAGAATTTAAAAAAAAAATAGATTTGATATACCACTCCTGCATATCATGACCTAAGTGGTTTACAATGCAACAATTGATAAAAGAAAGGAACTCCATTGATAAAAGAAAGGAAAGATAGAGACAGAGATAAGATATGTAAATCCTAACAAGCATTCAATGAGGATGAAAATAAAGATTACATTAAAAATAAAAATACCAGTTATTATAAATTATAAATTAAAAAGATTAATAAATTAAAATTAAGTTAAAATAAATAAATTTAATTAATTCCAGTCAGATACTCTCTCTGCACTTGCCTAAATTATATGAAAATCCGCTCAAAAATTGGTCTTAAATATTAGTATTCAAGAAGTGCTTATAAACTTATCTACATTGCTAGAGCTAAACATCCAAATATAGTGCTTTGCTAAGTCAAGTGGCATTTAGAAAACTCCTAGCGACACCTCTCTGTGTCACATTGCAGGGTTGGCTGGGCAAAAAAAAGTACAGGAAAATATTCGACAAAACTGAATGAATTTGAATGAAAACTGCCTAGAGCATGGAAACAATCTGAATGAGAACAGCAGCTCAGCTAAGATTCTTTGGCAAGAGGATGCTGTGCTGCTAGCCAGTGGCTATAACTTTGGCACTAACAAAATTTTTCTTTCTATCCCAACTATAAATGTTGAGGACACTAATACCTCTTTTGTAAAAGGGCTATTGCTTTATTATAAATACATGCAAATTCTATCCCTGCTGTGAAAAACTGAAGCGTGAATGATTGTTAAGGACATGTACTTGATAAAAGATGAAGGAGAAAAACAACAAAAAAATAATTCTGGAAATCAACTAAAAAAAATAATAGGGAATGTGAATATTTTAAAAAAATGACCCACCTGGCACATGGGGCACATTCTTAGCTAACTGATGAAGCCATCTGACTCTCAATGCCCAGTCCTGGTTTGTCGCCCTTTCTGTCACCAATCTAACAGCTGCAGAAATGGCGCCAGATTCCTCCATCCAATTAGCACAGGTCTCTGTGGCACTGAATTGGAGATTCTCTGCACCGATAGACTGCACAACTTTCTGGAGATCTTGCAACACAAGTGGTAAGGTCCTGAAATATTAAATGCCTTATAGTAAAAGAAAGCGTGCATGTCAGAGAACAGCTTTTAAAAATTTTAATGAGCAGACTAATATCTCACCACCCACTCTTCTGGAGGTTGTTATAGGGGAAAACATTCTCCAGGGATTCAAGACAAAGTTAGACAAGTTCCTACTGAACAAGAACGGGCGCTAGTAGGGCTAGACTTGGTTAGGGTACTGGTCTTTGACCAGAGGGCCGCCATGTGAGCGGACTTGCTGGGCATGATGGACCACTGGTCTGACCCAGCAGCAGCAATTCTTATGTTCTAATAGTAATCAAAGAGTTGACGATACGGTTTAAGAAAAGGTTATGTTAAAAGTTGTGGAGAAATTTTGTAAACAGAAAAGTTTTCTAAAATGTTCATAAGAACTGGATCTAGTTTAAGGATGTGTGGGGGCCATTATTCAATTATTATAATGAATAATTTACATTTTTTCCAATTTTGATATACTTGTGGTTTTGGGGTGGGGGGTATTTGGAATTTTCACTAATAATATATATGAATGAAATAAGATATTATATTCTTATGGTATATTTTAGTTATAACTAAAATATACCATAAGAATATACCGTATTTTCGCGGATATAACGCGCACCGTTGTAAAACGCGCACAGGGGTATAGCGCGCATAAATCACGAAGATATGTAAAAAAACTTTTCTATACCGCGCTCAGGCATATAACGCGCATGCTGCCCGACTCTCCTCTGGCCACCCCGACTCTCCTTTCGCTCTCCCCGACTCTCCTCTGGCCACCCCGACTCTCCTTTCGCCCTCCCCGACTCTCCTCTGGTTGCCCCGACTCACCCTGACTTTCGGTGCACTGCCCCGCCTCTCCGTGCCTGTCCCCCTTGAAGTCCTGTCCCCCCTTGAAGGTCTGCCTGTCCCCCCTTGAAGGTCTGCCTGTCCCCCCTTGAAGATCTGCCTGTCCCCCTTGAAGATCTGCCTGTCCCCCCTTGAAGATCTGCCTGTCCCCCCTTGAAGGTCTGCCTGTCCCCCCTTGAAGATCTGCCTGTCCCCCCTTGAAGGTCTGCCTGTCCCCCCTTGAAGGTCTGCCTGTCCCCCTTGAAGATCTGCCTGTCCCCCTTGAAGATCTGCCTGTCCCCCCTTGAAGATCTGCCTGTCCCCCCTTGAAGATCTGCCTGTCCCCCCTTGAAGTCCTGTCCCCATCCTGAAAGCCTGATGCCCCCCCTCGACGTCCGATTCTTCTCCCCCCTCGGCAGGACCACTCGCACCCCCACCCCGAAGGACCGCAGACTCCCCGACAATATTGGGCCAGGAGGGAGCCCAAATCCTCCTGGCCACGGCGACCCCCTAACCCCACCCCGCACTACATTACGGGCAGGAGGGATCCCAGGCCCTCCTGCCCTCGACGCAAACCCCCCTCCCCCCCAGCCGACCCGCGACCCCCCTGGCCGACCCCCACGACCCCCCCACCCCCCTTCCCCGTACCTTTGGAAGTTGGCCGGACAGACGGGAGCCAAACCCGCCTGTCCGGCAGGCAGCCAACGAAGGAATGAGGCCGGATTGGCCCATCCGTCCTAAAGCTCCGCCTACTGGTGGGGCCTAAGGCGCGTGGGCCAATCAGAATAGGCCCTGGAGCCTTAGGTCCCACCTGGGGGCGCGGCCTGAGGCACATGGGCCAAACCCGACCATGTGTCTCAGGCCGCGCCCCCAGGTGGGACCTAAGGCTCCAGGGCCTATTCTGATTGGCCCACGCGCCTTAGGCCCCACCAGTAGGCGGAGCTTTAGGACGGATGGGCCAATCCGGCCTCATTCCTTCGTTGGCTGCCTGCCGGACAGGCGGGTTTGGCTCCCGTCTGTCCGGCCAACTTCCAAAGGTACGGGGAAGGGGGGTGGGGGGGTCGTGGGGGTCGGCCAGGGGGGTCGCGGGTCGGCTGGGGGGGAGGGGGGTTTGCGTCGAGGGCAGGAGGGCCTGGGATCCCTCCTGCCCGTAATGTAGTGCGGGGTGGGGTTAGGGGGTCGCCGTGGCCAGGAGGGTTTGGGCTCCCTCCTGGCCCGATATTGTTGGGGAGTCGGCGGTCCTTCGGGGTGAGGGTGCGAGTGGTCCTGCCGGGGGGGGGATGTATCGGACGTCGGGGAGTCGGCCGGGCAAGAGGGCTTGGGCTCCCTCTTGCTCCGATCGTGGATGCGGGTGCGGGTGGGAGCGCGTGCGAGCGGTCGTTCGGGGTGGGGGTGCGAGCGGTCCTGCTGGGGGGGTGAATCGGGCGTCGGGCGGGGTGGGAACTATGTAAAAAAACTTTTCTATACCGCGCTCAGGCATATAACGCGCGAGGGGTATGCGCGGTACGTAAAATCACGTATAACGCGCGCGTTATATCCGCGAAAATACGGTAATATCTTATTTCATTCATATATATTATTAGTGAAAATTCCAAATACCCCTCACCCCAAAACCACAAGTATATCAAAATTGGAAAAAATGTAAATTATTCATTATAATAATTGAATAATGGCCCCCACACATCCTTAAACTAGATCCAGTTCTTATGAACATTTTAGAAAATGGTGGGGGGTGGGTGATAAATCTTCTTGTTGTATATTATTGTAGAATTTCAAGTGATGCTATGTTCTAATTGTTGTTATTTACTGTACACTTGATGTATATGATAAAATGAATAAAGAATATATATATATATATATAAAAAAAAAAAAAAAAAAAGAACTGGATCTAAGTAGCAGTGATCGAAAATCTTTATCATAATGAGCTGCTTGGTATGAAAGAGTATGCTCGTGATATTTCTTAATTTTGCAGCCCTTAACTGCCGGAAATATAAAAAGGGCGTGTGATTTTCTATTGTTCTTGTGAGACATTATAAGAAATCTTTCTGCAAGATATAGTGGAGCAGCTCCGAAGGCGACTATTACACAAACATCCCAACTTAAAAATCACTCAGGCCTCTATAGGGAGCCAATGCAGCTCTCGATAACAAGGTGTCGCATGGTCATATTTCCTCAAACCATAATCAGTCTCACTGTGGTGTTTTGAACTAAGGTCAATCTAGCCAGATTTTTCTTAGTACTCATCAGACAAATAATATTACAATAGTCAAGTATACTCAAACCTAATGACTGAACTAAAATTTTGAAAGCATCTGCTTCAAAATAAGATCTGACGGTACGCAATTTACACAAAGTGTAGTATCCTTTCTGAACCACTTTATCAATCTGATTTTTCATAGTCAAACATTGGTCGAGAGTAACTCCCAATATTTTAATTGTTGGGCTTATTGTAAATAATGAGTTGATCTTAATAGTTGGTTCACATGGGGTATTTTGTGACGAAATAAAAAAGAATTTGGTTTTGTCTTGATTCAATTTCAATTCTTGCATCCAAGCTGCACAGCACGGAATGACTATCGTAATATCAGCATAGCTAAACAGCTTTAAACCCAAGTTATTCAACGAATGACCCAGTGAGAAGAGGTACACATTAAAAAGTGTAGGAGAAAGTGGAGACCTCTGTGGAATGTATCATTGAATCTGACCTGGTATAATCTTCATTCCAGAAACCTCTTGAACCATGACAAAACTTTACTGTGGATTCCTAAAGCATCCAAGGATTCCAACATCTGAAAATTGTTTGCTGGCCAACATGAAAAGAGCTGATGGTCCCAGTAATTTGCCTTCTCTACCTGTGAAGCATTTATTCCCAAGCCAGCTGAGTCATATTTGCAACCTGAAAGACACCTAAACATACTGGTGCCTTTCAACATGTGACTCCATTTTATTGTGAATTGCATTAGCTGCCAATGGAGGCTCGTGTTTTGTTTAAGTTGGGCTGCTTTTGCTATAAGGTTATGTATGGTACTGCTCCGTTTTATATGGTTAATAGATTCTCTCTAGCATCGTATAAAAATAGTAGAAAGTCTCATGCCCTATTCACCTTTCCGTCAGTACAGGGCTGTAAAAGTAAGAAATTTCTGGACCATACTTTAGCATTCCAAGCAGCTTCACACGACAGAAAATTTTGATTGTTATTGCTTGGAGCTTGTTCTTATAAATATTTCAGAACTTGACTGAAAAACTTATCTCTTTTCAAAATACTTGGTCAAATAATTTTATTTATTTTTTGTCATCCTTAAATTGTTTTTAGTTTATCATCTTTTGTAAACTGCGTAGAACTCATGGTTACGCGGTTAAGAAGTATGATGTTATGTTATGAGAGCCAATTAAAAAATAAAAATAAATCATACTCTTGCTTTACTGATCAGAGAAAAATGGCTTGAAAGTTAAAGATGTAGAACCAGAACAGGATATCATACAATACAAAAAACCTACGTCCCTTCCCCACTTCTTTTTTGTTTGACTTGTGTCTCTTCCCCACTTCTTTTTTCGAACTAAAACAGAATGACATCTGAGTTACAGGACATAGTATTCCTCTAATTAGGAATAATACAAATGTACATCTTTATTTTCTCCAATAGGGGAAGGACAGCAGAGATTCAGTATTAAAAGACTATGGAAGGAGGCTACTGGGAAGAGGAAGGGGATTGCTCAGGCAGTTTCTCTTATCTGAGAACTATGGTACTGAATCTATCTAAAATAGAATTGACAACCAGTGGAAGAGAGTATTAGAGAAAGGTTTTAACTGTGTACCAACAAGAGGCATAATGCATTCTAAATCTGAGTGGACCTTTAAGTTAACTACAAAGTTGAATTTTATCTTCTTTTTTTCACACCAAAAATGAAAGACATACTAACAATTCTGTGATAAGTAATCCATCAAAGTGGATATTGAGAGGTGCAGTTCCCCTGCAATACAAACTTTTGAAAAAAGAAAAAAAAAAGTGGTTCTCGAGAAAAATCTATCATTTGGACCAGAAAGCAAGATGATTTACTATGAGTAAGAAAGAGTCTAGACCTAAGGCCTTATCTCAGTTACAGAAAAACAGAGAAATAGTGATTATCGTACCTGCCAGCAGGTGGAGACAGAGACATATTGACTTTTGGCAGTAGTACAAGTGGATTGTGCAGTCCCATTTACAATCAGTTTGACAAATAGTCAAGCAGAATGCTAACTAGACTGAATAAGAAAATATACCAACTCCATTCTCACATGGAGAAGCCAAATTAATACTCCAGATTGGACCTGTAACCACTGTTGGATACTGATTAGAACAAGAAGGACAAATGGCCAGAGGGAAGGACAAATGCCTGTATCTTGGAGTAATTTACAGACCTCCAAGACAACAGGATGACCTGGATATGGAATTAATCGGTGATATAGAGAATATCACCTTGCGTGGGGACACAGTATTGTTAGGTGACTTCAACATGCCTGATGTGGATTGGGGCACACTTTCCTTTGCTTCCGGCAACAGCAGGAGGCTATTAAACTCTATGAAGGGAGCACGTCTCAGGCAACTGGTTTTGGACCCAACAAGAGATCAGGCAATACTGGACCTGTTACTTACCAATAGAGAAAGTGTCACAGAGGTCTCGGAGGGCGACACATTGGCCTCCAGTGACCACAACATGGTTTGGTTCAATCTTAGGAAAGGTTTCACTAAATCTACCACACTGACCAAGGTCCTCAAATTCAAGGAGACAAACTTCCAAGACATGGGTGACTTCGTTCACCAGGCGCTACAAAGCCAATCAGAAACCGATAGCGTGGAAGAAAATGTGGTCGACTTTGAAAGCCACCATACAGGAAGCAACAAACCGCTATGTTAAGTTAGTAAGTAAACGGCGTAGGAACAATAAGCCGCAGTAGTTCACTGCGGAGATCTCAGACCTCATCAAGGATAAGAAAAAAGCATTCATCTCTTACAAACAATCAGGGAAACAGGACTCTAGAGCAGAATACCTGATCAAGTCAAAAGCTGTCAAAACAGCAGTCAGGGAGGCTAAATTCCACATGGAGGAGTCTCTAGCAAAGAACATCCAGAAGGGAGATAAATCATTCTTCAGGTATATCAGTGACAGAAGTAAAAACTCAGGCGGGATAGTACATCTTAGGAAACCAGACGGAGACTATATGGAAAAGGACTCAGAAAAAGCCCAACTGTTAAATGAATACTTCTGCTCAGTCTTCACCCGAAAAGCCAAGGATTGACTCAGTTGACCCATTTAGTAATTTTGAGTTCACGCCCAGCAGTGTATACGGTGAGATATCAAAGCTCAAGGTTAACAAGGCAATGGGGCCTGACAACCTGAACCCCAGGGTGCTCAGGGAGTTGAGTGATGTCTTGGCGGAGCCGCTGTCTGCGCTCTTCAATCTCTCCCTTAGTACAGGCAGCGTCCCGTTGGACTGGAAGACGGCTTACCTCATTCCACTTCACAAGAAAGGCTCAAAGATTGAGGCAGCAAACTACAGACCAGTGAGTCTAACATCGATAGTGAGCAAACTAATGGAAACTCTAATCAAACACCAATTAGATAAGATCCTGGATGAGGAGAATCTACGGGATCCCCATCAACATGGATTTACTAAGGGGAGATCATGCCAATCCAACCTGATCATCTTCTTTGACTGGGTAACAGGGAAGCTGGATGTTGGCGAGTCCCTGGACATCGTGTACCTGGACTTTAGCAAAGCATTCGATAGCGTACCACACCGCAGGCTGCTGAGCAAGATGAGTTCTATAGGATTAGGTGACACATTGACGAAATGGGTTGGGAACTGGCTTGGAGGCAGGCTTCAAAAGAGTAGTGGTGAACGGCACCCCCTCCGAAATGATGGAAATGATCAGTGGAGTGCCACAGGGCTCGGTCTTGGGCCCGATCCTATTCAACATCTTTATAAGAGACTTGGCAGAAGGGCTCCGAGGTAAAATAACATTATTCGCCGATGACGCCAAACTAAGCAATGTAGTGGGCAAAAGCACAACGGACAAAAATTCAATGCCCGACAACATGCTGCACGACCTACTCCTACTGGAGCGCTGGTCTAGGACCTGGCAACTGAGCTTCAACGCCAAAAAATGCAAAGTTATGCACCTGGGCAGCCAAAATCCATGCAAGACTTATACCCTTAATGGCGAGATCCTAACAAGAACGGTAGCAGAACGAGACTTAGGGGTGATCGTCAGTGAGGACATGAAGGCTGCCAAGCAAGTGGAGCATGCTTCATCGAAAGCAAGACAAATTATGGGTTGCATACGCAGGGGTTTCGTCAGCCGTAAGCCTGAAGTCATTATGTCATTGTATAGATCCATGGTGAGGGCCCACCTGGAATACTGTGTGCAATTCTGGAGGCCGCATTATCACAAGAATGTGCTGAGACTGGAGTCGGTCCAGAGAATGGCCACCTGGATGGTCTCGGGACTCAAGGATCTCCCGTACGAAGAACGGCTAGATAAATTACAGCTATACTCACTCGAGGAGCACAGAGAGAGGGGAGACATGATCGAGACGTTCAAGTATCTCACGGGCCGTATCGAGGCGGAGGAAAATATCTTCTTTTTCAAGGGTCCCATGGCAACAAGAGGGCATCCATGGAAAATCAGGGGCAGGAAACTGCGCGATGACACCAGGAAATTTTTTTTCACTGAGAGGGTGGTTCATCGCTGGAATAATCTTCCACTTCAGGTGATTGAGGCCAGCAGCGTGCCTGATTTTAAGGCCAAATGGGATCAACATGTGGGCAGGGCTGTGGAGTCGGAGTCAGAGGAAATTTTGGGTACCTGGAATCGGAGTCAGAAGTACAAAAAACTGAGGAGTCGGGAGTCAGAACATTTATCTACCGACTCCATTTTTGAACTTGACATACCAATCACGTGCGATTCTTTCAGCTATAGCATCCACTATATACATAGCACAAATGTTGCAAGAGCTTCTGCGGCCTTAGAACCTTGATTAAAAGCAAAAAAAAGGTGGTGTCGAAAATGCTCATTTCTCTCAACTTGACATTCCATTTTAACGATCTGAAAATTAACCAGTGCTGTGGAGTCGGAGTCGAGGAGTCGGAGGAAATTTCGGGTACCTGGAGTCGGAGTTGGAGTCTGAAGTACAAAAAACTGAGGAGTCGGAGCCGGAACATTTATCTACCGACTCCACAGCCTTGCATGTGGGATCTATTCACAGAGGAAAGATAGGGGAGGGTCATTAGGGTGGGCAGACTGGATGGGCCGTGGCCCTTATCTGCCGTCTATTTCTATGTTTCTAAGAACCTTCAAAAACGATCCCAAAGTTCGCCAGTTAGTCAGACAAACTAAATTCTACTAATCTTAATATATTCCCCAACAATCTAAACCAAAACGCCATACTCTTCGTGAAAAATATACTGAAACACATGACAAGGCAGGATATGTGCTGGTTTTAAGGGACTAAAAGAAAGAAAATTAGCAGGTAAGAACCTAATTTCTCTTTCTTTAGAGTCCCTCCAGACTGGCAAAGAACAGATGGGACATACCAAAGCAGTACCCACAAGAATGTGCTCACCGAACACCGCGTCCCAACGTGCCTGAACTTCTGCACGGTAGTGGCGAACAAAGGAATGGAGAGAAGACCAAACCGCAGCTTTACAGATATCCACCCGAATCACACGAGAACTCTCAGCCCAAAAGGCCACCTGCCCCCGAGTGGAATGAGCCTTGAGAAAATCCGAAACAGGTTTCATTTGAAGAAGGTACGCCAAAGCAATAGCCTCCTTGATCCAGCATGCAATCGTGGCCTTAGAAGCACCGTCCCCCTTATGAAGGCCGGTAAGAAGCACAAATAGATGATCCAACTTACAGACATCCAATTTGTGCAACTGTCTCTGCTACAAAGAGCCCTCCCGACTACCCAAGACCGGAAGGGAAACGGAATGGCTAACACAAAAAGGCGAAACCACCTTCAGAAGAAAGGAGGGAACTGGCCAGAGCACAACCTGCTCCCTGGAGAACTCCAGGAAGAGAGGCCTACAAGCAAAAGCCCGCAGTTTGGAGACGCATCTTGAGGAAGTAATGGCCACCAGAAACACAGCCTTAAGGAGTAAGGTCCTTCATAGTGCAGAAACCGAAAGGCTCAAAAGGACAAGCACAGAAAGAACCAAATTAAGATCTCGGTCTGGAATTGAAGGACAAAACGGCAGCCGAAGTAATTTTGCCATTCTTAAGAATTGAATCCCATCTAGAGAAGTGGCCAAATGCCGACCAGGCAACAGACCGCGAAAAGAAGACAAAGCTGCAATCTGAACCCTGAGGGAGGACCAGGCAAGACCCCGCTCCAGGCCATCTTGTAAAAACTCCAAGATGAGGCATAGACACTCGAAGGGGAATCTCGCCACACATGGAACACCACTCTTCAAAAAGACATCAAATACGCACATAAGCTCAAGAGGTAGAAAACCTCCAAGACCCCAAGAAGGTGGCAATCACAATATCCGAATATCCTTTCTTACTTAAGCGTTTCCGTTCAACAATCAAGCCATAAGACAAGAGAGACCTGGATCGAACATGGGAATGAGACACTGAGTTAGGTGGTCAGGCGATCCACTAAGGGCCAGTCAGCTGACTCCCGATCAAGGACCCACTCAGACCAGAGGAAAAAAGCTCGGGCCACCAGACCAGACCGCCACACATCATTACCTGGACAGTCAAGGCAGCCACATCAAAACTGTTTAAGGAAAGCCTCCATCTTACGGTCCTGAGGGTCTCTCAGGGTTGAACCACCCTCAACTGGCACAGTATGACAACATGCGTTAGCCGAGACCACCAAATCAACCACAGGAGACTTAAAAGTATGCCTATTCTGATCAGGAATGGGGTAGAGCCGCTCCAAACGAAAAAGCGCATCTGGTGTCTTCCACTGTGCGTGCATCACATCCCAAATATCCTGATGCATTGGGAAAGAGCAGGATGCTGAACAGATCCCCTAAAGCAGAGGGTCCTTAGCTTCCTCCTCAAAGCACAAAATCAAAGACACTTGGAGAATAAGCTCCAGCAGCTCTTCCTGGTGAAAAATGCGAACAGACGCATCCTCACCAACTGACATCGCCCAAAATCCTCCATTCCCTAGCAGATCTTGGAGGTCCACCCCAATGTCCAAATCCTCATCCAGCAAAACCAGATCAGCCAAAAAAAGTTCCTTTTTTTTTTTTTTTTTTTAAATATCTTTATTCGTTTTTACATTATGCAAACAAGTGTACAATAATTTAAGTCATACTATACATTCTTCACTTGAAACTCTACATTCATTTTATACCATAAACTATCTCCCCTCCCTCCC
Source organism: Geotrypetes seraphini (assembly GCF_902459505.1). Classification (NCBI taxonomy): domain Eukaryota; kingdom Metazoa; phylum Chordata; class Amphibia; order Gymnophiona; family Dermophiidae; genus Geotrypetes; species Geotrypetes seraphini. Next base: position 29,292,033 of record NC_047086.1, read on the forward strand.
TTTCCATATATTACCCCTCATAATGTCATAAAACCCACCCATCCCTCCTCCCCCCTACATATATTTAATGGGGATAAATATAATTATTATTTATTATAATACTCAATTAATGGTCTCCACACCTCTTTAAATTTCTTATAATAACCTCTCTTGATTGCCAATGTTTTTTCCATTTCAAACACCTGACAAACCGAACTCCACCAGAAACAATAATTCAATCCTCTATAGTCTTTCCAGTTATGTGTTATATGTTGGATGGCAACTCCTGTTAAAATCATTAACAGTTTGTTATTATTCGATGAAATTTGACTTTTGGCCCTCATAGACATTCCAAACAAAACTGTGTCATATGATAGGGCCACAGGATTCTCTAACATACAATTTATTTGACCCCAGATCAATTTCCAAAAATTATTAATAAAAGGACAATAAAATAATAAATGATCTAGAGTTCCAGCCTCAAGATGACAATGCCAACATCTATTAGACTTAGAGCAATCCAATTTTTGTAAGCGAACAGGGGTCCAGAGTGCTCTATGCAACAGGAAAAACCATGTTTGCCTCATAGACGCAGACATTGTACATCTTATCCTCCAAGACCAAATACGTGGCCATTGAGATGCATTAATTTGATGCTTAATCTCAATGCTCCAAATATCTCTAAGTACAGTCCTTGGTTTTTTATTTAAATATCCAGATAATGTTTTATACCACTGTGCAGCCTGGTGACCCATAAAATCTGCCTGGAAGCATAAGAATTCTAGAGTAAAATGAGTATTTAAAGACTTCCATTCAGGGAACCCTGCCTGAATAGCCTGCTTCAATTGCAACCACTTATAACTTTGTTTTTTATTAAGTCCAAATTTATGTTGCAATTGTGAAAACTCCAGCAGCTTACCATCATTAATAACATCATCTAAAGTACGTATTCCTGCTTCAATCCAATCCTTCCAGACAATCATAAAACCGCCTATTTGTATCTTGGAGTTCAGCCATATATTTTGACAAGTAGATTTTTGAATAGTAATAGGAGTTAAGTTGTTTACATACTTTAATGTTGTCCATGTGTCCATTAATATCCTATTGGTTTTCCTTATTCTAGGCATTTTAATGCTAAGCAGATGACGAAGCCTGATAGGAGACATGAGCTGCCACTCCAACCATAACCAATCTGGAAGCTTCTCCATGAGTTCTGGGAGAAAAAAGTTCCTTGATCCAAGCCACCCACGGCCACTTGGACGATGGCTGGGGAGACTGGACGGAGGCAGCAGTCGCCGGAGACTGAATGAGGGCGGCCGAGGAAGGCAAAGACCCCCCAGAAGATCCCGAGATCCTTGGAACAGAAGCAGGATCTCCAAACACCTGTAAATAAGCCTTGTACATGGCTGAAATGAAATCAGGGCAAACAATCCCCTGCAGCATCACAGAACTCACTGCAGGGATAGAAGAACCAGTTAGGACCTGTTCCTGTCAATCTAAAACAGGAGCCGCTTCTCTTTAAGGATGACTAAACTAAACCTTAGGTTTGTATACCGCATCATCTCTACATTCGCAAAGCTCGACACGGTTAACAGGAGTTAGGGTAGAAAGGAACTCCAGAGGAGGGAAGGATGAAGAGGAAATTTAGAGGACTAGAATAATCAGAGAGGGAGGAAGAGTTACATTTTTGAGAATAACCAGGTTTTCAGATGTTTACGGAAGAGTTGGAGGGAGCTCAGATTCCTAAGAGGGGAGGTAAGGTTGTTCCAGAGCTCAGTGATTCTAAAAGGGAGGGAGGAACCTAGTTTTCCTACAAGGGAGACGCCTTTTAGAGAGGGAAAGGAGAGTTTCAGTTTTTGGGTGGATCTGGTGGAATTGGGGTTAAAGGAATTCCAAGTAAGAGGAATAAAAGGGGGGAGGATGCCGTGTAGGATCTTGAAAGTAAGGCAGGCACATTTGAAGTGGACTCGAGATTATCGGAAGCCAGTGGAGCTTGGACAAAAGCGGTGAGATGTGGTTGAATTTGCTTTTTGCGAAGATAAGCTTAGCAGCGGCATTCTGAATCCGCTGGAGTCTTTGAAGGTTTTTCTTTGTTAGGCTTAGATAGATAGAGTTGCAATAGTCCAGTCTGGAAAGGATGGTGGATTGGATAAGGACAGCAAAGTGTTTTTGATGGAAACAGGTTCTCACTTTCCTCAGCATGTGAAGGCTGAAGAAACATTTTTTTATTAGGGAGTTGAGTTGATCACTGAAGGAAAGTGTAGAGTCAATGATGACTCCCAGAATTTTACTTGAGTATTCAAGATGCAGAGTGGGGCCAGAGGACAGAGGGATGGAGGTGGGCAGTTGGTCCAATTTTGGGCCAAGCCAGAGAAGTTTTGTTTTGGATTCGTTCAGTTTCATCTGCACAGTGTGAGCCCAGGATTGAAGGTTCGATATACATGAGGATATGGTCGCAGAGAGGTTGGTGAGATTCCGGTCGGTCTCAAGGAGGACAAAGATGTCATCTGCGTAAGTGTAAAGTGTTTCAAGGGGGGAGAGATGGAAGAGTTTAAGGGAGGACATATAAATGTTGAAAAGGATAGGGGAGAGAGGTGAGCCTTGTGGGGCTCCACAGATCGGGTTCCAGGGGGAGGAAGAAGTGCCCTTCATGTTGACTGTGTAGGAGCAGGAGCGTAAGAACTTCGAGAACCAGTCAAGGATTGTGGAGTTAATGCCTATCTCAGTGAGTTGGTAAAGTAGGATATCATAATGGACGACATCAAAAGCTGCAGAGAGGTCGAATTGAAGAAGGACGGCAAACTTATTGCGAGAATGGAGATGTTGAACTTTTGAGATTAAGGAGGTCAGAAGGGATTCGGTGCTGAAGTTGGGACGGAAGCCGTATTGGTAGGGTAGCAGAATGGTGAATTTTTCAAGGTAGGAAGATAGTTGAGTGGATATGATGGATTCTAGCATCTTGGTAAGGACAGGAATGTTTGCTATTGGACAGTAGCTGGAAGGTGTAGAGGGGTCTAGATCAGGTTTTTTTCAGTAGTGGGGTTAAGGAGATATGGCCCAATTCTGGGAAGAATAGACCCGAATGGAGGGCGGAGTTTATGAGAATGGTAAGAAATGAGATGGCCTGAGGGGGAGTGTTCTCGTAAAGGTAGGCGGGGAATGGATCCAAGATACAATTGCAGGATTTCAATTTGAGGCAGAGATTATGGACCAGGGATTCAGAAACAAGTTCGAAGGAAGACCAGGATCTGTCAGCTGGGATAGGGTAGAAGTCTGTAAGGATAGGGTTGGGGGTCGACTGGAATCAGAGATTTGTAGGAGATTGCAGGAGGGAAGGAGCGCCTCAAGGTGGAGACCTTGTCGCTGAAGAACTTTGCCAGAGAATCGGCTGAGGGGGAGGATGGAGGCATTTTTGGAGGTTAAGGAACGCCAGATGTTAAATAATGTGCTAGTCTGGTTTTTGGATTTGGAGATTTTGTCACCGTAGAAGATTTTCCTTGCTTTTCTTAGAACAGTATTGTAGAATTTAATATTGACCCTCCAGGAGTGTCTGTCTATAGGGAATTTAGATTTTTTCCATTTTCGTTCCAGAGCTCGGCATTTCTGTTTCAGTTCTCTGTGGTATGGAAGGTACCAAGTGGCCTTATAAGAATAGGAGATGGTTTTAGTGGAGAGAGAGGCGAGGGAAAGGAAGGTGGAGAGGGCGACCCAGTTTTGCCAGTTTGATCTACAGGTTTAGGGATGGGGGAGAATTTGTCAAGAAAATTGGTCCGAAGGTAATAGAATTTGAGGTGCGGGATGGGGGCCCAAAATATGACATGAAGATTGGGAGACAGAAAACCCCTAGGAAGTGATCGGACCAGGGAACGATTTCCCAGCGAATGTCAGTGGTTAAGGTTTTTTGTGAGTAGTGAGATCCAGAAAACTGATGAGGTCTAGTGTGTGGCCTTTTTCGTGGGTAGGGGAGAGAGTGGCAGGGGGAAAGCCTAAAGAGAGGAAGCTTTTAATTCGGATGCGTCCTTGCTTGTGACATCGTCAAGGTGGAGATTGATGACTCCGATGATCAGTAATCTTTGAAATTTGAGGAAGGCGTTTGTTATGGTTTCAAAGACGAGTTCTGAGGAATTGTTCCAAGGGGTAGGTGGGCAGTATAGGAGCAGGATACCCAGTGGATGAGGGTGATACTCATCGTTAACTGAGGCTAGCATGTATTCTAATGAGGAGAGGCTGACCTTTTCAAGGAGCTGGACATCGAAGAATGATTTGAAAAGGAGAGCCAAGCCGCCTCCTTTTCAGTTAGTTCTCGGAGAGAAGAGGCCTTGGTAGCTGTGGGAGCAAAGTTCGTTTTGAGTAAATTGGTCATCTTTTGTGATCCAAAATTCTGTGATGAATAGGAATCCGGGGTCTGAATCCTCGAGTAGGTGCTTCTAGATTTGAATCTTATTACAAGTGGATCTGGCATTGCAATAAAGTGTTGGGACTGGGGTGAGAGAATCAGAGGAATGGTCGGAGAGAGTGGAAGCGGGGACAGGTTTTAGGGAGGCGTGGTTGACTTTACGAGTGTTTTTATAGGATGGGCGGTGTTTGGGGCTTATCAGCGTGGGGATTCAGAGGCCAGGGCAGGTACTGCAGGCATTTGCAAGGTCGAGGAGGTTGGGGGAAGGGGGTGTCAGGCAGGGGGAGAGTTTGAGAGCAGAGTAGGAGAAGGAGCCAAGAAGGTGGCTTTATGATGAGAGTTGGGGGATCTATGGGCTAGACAGGCCTGTTTGGAGTGTGTGAGAGCTTAAGGATAGAGGAGCGGCTAGATAATGACGTACTAGGTATCAGCACAGACGATATTAGAAGAAAACTAGTAGAGCATTTCTAAATTTGGAAAAATTCTGAAATTGATCTAGTGGAAGGGGAGTGAAGATAATCCGACTATTGTTTCAGTGCTCAAATTAGCATAAACTGTTAGATACACTAGGCATTTAACAGATTATTTAAGAATCGACAACAGTTATCAAATATTAAGAAAAACAGCAAGCATTTAACAGATTATAAGAGTCAACAAGTATTTAGCACAATTTTTGTTTGCTTTTGCCTATTATATATATATTTTTTTTTTTTTAATTTTTTTTTTGAGAGCTAGTAATTATACTTTACAGTTGAATTAATTCACGATAATACTTAACAATTGGAAAAGATTTCCCTGCTGGCTCGGAGATGGCTGTGTGCCTCAGGAATTGCTGATTTTTCAATGGCAGAGGTCTCCTGTTGGTTCGGGGAGAGGCGGAGCAGTGCTCCCACGCTCTTCTCCTCTCTGGATGCCTCTGTGTTCCCAGCAGCCCGCAGGTATCGGTGTGGGAGCTGAGAAATGGCTGTGTGCCTCAGGAATCGTTGATTTTTCAAAGGCAGAGGTCTCCTGTTGGTTCGGGGAGAGGCGGAGCAGTGCTCCCACGCTCTTCTCCTCTCTGGATGACGCAGAGTTCTTACAAAATTGGTGCTCAATTTTAAATAAGTGTTCGCTCAGTGGGTGGGGCAGGTTGGCAGGAGAGCGTGGGCATCCTTCCTGCTGTTTTGCTGGGGGGGGGGGGAAGAAGGTCAGTCGCAATGGCAGGAGAAAGTGGGCATCTCTCCTGCCATTTATTTTAGGTTCGGGTGGGAGGCGGTGTTTGTTGGGGGTCGTTGGGGAGGGCTGGCGGCAGACCTTCTTTTCTTTGGACAGATATTTTGTGTGTGTAATACACGTAAAATATCTGTGCCATTGGAAAAAAAAAAACCAGGCAGACCTGCTGGTAATACAGTTACAGTTATAGCAATTGGTTTTTACGATCGCTAAAACCTGATGCAAATAGCCAAGCGATGTTAGTGCATCAATCACTTTGCTATTTTGTATGGGGTTTTAGCTAATTTGTATTGTCAGATCGGAAAATGGGCAATCGAGAGGAAAAATGGTGGGCCGTTTTGTGACAACAGGTTTATTTATTTATTTATTTTAGAAATTTATATACTGTTTAAAACTAAACTGTTTACATAGTTTACATGCACAATGTTAAAATGACAACAAAATAAAAGCAAATACACGATAAAATAATCATATAATAAAATAGAAATATATACAATCCTCAGGAAAGTATCATAATGTAGAAATAAGAGCTCATAGATAATTCATCAATTTTAGCTGAAATAACTAAAAAAAGGCATCTACGAATAGCTACGTCTTTAGTAATTTTCTGAACCTACCCTTTTCACAACAATTTCGTATTGCTGACTTTAGTGCATCTTTAGTGACTTTATTATCTCTCTCTGTATTTGTGCATTTGCCATCTACTGTTATTGATTTGAGTGTGAAAGTGTTGGCGCCTGAATATCTTGTGAATTGTGTTTCTCTTTATGCTTCACTCCCATAATTTACAGCCACTCATAATGATGTCAATTCTAACAAGGAAAGAGCTGAGACTACAGTCAGTGAGATCAGGGGTTATTTCTCGCTCAGGGCCTAAGAAATGGAACAGACTTCCATCTTATATTCAGAAGCAAGAGAATATTGTTGTTTAAAAAATTGTTGAAACGGTACTCATTTTATCATACAAAGCATCCTGAATAGTGTAGGTTAAAGGAGAGCATGTGTAACTGCTGTAAAGCACAGTTACTTACCGTAACAGGTGTTATCCAGGGACAGCAGGCAGATATTCTTGACTGATGGGTGACAGCACCGACGGAGCCCCGGTACGGACAATTTTAGAGTGATTGCACTCTAAGAACTTGGAAAGTTCTGGTAGGCCGCACCGCGCACGCGCGAGTGCCTTCCCGCCCGACAGAGGCGCGCGGTCCCCAGTTATGATAAGCCAGCTAAGAAGCCAACCCGGGGAGGTGGGAGGGACGCAAGAATATCTGCCTGCTGTCCCTGGATAACACCTGTTACGGTAAGTAACTGTGCTTTATCCCAGGACAAGCAGGCAGCATATTCTTGACTGATGGGTGACCTCCAAGCTAACAAAAAGAGGGATGGAGGGAAGGTTGGCCATTAGGAAAACAAATTTTGCAAAACAGATTGGCCGAAGTGTCCATCCCGTCTGGAAAAAGCATCCAGACAATAATGAGATGTAAAAGTATGAACTGAGGACCAAGTAGCAGCTTTGCAGATTTCCTCAATAGGAGTAGAACGGAGGAAAGCTACAGATGCTGCCATAGCCCGGACTCTATGGGCCGTGACAGAACCTTCCAGTGTCAGTCCGGTCTGAGCATAACAGAATGAAATGCACGCTGCCAGCCAATTAGACAACGTACGTTTAGTAACAGGACGTCCCAATTTATTTGGATCAAAGGACAGAAAGAGTTGGGGAGCTGATCTGTGGGGCTTAGTACGCTCTAAATAGTAAGCTAGAGCCCTCTTACAATCCAAAGTATGTAGAGCCTGTTCTCCAGAATGCGAGTGAGGTTTCGGAAAGAAGACAGGGAGAACAATGGATTGGTTGAGATGAAACTCAGAGACAACCTTAGGGAGAAACTTTGGGTGTGTACGCAGAACCACCTTGTCATGATGGAAGATTGTAAAAGGTGGATCCGCAACTAGTGCATGTAGCTCACTGACCCTCCTGGCAGAGGTAAGAGCAATAAGGAAAAGTACCTTCCAAGTAAGGAACTTGAAAGAAGCGGTAGCCAAGGGTTCAAATGGAGGCTTCATTAAAGCGGAAATAACCACATTGAGATCCCAGATAACAGGAGGGGCTTTAAGAGGTGGTTTCACATTAAAAAGACCCCGCATGAACCTGGACACCAAGGGATGAGCTGAGAGGATTTTTCCATGGACTGGCTCATGAAAAGCCGCAATAGCACTGAGGTGGACTCTGATTGAAGTGGATTTGAGACCAGAGTCTGACAATGAAAGAAGATAGTCCAACAAGGTCTCCACTGCAAGGGAAGTGGGATCATGATGATGAAGAAGACACCAGGAAGAAAAACGTGTCCACTTCTGATGGTAACATTGCAGAGTGGCCGGCTTCCTGGAAGCATTCAGAATTGAACGAACAGGCTGAGAGAAAAGCGAATCACTCGAAGTTAGCCCGAGAGATACCAAGCTGTCAGGTGCAGAGACTGGAGGTTGGGATGTAGAAGGGTTTCCTGATGCTGTGTAAGCAGAGAAGGAAATAGTGGAAGAAGAAAAGGTTCCTTGGAACTGAGTTGAAGTAGAAGGGAGAACCAATGTTGCCTTGGCCACCTCGGAGCAATCAGAATCATGGTGGCTCGTTCCCTCTTGAGCTTGAACAAGGTCCTCAACATGAGAGGCAGAGGAGGGAAAGCATACAGGAACAGATCTGACCAATCTAGGAGAAACGCATCCGCTGCCAGACGGTGAGGCGAGTAGAGTCTGGAGCAGAAAAGGGGCAGCTGGTGATTGTGAGGGGCTGCAAAGAGATCTATCTGAGGAGTGCCCCATTGATCGAAGATGGACTGTAGAGTCATAGGATCGAGTGTCCACTCGTGAGGTTGGAGAATTCTGCTGAGTTTGTCTGCTAAGGAATTCTTTTCTCCCTGAATGTAAATCGCTTTCAGGAATAGATGATGATTTATGGCACAAGTCCAGATTTTCTGGGATTCCTGGCACAAGAGGCGAGAACCCGTTCCACCTTGCTTGTTGATGTAGTACATCGCCACCTGATTGTCTGTGCACAGGAGAAGAACCTGAGGGAAGAGAAGATGTTGGAAAGCCTTGAGGGCATAAAACATCGCTCTGAGTTCCAGGAAATTGATGTGATGCTTCTTTTCCTGGGCTGTCCAAAGGCCTTGAGTTTGGAACTCGTTCAAATGAGCTCCCCAAGCATACGGGGAGGCATCGGTTGTGATGACTAGTTGATGAGGAGGTAGATGGAACAGAAGACCTCTGGATAGATTCGAGGATACCAACCACCATTGTAGAGACTGACGAAGAGATGATGTCACAGATATGTGACGTGAGCAAGGATCTGTCGCTTGGGACCATTGGGTAGCAAGGGTCCATTGAGGTGTGCGCAGGTGAAGACGTGCCAGAGGGGTGACATGCACTGTTGAAGCCATGTGCCCCAATAGTATCATCATTTGTCTGGCAGAGATGGAACTTTGATGAAGAACTTGTTGACACAAAACTTGAAGAGTGTGGAGCCGGTTGGACGGCAGGAATGCTCTCATGAGGATCGTGTCCAGCACCGCTCCAATGAATTGAAGTCTCTGAGTGGGGATGAGATGAGATTTGGGAAAGTTGATCTCGAACCCCAGAATCTGTAAGAACAAGATGGTTTGATTGGTGGCCAGTAGTACTGTTTGAGGAGAATTGGCCTTTATCAACCAATCGTCCAGGTAAGGGAAAACTTGTAGATGATGTGAACGAAGGAAAGCAGCCACTACAATCAGACATTTGGTGAACACTCTTGGAGATGAAGCAAGTCCGAAGGGGAGAACTTTGTATTGGTAATGACAGTGATTGATCATGAAGCGGAGATACTGTCTGGAGGCTAGATGGATGGGAATATGAGTGTAAGCCTCCTTGAGGTCGAGGGAGCATAGCCATTCGCCCTGATTTAGAAGAGGATAAAGAGTTGCTAAAGAAAGCATCTTGAATTTCTCCTTGACCAAGCATTTGTTGAGATCTCGAAGATCTAAGATGGGTCTGAGATCTCCTGTTTTCTTTGGAACTAGAAAGTAACGGGAGTAAAATCCCTGTCCTTTCTGGTCTAGAGGAACTTCTTCTATGGCGTTTAGAAGAAGGAGGGATTGAACGATAAGAAATCCAACACATGGTCTAATCCATGCGGAGTCCCTCAGGGCTCTCCACTTTCACCCATTCTATTCAACCTCTACATCTCTTCCCTTGGTACCACTCTAGACAACCTAAATGTAACATCCTTCAGTTACGCAGATGACATAACTATCCTCCTCCCCTTCGAAACCCAAGACAACTCCGCTACTGGACACTTGGAAACAATACTGGACGAAGTAGAAAAATGGATGACAAACCACAAATTAAAACTAAACTCGGACAAAACCAAATTCTTAATGCTTGAAACGGACAAAATCCCATCTATAACAGACCTGGAAATCAAAACTACCAAATACCCAATCCAGACCTCCCTCAAAATCCTGGGAGTGCTGATAGATAGATGCTGCACTATGCAGACTCAAATCAACAAAACTACCCAAAAAGCATTCTTCACAATGCGCAACTTACGAAAAATAAGGAAATACTTCGACAAAGAACACTACAGGACTTGTGGACTTGTGGACTACTGCAATATCCTATATCTACCATGTCCTACAAAAATGATCAAAAAACTACAGACCATTCAGAACACGGCTCTCAGACTAATCTATTCCCTCGGAAAATATGACCACATAACTAACGCCTACCTAGACTCACATTGGCTACCGATCAGAGCCAGAATCCAATTCAAACTATACTGTCTAATCTTCAAAGTACTCAACGGTACAGCACCTGCCTATCTAATCGATCGCCTACACCGAAACCTTCCACCCAGAATAAGAAGAACACTGACACCATTCTCATACCCACCACTCAACGGCACTCATCGTAAAAAGCTTTACGATAACCTCATAGCAACGCATGCAGCAAAACTCGAACCCTCCATAACCAGATTGTTAACCTCAACATCTGACTTCAAAGCATTCCACAAAGAACTCAAAACGCTACTTTTCAAAAAGCATATTCAAAACACCTAATCTCCTCTTCCACATACACCGACCAGGTTACCCACTCCCTGACACCATATCCTCAACCGACCAAAAAAAAAAAAAAAATAAAAAAAAAAAAACCTAATTCTTCCTACCGATTTATTACCTACCAATGCCTGGAAAAAGATTTGATATGTAATGTAATATAACTGCTCTCATCCAATGTTACCAAGTCTATACTCATTCTGTAACTATGTCTTACCCTAAATGTCACGTACCCTCCTGGAAATGTCCAGCTTCTTCTTATGTAATCCGCTTTGAACCGCAAGGTACAAGCGGAATAGAAATCACTAATGTAATGTAATGTAATGTAACCTCTTGTATCAGGAGAGAGGATTGATGAGTGTTCAAAGCAGACTCTTTTGGTAGACTTTGATCGGGATAAGTCTGGAAGTTGAGAGAGTAGCCGTAGCGGATGATGTTGAGGACCCATTGGTCGGATGTAATGGTCTCCCAACGGCTGAGATAATGGGTCAGGCGCCCTCCTATCAGTTGGGGAAGATGGGCAGATGGTGTAATATTGGCTATGCTCAGGAGAAACACGTCAAAAGGGTTGAGTAGACTTTTGAGGTGGTGGAGGTTTCTGTTGCTGTTGCGCCTGCCTCTGAGGTTGACGTTGTTGTTGCTGTCGTTGACGTCTAGGCTGTTGAGTAGCCTGAGGCAAGGGGCGAGCAGCATAGCGGCGTTGGTAGGCCGACTGTTGTCGGAACGGCCTAGTAGGGGGAGTCTTCTTTTTATTTTTTTAGGAGAGTATCCCAACGTGTCTCATGCGCCGATAGCTTCTGTGTGGTGGAATCCATGGAATCACCAAACAGCTCATCCCTTAAGCAAGGTGCATTTGCTAGACGGTCTTGGTGGTTTACCTCCAGTTCTGAGACCCTGAGCCATGCCAACCTGCGCATAGCCACTGACATAGCCGTGGCTCTAGAAGTCAATTCAAAGGTGTCATAAATTGATCTCACTAGAAACTTCCTCAACTGGAGAAGAGAGGAGGTACAGGTGTTAAAAGTAGATTTTTTGCGATCAGGCAGATATTTCTCAAAGGCAGAAATTGTTTGGATTAAATGCTTCAAATAAAATGAGAAATGAAAAGCATAATTTCCTGATCTGTTGGCTAGCATGGCGTTTTGATATAACCGCTTGCCAAATTTGTCCATTGATTTTCCTTCTCTGCCAGGAGGGACTGAGGCATACACATTAGCTCCCGCTGATTTCTTTAAAGTGGATTCCACCAAAAGAGACTCATGCGGGAGTTGGGGTTTATCAAACCCAGGAATAGGTATCACCCTGTATAAAGAGTCCAGTTTACGAGGGGCTCCAGGGACAGTCAGGGGAGTCTCAAGGTTTTTATAAAACGTTTCTCTCAGTATATCATGGAGAGGAAGTTTAAGAAATTCCCTTGGAGGCTGGTCAAAGTCCAATGCATCAAGAAATGCCTTAGATTTCTTTGACTCAGCCTCCAAGGGAATAGACAATGATTCACACATTTCCTTTAAAAAAGAAGGAAAAGATGTGGAATCTGGATGAGAAGAGGGATTGGTAACAAGGCGTTCCTCCTCATCAGAAGAGCATTCACCTTCGGATAGAAAGGGCTCTTCGGAATCACCCCATAAATCAGGATCCCTAACCTGAGAGCCATGGTTTCGAGACTCTGGTGTGGAGGGTTCCAGGTGTCGGGTTTTATGGGTGGACTTGCCCGACCTCATGGATACGGTACCAGGCGATGCAACCTGTTGTGCTGGTACCGAGGTTTGTACCGCCTGGTGGTGAGATTTAGGCTCTGGAGCTAAAACCGGCATCGAAGTCGATGAGGTGGTAAGACCCGGTACCGACAAAGTGGATGCCGATAAAAGAGGGCGCTCCACTATCGGTACCGGTGGCTCCGACCGTACCGGAACTGGAAGGTTCTGGGGCAAAAGAGCAGGCAGTAGCTGTTGGAGTTGCTCTCTCAGCTGTACCTGCAGAACGGCGGCAATACGCTCGTCCAGTGAAGGCACCGGTACCGCCTTTTTCTTCTGCGGTACCTTGGGTGCCGCTCGACACTCCGACGAAGAACCCGATGTCGAGGGGCTAACTTCGATCGGAGCGGAGCGCTTCCGTGGACGCCTCGCGGTCGGCAGGATTGGACTCACTGCAGTGGAGACCGGAGGACGCTCCAGCGGGGAAGGCTTCTTAGCCGGCTTACCTGCTGGGTGCGACACCGGCGCGGTATCGCGCGGTGTCGATGAAGTCGGTGCCGATTGAGAAGTGATCGATGTCGGTGCCGGTACGTTGGAATCGGACATCTCGGCACCGAATAGCAACCGCTGCTGGATTTGGCGGTTTTTAAGAGTTCTTTTTTTCAAAGTTGCACAGCGGGTGCAAGTGGACGCTTGATGGTCGGGACCAAGACACTGCAGACACCAGTTATGCGGGTCTGTCAGTGAGATTGGCCTAGCGCACCGCTGGCACTTTTTAAACCCGGGCTGAGGGGGCATGAAAGTAAAGACAGCCTCTGCCAAATCGAAAGCCGAGGCTTCGATTGTGGCAACAGGCCCCGCCGGGGCGAAACGAAAAATGAAAGAAAAACAATTAAGTTTTTTTTTTAGAAAAGAAAAAGAAATAAAGAAACCTTTATTAAAGCAAAGGTTTACGCGAGCGGGAAGATCGAAAAAATTTTCTTCAACAGCCGTTGAGGAAACGCGTCTTCTTAGCTCCACGGAAACTAAGAAACTGGGGACCGCGCGCCTCTGTCGGGCGGGAAGGCACTCGCGCGTGCGCGGTGCGGCCTACCAGAACTTTCCAAATTCTAAGAGTGCAATCACTCTAAAATTGTCCGTACCGGGGCTCCGTCGGTGCCGTCACCCATCAGTCAAGAATATGCTGCCTGCTTGTCCTGGGATAATGAAGTTTATAGTATGGAAAGAATTTTGATTGTATTATAATTTATTTTATGTTATGTTTTTATGGTTTGTGTAACTAATTGTATGTTGATTTTATTATGCATGTTTTGTTGTACTCTGCTTTGGAAAAAGCAGATTATAAGCAAATAAACTATAAACTTGTTTTTCTTTATTTGTTGATCTAATTTGAGTTTTTCTCTTATTTGTCAAACTCAGTTGTTTCCTTCCCTGTATGTACTGGTGGACTTTCATTCTTTCCTTCTATTCATTAGCGTGCTTGTCCAAGTTTAATGGAGACTTATTCTGGAGGTTTACTTTCATATTTCAAACACTTTTCACATATTTGGGACTGCTGAAGTTGTTAAGTGGTCTGGAAGCCTATGACAGAAGCTCTCATATAACCTCCCAGTTGAAATGGGAATGTCCCAGGTAAGTAATTTTGGTTAATTATATAGCAGTGGCTGTTCAGGAGACCTGGCGCTCATTCTCAAACTATTAACTGGCCTGTGTGAAGTACCATCGGTACACTCTGGATTCAAGTACATCATACCCTGGCTTCCAGAGATAACCGAAGTATATGAACCCTGACCAAGGATAGACTTCTGTCTAGAATAGTCATCACAAGTGGGGGCAGGATTATAAAGGAGTAAAATCCAAGATGGCTGTCATTGAATGTTCGTGGATGTCCTAGTTATTAGACATACCATGTCCAATGAGCTGGAAGCTACTAAGAAAAATGAAATAACCAGAGATAGAAGAAATGAAATACAAAAATGCATGCCTACCTGCTGTATTTCAAGTTCAGCCTATTCAGACAGTACATAAGGATCTGTCCATCCCTCAGAACTGTAGATAGTGTTGAGTCCTCAGATGTAAACAGGGCTGAGGGCATGGAGTCTGGCCATAGGCCCATCCCCAGCAAAGAGCTACACCACGTCTCACTGGAGCCCAATGCAGAAGCATGTTCTGAAATTATTTCCTGTAAATGCTAAGGGAGAAATGAGATGCAAGTCAGAGACGATAATTAATAATATATACATTTTATTAAAACCTTTTTTGGAGCCCTCATACTGTACAACTTTCTGACAACCACCACCACCTCAACTACAGTCTTGGCTCCCTTAAAGCATTTGCTTTGTGTCAACACTAAGGTTCAAAACAGAGTGTGTGTTAGTTACATTGTGAACAGGAAAAGTTACAGCATGGATTAGTTTTTTGGAAAAGTATATAAGATCAAGCTATCAACTGCATTAATCCAAACATGGGTTTTCCCTTTAGATTCTATTCATCAATAAAAACTGTTTAGTGAAGATAGCTGAATTCAAAATAAAAGAAAGATCTAAGTTCCATCTCTATTTAGTTTTTCTTCACTGAAAAGACAGATGAAGTAATGCTTTCTTTAAAACTACTAAATTTATATAAAAATTCCTATCAATAACAAAATGTTAAAAAGAAATGGAAAGAATATTAACAAATTCCTAATTAAAATCTATTGTTATTGGATTATATTCCTGGACTCTAAAACCCAGATTGAGAAATTTGATCTTAAACCCCTTGGGGATACAGATAATTATTTGGGTTGTCATTAGAGTAGTTCACTTTGATTTTCCTTTTTCAAGTTGGGGTATGAGGCTGTAGGGGATGGGAGGAAAGAAAGTTTATGTGGCATGATGAAGGATTAGATTCTGATTTCATTTAATCAATGGCTCATTTTGTATCCAATTGCATTTCTTATTTTCTACAAAGAGCAATGATTTACTCATAAAATTTATTGTCTTTAAAGACATAACATTTATTATAAGGAAATAACACAGTTTACCTTCTGGGTGGACTGTGAATGCTGGCAACAAGCATACACTTTCAAACAGGCTCCACAAAAAGCTTCAGCAAGACACAGACCTCGCTTTAACTGCTGAGAAATCAGAGTGGCAGCACGAACCAAAGCGGACAGAGATGAGGAAGTATCTGTAAAAGAGAATTTCAATTAAGAACGTAAGATGAACTGAACCCTCAGCTGAACTGCCTGCAGAGTATCTGTTACAACTAAATCTGTTTTGGATTCAATGGATCCCTTTTCATCTGGATTATACATCTCAGCAAAACTGCAAGTAGCCACTCTTGAGACAATTTGGAATGTTATAAATTAATTGAAAGCTTCTGTCTGATAAATTTCAGAACCAAGCTGCTCAAGCTGAACAATCTGTGTTCCTAACAGTTCATCTTGCGAAATATGAAGAGACACTTTAGGAAATAGATTTAAAGTTGACCAAAATAGAATCTTTGTATATCGCTTTAATGAAAGACAGTTTAACTATCAATAGAAAACTGGAATCCTTGGAAAACATCTCAAGGTCAAGAAATTTATAGTATATTAATTTTCCAAAGCAGGCTTCTTTAACTCCTGCTAATGTGTTGATCAAGTATATGAAAGAAGTTCTAAAGACTATCACCTCCTTCTTTGATAACAGCTTACTATATATCAACTTCTACTGAGAAATTAACTCATAATAGTTCAAATTTTGATGCTTCACGCATTTAACAAATAGCTTGGAAGAATCTACAGTTTCTAAAGAACAACCTAGCCATCAGATTGATGTTGCCACTTTGATAGCAACCTTTAAGAAAACATGTGATGGAGACCATGTTTTGAAGAGATATTTCTCTCATTCTCAATCATTTTTATAATATTAAAAGTTGGGTATTTCATGATGTTGCCAGGGCTACTCAGGCCCATCACTGTTAATTTTTACTTCCGAGGTCTAGGGTTTTCACAAATCCGTTTGATTTGGTATGAAAATGAAAAATACTTTATCCATCTCAAGTGACTTTTTTTTAATCTTCTAAAACTCCCATTTTTCCCTGAGGAAGTCTTGCAGACAGCAGATGTTTTAGAACTGACCTGAATGCTCACTAGTAGTCTGAAGTCTAATAGTTTTCCTCCATCTCCCAAGGGTAAATTGCTCTCTATGATGGATTTAATTAGAGAGCTACAACATATATTTTCTTCATATAATTATTTTGTCCTCTTATTTGTTATTTATTGTATTCACTATTGCCTTCGAAATGGTTGGATGTAAAGACTCATTTCTTCTCTTCAAACCAATAGCTCAAAAAAGCATATTTATATTTCACTGTTCAAAATCACCAATTAGAAATCTTATTGTAAACTGCAATGAAACCTTGTCAAAACTTTCAGTATAGAAGAAAATGTATGGTATGGTACTCTGCAAAGAAATTCAGAGTAATGCATTTGGGGATTAGTAATCGGAAGGAGCCATATGTGCTGGGAGGTGAGAGGCTTATATGAACGGATAGGGAGAGGGACCTTGGGGTGATAAGTGTCCGAAGATCTAAAGGCAAAGAAACAGAGTGAAAAGGCGGTGGCTGTTGCCAGAAGGATGCTAGGCTGTATAAAGAAGCGCAACCAGTAGAAGCAAGAAGTTATTGCTGCTCCTGTAACAGGTCATTGGTGAGGCCTCACTTGGAGTATTGTGTTCAATTTTGGAGACTGTATTTGGTTAAGGACATAAGAAGACTTGAAGCAGTCCAGAGAAAGATGACGAAAATGGTAGGAGGTTTGAACCAAAAGACATACAGTACACCCCAGGGTGCTTAGGGAGCTGAATGATGTCTTGGCAGAGCCACTGTGAGAGAGAATAAAGCATGGAGGCTCTGGTCCCTGTAAGTCCTGACATTAGCAAGCCAGGTGAAGTGGGATATATCCCGGAAAGTCCTGACATTAGACAGGTGAAGGGGGATATAAGGAAGACAAAGATCACTTTTCTCTTTACAGAAAAATCTGCTCTCACCCCCTGCAACTGACATCTACCTTATCTATCTCTGCAGATGATAGAAACAGTAGATTAACTATGGAAAGATATTTCACCATTAACTGAAGAGCATGCAAAGATGGAGAAATACACTGTTTTATGAGTTCAATTAGCTACTGTAGGAATACAACTAGAGAAAAAGCAACTAGCCCCCTGAGGTTGTGGGCTAGTTGTGGTTTTACACCAAGGCCCACCCAGCCAGATACCATAAAGAGATAAACAGACCGTGGTCAGAAGACAGAATTCTCAGAAGGAAGAATTCATAAGAAATATCATCTAATAGAAAGTATCGGGGATGTTTAAAGTTGGGAGGGGGGCTTGTGCTCGGAAATACTAATATGGTGGGGAAACAGGCATTTCGGGGAAAAGGTAGGCTTTACGGAAAACAGAGTAAAACATATAAAATGACGTAGATAAGAATAGCCAATAAATGAATGTAGTTAGGCAGTAATGCATAAGTAAATAGCCAATAAGGATGTATCATGTGATGTAAACCAACGTGGTGTTGGCCACTAAGAAATGTATAAAAACCAGGCCTTTAGGAAGGAAAGATCAGAACAGACATCAGAGGACCTCTAGGCCTAGAGGTCACCTTCTGTATCACCTTCTGTTACACTATATACTATATGATCTATTCTTGTTATTGATTGACTAAATAAATATATACTTATTGAAGCCAGTATATAGTGTTCGAGGTATCATTACCAAAGTAGGCCTGACAGCGGCCTACATCAGTGGTGAACCCCGACGTTGAAACAAAGGGAACATGCCCCTTTAGAGACCTCACTGGATTGAAGGCCTATACTCTGCTTGTCAGATTGCCTCTCCATTACTTTTGGCCAAAAGTGTGTTTCTGGGTTGCCTGCTTGTACTTATGCAGTGTCTCTACCTAAACTTCCTTATTTTCTTGCAGATTTGCTGTGTTATTTTACTTCCCCTTTTATGCGGTTTTTTCTTTCTTTTTCTAGTTTAAAGCCAGCAATGGAATGTGGTCTGCCTTAAACACTGCTTTCTCTTTCCTTACTAATCCTGTTTGTTTGTCGTTACACAGGCCCTGTGGCGTCAACTTTGGAGGATCCCGGACCCTGGAGCAGGAATTCACATCAATTCGCCCAGGACCGGGCTACCATCCTTAGCTGTCCTACGGGTCCTGTATAGACTAGCGCGTTGGGTAGTTAGTAGGACTGACCGGTGGTAGGCAGTCCATAGTTCATAAGATGATATATTTGCTTGCGGATGGGTCGAGTAGTCCGCCGATAGCTTAGGTAGCCGATAGCTTAGGTAGTTAATTGTTTAAGAATTGACTGGTGGGTGGTAGCCGGTCCATAGTTTAGGAATTGTTTAAGAATTAGGATATGTGTATATATGTTTATGACTGGTGGGTGGTAGCCAGTCCATAGCTTAGGAATAGTTTAGGAACTAGGATATATATATATATATATTTATGACTGGCGGGTGGTAGTCAGTCCATAGGTTAGGATAGGAGTCAGAATAGGATAAGAGTCAGAATGGTTGGCGGGTTGTGTAGTCAGCCTCTAGTTCAGGGCGTAGTTGATGTATATATGTGTTGTCACCCACTAACACTTCCGTTATATGCCTTCTTTTTACTCTCCTTAATTTTTCTTTTTGGGTACAGACACTGATTCGTTTGCTGGTTAAATTCTTTCCTTTATTTCTTGTGGTCTTGGGCCACGCCTGATGTTTCCTCTGCTAGATCAATCTATCACTGTTATGGTGTGACTGTTGAACCAGCTTTGACTGGTGGTTATGCTGTTTCTGTGGTCTCTGGCCACACCTGAGTTATTGCTACACAGGTACCTGCTCTTCTGTGATCACATTGCATCATTTTGTAAGTATTCTTATTAGTTTTATTTTTAGACTTATTAGTTTGTACACTTTGTAGTTGGACATATTGTTTATTTCTCCTATGTTGCCTGCTCCTGCAGTCTCCCACCCCTTCTTCTCCTGCTTCTCCGCTTTTTATGCTAGCGTCTCAGTCCTCCTGTTTGTATTGCTCTCTGCCACTGTTCACTGCCCCTTTGCTCTCCACAGCAAATACTCTTAACCCTAGTCCTATCTTTCCACCTTCCGTTGCACACCAAGTGCAATGGCAGGCAGATCGCACTCTTACAACACATACTGGTCGTTACTCCCCTGTCCCGTGGGCCACTATCTCTCAGGCATTAGATGATATCTGTGAAACTATTCAACAGCAATGCACCCCGTTCCCCACCTTCCCCCACTTTCCAGGAAACTGTGCTTACGTAGTGTTTTTGTCTCGGAGCCCTCTATGTCTATCCCCTTGTCTTATACTTCTCTGGCTGCCTGTGCTGGCCAGAGTTATTTGTCTTGTGCCCCTGGCCCTAGCTTCTCTTTCTCTTGTCTGTTCCCGTTGGATCTTCTGTTAAGCGGTTGCTTAGACAATCCTGTTCCTCCTTTTGCCCCCATATTTCCTCCCATTGTTGAGCCGAAAGTATACACCATATGCATTGTGCTTTGTGTTACCTAGCCCCTTATGATGTAGTATTATCATGTGTGGCCACTATTTTGTATGGGTTTTGGCTTATTAGTTCTGTTTTTATGGGTTTATTTCTTTGCTACTAACAAGAGGGGTCTTCTAGCCTTGGCATAGCTCTGAGTCTGTGTTTTACTGTGATATTTTCAGCTTGTCATGCAGGCTTCCTTTATTCTTCCGTTTATGCTAGCTGTCGCTTGTGTACTGGCCTGTGTAACATATGGCGCTTTGTGAGACAGCGAAAGCATTGCTCTCGTGAGTTTTTGTTTCATGTTCTTTTGTGGTCACGAACCAGAAAAAAAAAAAAAATTGGGGGGGTGAGGGGGATGAGAGTGAATGAGACTGAAAGAGGAAGTATATATTTTAACTGCGTTTCAATGTTACCATAAGCTTTCATTAAACAATTATTTATTTCATATAAGTTTGCTGGATTATAAAGGATTGTTTTTGAGAAAGAGAAGAACGAAATTACAGGAATGATTTGGATCACTATCGTTTTCAATAGAAAGTGTTATGTTGGATTGGAAATGAAGGGAATATATAAGGATAGTGTACGTAAATAGGAAGGATTCGTGACAAGTGTTTATGTCTAACCAAATAACTGACAGGCATTAAGTATAACTGACAATATAAAAATAAACGCACCCTTTGTCTTTCTAGGTCTGGGATTTTTATTATGGGCGTTTCCCATCACCTCACTTTTTCCCATTACTAACGATCATTTGTTTTCTAGAGTTAGGAAAAACTACAGTGCACTCGAAGAGAACACCTAATGCTAATACTCTAAATAGAACAAAAATGAAATAAATTATACAAGAGGGGGACTCCTTTAATACTTGCTAGCAATTAATGTCTGTCTATTTTTCAGCGTTACAGTCTTTTATGTTACTATGAGTCATTATCTGTTGTATTGTGCCCGGTATCAACTTCAGTGTTTATGGAAATACGTGTGGATTTCCATTTATGAGCGCTCACTATAATTACCAATATAATGAAAGAAGATTTATTTTTTACTACTCACCACAACCATTTCCAACCTTATTCTTTGTCTGTGATCAAAGTTTAAGAAATGAGTTATGCTTCTTCTTCTTTTTTCCGTTACACAAACATACCGAGCTACTTCCTGGTCGATGTGTCTATGTTTAAGGACACTGGGAAATGTAGTGCTTTATTTCTTTAACTTGAAATTATCAGTTGCTATTTTCATTTTGTTTTTTCATTATTCATGTCTCTACAATAACTGGAACATATTGCATAGGGTTCTTATGATCCGCTTCTATCCCAAATGGTAATATTAATTAATGTTGTGCTAACATACCGAAGTGAGAATAACTTCTGCTTTTTATTTCTTAAATCCTAAGCCAAGTTTTTGAGTGTTTCAACATGTTAACCCATTAAAGGTTGTTCACTTCTTGAGTACTCAATATAAGTAGCAATATAAAAGGGAAACTATTGTTCCTTTACTTATCATAACAGTTTCGGAAAAAAACAAACTTCTAGCAGTCTTTCTCTCTCTGCCTTTTCTTGGAACTTGTAAAAGAAATGTTACTTCTTCTTTTTCTTACATATTCTCTGATACACACAGAAATACTTTTTGGTTTAACACAATGCAATTAGCGTTTGGCTTTATAAAAAAAAAAAAAAAATGGTTCTACCTGTTGTTTAAGAACTTTTCTAATAAGTTGGTGAAGGAAATATCCAGTCCTATTGATTGGAATTCAAAATACTGTAGTTTAGGTCTTTTTGCTGATTGGCATTCAGAATATTAGTGAAAGAAACAAAATTGAACCCATGATTTGATAGAATCCCATGGGAAGGACATTTCTCCCATAAATCCTATTTTATTTTAATTTTTAGGGTTTATCCTCTTTATTTTAGTATGTTTCAATATAACCTATGTGTTAATATGTTTAAGGCTATATCTTAGCCATCCTTTTGCTTGGGTTTGACTCTTTGCTAATTCATATTTATGTTTAGCATATTACTCCTGTCCTTTGAACATCATATGCCATTGTAACTATAACTCCCTTAGGCTGACAAATATAATTCAGCTAATACATATATTAGACCTTAGCCTATCTGAATTAAAGCAGATAAGTTTTTGTTTTCTTTTGTATGTCATCTTTTAACGCTGCACCTATCCTGTTAGTAATATTGCTCAGGTATTGTTGGAAACAAGTTAAATGATATATACAGTACAGATATTTTTGCCTTATTAATTATGGATCACTTCACAAAGACAATTGCCTATCAGAGGAAGCTGTATGCTACATGAGAATCCGTGTTTACATCCTTTTAATGTCTATTAAGGACTTATTTGCATAATTATGGACTAATGCTATTTGAAATATCATCGCTGGAAGAAAGATGTTCGGCCGTATGAAACCCCGATGACGGATGAGCCCCAATGGAAGGATCTTGCTACCGGAGAAGAAACTGGATAAATGCCTAGACTTACCAGCAAAGACTTCCTGACTGTTGCTACCAAAGACGGGATGACCTTTATGACCTTGAACTTCTACAGCTTTAATTATGGACTTATTAATTTGCACTTTAACTCTTTTATGGACTCATGCAGTATTAGTACATGTATATATTTTCATGTGTTGATAATTATTTCTAGCAGCCCTATTGCAAGATTCATGTGCTTTTCTTGATTGTGACTTTATGCATTTTCATCCTGTTTTGACTCCCACAATAGCTCCCTAGTTATTTTCCCCTCCAGTTGGATTCTTTCCATTCCCTTTCTTGCTGCTAAGCTGAGGAGAACTGCAGTGAAGAAGAAATGATGAGCCCAGCTGAAGGATGATGACGTAAGATTTGATGTGGTTACCTGGACTTTCACCCCTGGCGTCTGGACCCAGCCGAGTCAGCACCAATCCCAGCTGTTTTGGAAGAGCATGGAAATAATCTAACTTGTTAATTTATCCCGCCATCCCTTTTGGATGTAGTATGCTCATAACAGGATGAAGCCATAAAGAGAGAATATATTAAAATGTATCAGGTTAAATTATGAACCCCTGCAGATACCTGGTTGCCCGAACTATCCCAAATGTTGAAATAGAGACCCCTACACAGACCCATACACAACATTTTTGATAATCTTGACTTGGCTAATTTTTAATGTACCTCCCTATGAAACACCAGCAGCTGATTTCCCCTCCCACGAGTCACCACCTATCCCCACTACATCAGTAATTTATGCTGATGTTTCTATCACAGCCCGGCAGGTATAAATTTTAATGCAGCATTCAAATGCTTACATGATTTCTGCTTTACACAAAAATCTGAATCATTGACTGCTTAGCCTAGTATTATAAGCAATAAGTACACTACGACATGTTATACTGCTCTGTTCTTGATAGCATAGCAAGGGTGGGTACTTGTCTCTTTCCTTTACCATGGGTGATTCCTAGCACATAGCCCCGGCCCATAATGGACAGTTTCTGATACAAACAACTCCTCACCGAATGAGCAAGGGTCAAAGCCACCTGGAGGGGCTTTGAAGAGGGGATGAGAGAGAATAAAGCATGGAGGCTCTGGTCCCTGTAAGTCCTGACATTAGCAAGCCAGGTGAAGTGGGATATATCCCGGAAAGTCCTGACATTAGACAGGTGAAGGGGGATATAAGGAAGACAAAGATCACTTTTCTCTTTACAGAAAAATCTGCTCTCACCCCCTGCAACTGACATCTACCTTATCTATCTCTGCAGATGATAGAAACAGTAGATTAACTATGGAAAGATATTTCACCATTAACTGAAGAGCATGCAAAGATGGAGAAATACACTGTTTTATGAGTTCAATTAGCTACTGTAGGAATACAACTAGAGAAAAAGCAACTAGCCCCCTGAGGTTGTGGGCTAGTTGTGGTTTTACACCAAGGCCCACCCAGCCAGATACCATAAAGAGATAAACAGACCGTGGTCAGAAGACAGAATTCTCAGAAGGAAGAATTCATAAGAAATATCATCTAATAGAAAGTATCGGGGATGTTTAAAGTTGGGAGGGGGGCTTGTGCTCGGAAATACTAATATGGTGGGGAAACAGGCATTTCGGGGAAAAGGTAGGCTTTACGGAAAACAGAGTAAAACATATAACATGACGTAGATAAGAATAGCCAATAAATGAATGTAGTTAGGCATTAATGCATAAGTAAATAGCCAATAAGGATGTATCATGTGATGTAAACCAACGTGGTGTTGGCCACTAAGAAATGTATAAAAACCAGGCCTTTAGGAAGGAAAGATCAGAACAGACATCAGAGGACCTCTAGGCCTAGAGGTCACCTTCTGTATCACCTTCTGTTACACTATATACTATATGATCTATTCTTGTTATTGATTGACTAAATAAATATATACTTATTGAAGCCAGTATATAGTGTTCGAGGTATCATTACCAAAGTAGGCCTGACAGCGGCCTACATCAACTGTCCGCGCTCTTCAACCTCTCCCTTAGTACAGGCAGCGTCCCGTTGGACTGGAGGACAGCTAACGTCATTCCACTCCACAAGAAAGGCTCAAAGATGGAGACAGCAAACTACAGACCAGTGAGTCTAACATCGATAGTGAGCAAACTAATGGAAACTCTAATCAAACACCAATTAGATAAGATCCTGGATGAGGAGAATCTACGGGATCCCCGACAACATGGATTTACTAAGGGGAGATCCTGCCAATCCAACCTGATCAGCTTCTTTGACTGGGTAACGGGGAAGCTGGATATTGGGGAGTCCCTGGACATCGTGTACCTGGACTTTAGCAAAGCATTCGATAGCGTACCACACCACAGGTTACTGAGCAAGATGAGTTCTATAGGATTAGGTGACACATTGACGAAATGGGTTGGGAGCTGGCTTGGAGGTAGGCTCCAAAGGGTAGTGGTGAACGGCACCCCCTCTGAAATGACGGAGGTGATTAGTGGAGTATCGCAGGGCTCAGTCTTGGGCCCAATCCTATTCAACATCTTTATAAGAGACTTGGCAGAAGGGCTTCGAGGTAAAATAACATTATTCGCCGATGACGCCAAACTGAGTAATGTAGTGGGCAAATGCACAACAGACGAAGATTCAGTGCCCGACAACATGATGCACGACCTACTCCTACTGGAGCGATGGTCTAGGACATGGCAACTCAACTTCAATGCCAAAAAATGCAAAGTTATGCACCTGGGCAGCCAGAATCCATGCAAGTCTTATACCCTTAATGGCGAGATCCTAGCAAAAACGGTAGCAGAACAAGACTTGGGGGTAATCGTCAGTGAGGACATGAAGTCTGCCAATCAAGTGGAGCAGGCTTCGTCCAAGGCAAGACAAATCATGGGCTGCATACGAAGGGGTTTCGTCAGTCGTAAGGCGGAAGTCATTATGCCATTGTATAGATCCATGGTGAGGCCCCACCTGGAATACTGTGTGCAATTCTGGAGGCCGCATTATCGCAAGGATGTGCTGAGACTGAAGTCGGTGCAAAGAATGGCCACCCGGATGGTCTCGGGACTCAAGGATCTACCATACGAAAAACGGCTTGACAAATTACAGCTATACTCGCTCGATGAGCGCAGAGAGAGGGGGGACATGATCGAGATGTTCAAGTATCTTACAGGCCGCATCGAGGCGGAGGAAGATATCTTCTTTTTCAAGGGTCCCACGACAACAAGAGGGCATCCGTTGAAAATCAGGGGCGGGAAACTACGAGGTGACACCAGGAAATTATTTTTCACTGAAAGAGTGGTTGATCGCTGGAAAAGTCTTCCACTACAGGTGATTGAGGCCAGCAGCGTGCCTGATTTTAAGGCCAAATGGGATCGGCACATGGGATCTATTCACAGGGCAAAGGTAGGGGAGGGACATTAAGGTGGGCAGACTAGATGGGCCGTGGGCCCTTATCTGCCGTCTATTTCTATGTTTCTATGTTACTCCCCCGATATTCGCGGGGGTTCTGTTCCAGGAACCCCTGCGAATATTGAAAAACCACGAATACCATTTTTAGGCAAGGGAGACAGGAGAGGGCAGCTGGAGAGACAGGAAAGGGCATCCAGAGTGCTGGCGAGTGAAAGAAATCACTTACTCCAACCGCCTCTTCCTGTACTAAAGTCGGGCCTCACCAATCAGGAGGTGCATTGGCATGTCCGACTTTAGTACGGGCAGTCGGAGCATACCACGAGTGATTTCCTTCACCTCGCTGGCGCTCCGGCTGCCCTCTCCTGCCTCTCCAGCTGCCCTCTCCTGCCTCCTCTTCGCGGTCGGAAAATACCGCGAAATACTGGGACCGTGAATTCGCAGGGGAGCACTGTATAGTAACATAGTAAATGATGGCAGATAAAGACCCAAGTGGTCCATCCAGTGTGCACAACCATACATGGGGAGACTGGAAGCCTTGAATATGTATACCCAAGACTAGAGCAGGGGTGTCAAACTCAATCACACAAGGGACCGAAGTCTAAAACACAGGCTAAGTTGAGGGCCATTTATTAGATACACAGTAGAAGTATAGATCTTTCCTCACGCTGAGACACCAGTCCAGTAATTTACCTGGTTATTTTCACCTCATAGACGTTGCCATACTTAATCCAAACTTTATTCAAATAGTCATTCTAGGCATAGGCAGCGGAATGCTTTTTTGTTTGGGGGGGCCTGAAAGCTCTTAGCCAGACCCCACCCCCATAATAGTACTAATTGTAATACCATTTTTTCCATTCATTTTTCATATATACTCACACAATATAATGTTATTAACACCACATAATGGTTAACCACAAAATTAAACTACACAAAGCACACTGTACGCTTCTCAACATTCATTCCTACCAGAAACACCTAGCCTTGGTCACACACGCAGAACACAGATAATCCCTATGAAAATACGGGACCACAAATTAAAAGTAGTAATATATACAAATGCATGCAGTACAACCCCAGAGAAATAGAAACAAATGCATTTCTTCCTGAACAATGCAAAATATACACAGCAGATGTAAATTCTCAAAACGAACACAATTCAATCACTAAATTGAAAATACAATCATTTTTCCCATACCTTTTTTGTCTGGTGATTTTGTTTTTCAAACCATCTTTTTCCAGTCTCTGGCTGCACTTCCTTCTGTCTGTGCTCTTAACTGTGTATCCAGGGCCCCCCTTATTCATTTGCTGTTTTTCTATCCTTCACTTTCTGCCATACATCCATCTTTAGCATTAACTTTTAACATTCAATTTTCTTCCATTTTTCTGCTTTCTTCCCAAAATCTATCTACTTTTCCATGTCTTCCCTTCCCATCTATCCATATATACCATCTCTTTCCTCTTTCTTCTCCCTGATTCCCATCTATCCATAACAAGCATTTCTTCTTATCTCTTCCCTGTCACACCCATTGCTGTGCACCATCTCCTCCCTCTGTCTCCCCTTCCCCTCCATCTCTTGTGCCATCTCATCCCTCACCCATGGTCAGATAACTCTGTCTTCCCCCTTCCCCCCTCATATGGTCTGGCATCTTTCTCCTCTTCTTCCCATAGCCTGGAATCTCTCTCCTCTCCCATGGGCTGGCATCTCTCTCTCTCCTTCCCTCTCTCTCTTCCTGAGGTCTAATATTTATCTCCTTCTTTCCTCTCCTTTCTACAGTCTGGCATCTCTCACCCTCCTTCTTTTCTATTCCGTGGTCTGGCATCTCTCTCTTTCTCCTTCCCATTCAAATGGTCTGATCTCTCTCTTCCCTCCTTCCATCACCCTCCTCCAGAATCTGACATCTTTTCCTTCTTTGAGTCATCTCTCCTCCCTCCCAGTGTAACATTTCTCCCTCCCTCTTCTCCACCACTATAATGTTCAACATTTCTCTCTCTTCCCCATGTATACCATCCCTCACTCCACATAACTATGTCCAAGAATTTTCTTTTTCTCTTTCCTCATTCACCGACAGCATCTCTCTTACCCTCCCTTTTTAACTCCCATGAAGCCTCTATCCTTCCCACCCCCCTCCCGAGCCTGTGCAGCATCAGTCCTTCTTGCTTTCCCAACCCTCCTCCCCTGCAGCCCGTGCAGTATGTCCTTCCATCATTCCCAACCCCAGCCCTCCCCACTCAGCTAGATCTTATAGAACGACCTGTCCCCCAGTTCCTGACTCCCCTACTACTGAAATTTAAAATCTTCGGGCAGACGACAGCACAACAAAGCCAGCATCCCACCACTGGCCTGCCCCGGAAGTGTACTTTCTGCAGCACTTCCTCTTCCCATGTAGGCAGAACACTGCATAAAGAACACTTCCAGGGCAGACTGATGGCAGGAGGCCAGCTTCATTGCACTATTGGCTGCCTAAAGATTTTAAATTTCAGCAGCAGGTAGGTGGAAGAGTCAGGACTCAAGGAGGTTCTTGGAGAGGGTTTCACTACAGTGTAGTGTGAGGCACACAGTCACAGCAAGCCACATAAAAAAGCCAGGCAGACTGGATTCAGTCCACGGGCCTTGTGTTTCACACACGTGCCCTACAGGAAAGGAGGGACAGGGAAGATATGATTCAGATGTTCAAATCTTGAAAGGTATTAACATAGAACAAAGAAAGGAAAATGGTAAAACCAGAGGGCATAATCTGAGATCGAGAGGTAGAAGACTCAAGAGTAATGTTAATAAATTCTTCTTGACGGAGAGCGTGTTTGATGTCTGGAATGCGCTCCTAAGAGAGGTGGTGGAGAGGAAAACGGTGACAGAGTTCAAAAAAGCATGGGATGAACACAAAGTATCTTGAATCAGAAAATAATGGTATATATTGAAGAACTGAGATAAATACTGGGCAGACTTCTCCCATATATGGCCATTTGGTTAAGGATGGTCTAGAGAGGGATTTGAAGGCTGGGATGGTTTAGATGGGCTGGAGTGAGCTTTGATGCAGTCTTCAGTAGATGGAACCTAAGCACAGTACCAAGCAGAGCTTTGGGTTCTGGGCCAGAAATAGCTAAGAAGAAAATTTTAAATTAAATCAGTAATTTAAAGAGAGGGTAAGGTTGGGTAGACTGGCTGGACCATTCAGGTCTTATCTGTTGTCATCTACTATGTTACTATGTACTGCATGAGGTGGGCATTACAAAAATGAGGGTAAGAACAGGGAGGTAAAGGGGAGATGAGGAGACAGCTGGCTTTGATAAACATGCTAATATTCTCGCAAGCTTTTACAATTGGCATCATGATTGTTGCAGTTGTCTGGGACTTGCCATGTCTGAGTAAGTGGAACCAATGTTTCAGCTATTATGTTGTGGGGCTTTCTTCAGGGTATGATGTGGGGTCTTATATATAGTGGGTTCTTATTGGCTGGAATTTGAGGAGGGTAGTTTCCTCAGAAAAGAAGATCAAGACAGAAAAGTAAGACGTTCACAATTCATTAGTCTCAATTTAATATTCTGGAGAGTGAGATGGGAAATTCATTGGGATGTTCTGCTTGGCAGGGGTGGGGGTGGGTAAATGCTGTAGGTCATTCTAAAACTTTGGGAGTGTGGGAAGACTATGTTTGTCCTTAGCACCAGTCCTTTTTGCACTAAATGTCTTTTGAATGAGCAGTTGCTATGACTTATTTAGGATGAGCTTGTTTCTGTTGAAGGTATTAGGGTGTCATGTTATCTCTATTGCCTCCGATTCCTCTTGGCCACCAACGATCTTCCACCAAGATTTTTGTGTTCTCAAATCTAATTGTGTGACCAGTTGCCTTTAGCATAAAGAGCTACTGCTGATTTTTTTGCGTTATGGTTTGTAGCTTTTCTTCTACAGTGCAACTGGTTTTGCAAATGTATGACTGGTTGCAAAATGCATGGGATTTTACACAATTCAGGAGTTTGGTGTGGAGGCAGCCAGTTACACTCATGTAGACACCAGATAATTTTCCAATGTGATGTGTCACACCTTAGAGGGGAGCAATATGAGTTTTGTTCTGTCATGGGGTCATAAACTAATAGTGCTGACCTCACAGGTTGGATTTTCCAAAAGATTTAGGGCTTTGAGAGGTTGCACTTCTGCTTTAGCTATTAGCTAAGAATGTATCCCAGAGGGTGTCCTTTTCTTTCCGAAGATTATCCAGGTTGTCAAAATTAAAATTTATGATCAATTAACTTATTCACTTTAATTTCCTGCCACAATTTCCTTCCTTCCTGAGAAAATTATTCACTTCAAACCCTAGCCAGTCAGTCAGATTTGAGAATCCACTGTATATAAAAAACAAAACTGCAGATATCGCAAAATAACATGAAGAAAGCCACAGCATGATGGCTGAAACATCGGTTTCACTTACTCGGAATCGGGAAAACCCAGATAATTTCAAACATGCCAACGTTAATTTAAAAGTCTTTAAGCCCCCATCAATTTCTGAACATAATAATAGATTAACAGTTCAACATATAGTCTTTACCTGCTAAAATTTCTTTAGCTTCTGTGTGTATAGCAAGGAGAGCATCACAAACCCCTTCTCCCATAAGCCCAAGTCCATGCAGCAAAAGCTTTATATCCCACTGGTCCAAGGCATTCCCATCACCTTCCCCAGGGAGGTAGATCTCAACACCACGGTTCCGCATGGCTCGGGAGATTTCCCCATGAAGAGGATCCATTGAAAGGAAGAGCCTGAAAGGTAAGATAAATAGCAAAAAATTATCACCAACAAAAAATGTTTATGTTGAACGTTTTTAATAAAAGTTTTAAGATATCATCATTTGATATTGCCAGCAAAGCTTCACAATACTACAAAGTAAGTTACAAGAAAAATATTTTACTTGGTATTCATTTAAATATACAATATAACCTTACAAAAGCAGATAAAAAATAAGATAGAAATATTGAACAGTAAAGAAAAAAAAACCCCTGAGAACGCAAGGTCTATCAGGGATGGACAAGTCCCCAGCCACTACCTCATACAACAGAGAGAAGAGATGGGTAAAAATCAATATTATTATTCAGAATTATAACAACCTTATCAAAATGTACCCTTTTAATTTTTTTATAATTTCATTCCATTCTTAAAGCCTGTGGTAGATTGTTCCAAATAGTTGATTTGTGGGGGAGAAAAAAAACTGAATAATATGTAACTTTAAAACACCAAGCTGCTGGTAAGGGAATACTTAGAGGATTTCCAGAGAGAACAGAGTAACGCATTCAGAGTGTAAGAAATCAAATATCTTGTTAGGTATTCAGGGGCTACTTGGCAATATTCCTAATATGCTAGCATTAGAATATTTAAATAATGCATAAAGACACAGGAATTTACTATGTAATAGGGCTGTATCTTCCAGAGCAAGTTCAATAAATTTTCATAAGACAAGCATATCAAGCTCAAGATTACAACTGACTGTTAGGCAGCACTTTTGTCAAATGGGAAGCAAAAATGAAGAAAAATAAAAGCAGGTTCCCCTGTATTTGCCCTACAGCAACAAACTGATGCACTCAGAAAACAAATTTCATTAAAAAAGATGAGTTCTCAAACCAATAAAAAGCAATAAATAAGCAACTTTTTACAAATGACCCCACAATTATTAAAATTAACAATTCAAATATTAAGAGACTGGAACAGCCAGAAGTTATAAAAATCAAACCTTAAGAAAAGTCTAATATCACTTACAGAAGGGGTAGGCAACTAGAAGACCACTCAGGTTTTCTGGAAATCCATAAGCATGCATGAAATCTATTTGCATACAACAGAGGTAATGTATGCAAATACATCTTATGCATATTTAGTGTATGATACGTTGAAAATGAGACTGGTGGGTGGCACTTGATGATGGGGGTTGTCTACCTCTGGCCAAGAAGATCAAATCACACCTTCATTAGTGCTAATCCTTCTCCCAGGCTCAACTATGAATCAAAAGTCAGTCAAGTTATAGCCCATGATTTGTGCATAAAGAACACCTGAAATTTGGATGAGGAATCACAGTTGGAATGCAGCCATCAATTACACCACGTTCGCTCATGACCAGGGAGCCTCCAGGCTCCAGTAATGCATTCAAGCGGTCCAGTACTGAAGAACTGTGAATATGGGAAAGAGGAGATATTATATTTACCATATATCAATGTATATACTGTATTTCAACATCACCTCTGAAAAACCTGTTTCATTTCTCTTCAAGACCCTGCAGCATCTTGAAGAATTTCTAAAGTGTAGAATACGTGGTATTATTTAATATGGAAGAAAAATATATATATTTTTTAAGAATCAGATTTTTTAATAGCAGGGGTAGCTATTCTTATAAATAAGAAATATACAGCTAATTTTCAATTAATAGGTTCAGATCCCCTGGGTAGATGGGTACATATGGACATGAGTATGGGAAATAATACCCTGGCATTGTTCAATGTGTATGCCCCTAACTCGAATCAAAATAAATTTTTTAAATCATTACAATTGATGCTCCCACTGGCTGCTTCTAAGATAGTTGTAGCTGGAGATTTTAATGCTGTTATGGACCCATTAATGGATAAAAAAACAAGTAAATGTATAAAATCATTAGGGTTAGACAATTTGATACATTCATGTGATTTGAAAGATATTTGGCGAATACTTCATTTTAATGATCGGGAATTTTCCTTTTCTTCACATGTTCATAAGTCCTTTTCAAGAATTGATTATACAGTAAAACCTTGGTTTGTGAGCATAATTCATTCCAGAAGCACGCTTGTAATCCAAAGCACTCGTATATCAAAGCGAATTTCCCCAAAGGAAATAATGGAAACTCAGACGATACGTTTCACAATCCAAAAACTATACGTACTTTTGTATTGCAAAACCTCGCTCATTTAGAACTGTCACTACACTCCTGCAGCGTCAGAGAGAAGAACCATCAGTTCAGTTGTGATGATGTGACGCGTGTATACTGTATGTACTCATAGTGCAAGACTTTGCTCATTTAGAACAGTCACTACATTCTTGCAGGGTCAGAGAGAGATAAGAACCATCAACTCAGTTGTGATTTCCCCAATGAATATGCATGAGATCTATTTGCATGCACTGCCTCCCATTGTGTGCAAATGGATCTCATGCATATTCATTGGGGAAATCCTAGAAACCTGACTGGATTCCGGCCCTCGTTGCCCACCCCTGTATGTACTTGTATTGCAAGACCTTGCTTCTATATAAAGTTAAAATTTAATCAAATGTCTTGCAAAACACTTGCAAACCAAGTTACTTGCAAGCCAAGGTTTTACTGTATTTTTGTCTCAACTCAAATAGTTCAGCAGGTGATAAGAGCATCCACAGATCCAATTATTTTATCTGATCATGGTGGTATATGGATTGAACTTCAATTAGATTAACAAGAGTATAGCAGATCTGTTTGGAGATTTGATAATACATTGCTTGCGGATACAAAATTCCTTGAAGAATTTCAATTAAAAATTAATGAATTTTTTCAATTTAATATATCAGATGAAATCTCCATGGAGAATTTATGGGATGCCTTTAAGGCTACCATGAGAGGTAATATTATTTCATATTCTGCTTATATTAGAAAACAATTTAAAAAGCAATATTCTAATTTGGAAAAAGAAATTAAATATTTAGAATCTAAACTGATTGATAAATGGGAGCATGGTACTCTATAGGCTCTATTAAAAGCAAAAGGTAAATATAATGAATTATCTTCAAAACTAGTAAGGAAAGATTTGTTTTCCCAACAAACTCTGTATTATGGAAACTCAAATAAGGCGGGAAGATTATTGGCAAACTATTTTAAAGCAAAGAAGAGAAGAACAAAAATTATTGCAATTAAAGATGAGAATGGGAATACGCATACTCAAATTGATAATACTGTATTTTAAATCAATTTCTAAATTTTTATAAAGATTTATATTCTTCCGAGTCTTATGATAATAGAGAAAGGGATGGAAAAGAATTTTTGAATTTAATTACTGGATCGAAGATTCCTGATCATATTAAAACAAGTTTAGAAGAACCTATATCATTAAAAAAATTAGAAGCAGCACTGAAGTCTCTTAGAGTTGGATCCGCTCCAGGTGGTGATGGTTTCACAGTAGAGTTTTATAAATCATTTCAAATTGCCACATTTATTAAATTTATATCAGACTCAACTTAAATTTATATCAGACTCAACTTAAATTTATATCAGACTCAACTTAAATTTATATCAGACTCAACTTAAATTACCACATTTATTAAATTTATATCAGACTCAACTAACTAAAGGTTGTATTATAGGCCTTGAAAAAGGACTCCCCAACGAAGTGCAGCCTTTTTCAACTGCCCAGCACCCAGAAGAGGAGCGTGGGAGCCCTTGCTCCGCCCCTCCCCCGGACCAAAACCAGTCTTCGGGAGCCTTGAAAAAGGACTCCCCAACAAAGTGCAGCCTTTTTCAGCTGCCCAGCACCCAGGAGAGGAGCGTGGGAGCCCTTGCTCCGCCCCTCTCCCGGACCAAAACCAGTCTTCGGGAGCCTTGAAAAAGGACTCCCCAACAAAGTGCAGCCTTTTTCAGCTGCCCAGCACCCAGGAGAGGAGCGTGGGAGCCCTTGCTCCGCCCCTCCCCCGGACCGAAACCAGTCTTCGGGAGCCTTGAAAAAGGACTCCCCAACGAAGTGCAGCCTTTTTCAGCTGCCCAGCACCCAGGAGAGGAGCGTGGGAGCCCTTGCTCCGCCCCTCCCCCGGACCGAAACCAGTCTTCGGGAGCCTTGAAAAAAGGACTCCCCAACGAAGTGCAGCCTTTTTCAGCTGCCCAGCACCCAGGAGAGGAGCGTGGGAGCCCTTGCTCCGCCCCTCCCCCGGACCGAAACCAGTCTTCGGGAGCCTTGAAAAAGGACTCCCCAACGAAGTGCAGCCTTTTTCAGCTGCCCAGCACCCAGGAGAGGAGTGTGGGAGCCCTTGCTCCGCCCCTCCCCCGGACCGAAACCAGTCTTCGGGAGCCTTGGAAAAGGACTCCCCAACGAAGTGCAGCCTTTTTCAGCTGCCCAGCACCCAGGAGAGGAGCGTGGGAGCCCTTGCTTCGCCCCTCCCCCGGACCGAAACCAGTCTTTGGAAGCCTTGAAAAAGGACTCCCTAACGGCGTGCAGCAGTTCGGCGTGTGCGCCTTCGGGAAGCGCCGACACAGGAAGCGCCCCAACGCTGCACAGGGTGACTATTGAATCTCCACCACAGTAACCAGCCACCACAGTAACCAGTCTCAGCAGGACTCCCAACAGCCTCAAAAGTCTCCTAGCGATAAGTATAACTAAATAACTATTAACCTCAATAATTTATACTGACTTAACATGACCATATATGACAT
Organism: Geotrypetes seraphini; assembly: GCF_902459505.1. Taxonomy (NCBI): domain Eukaryota; kingdom Metazoa; phylum Chordata; class Amphibia; order Gymnophiona; family Dermophiidae; genus Geotrypetes; species Geotrypetes seraphini. The sequence goes on from NC_047086.1 coordinate 29,327,175, forward strand.
TGCTTGGCTAGGTTTAACTGCATGACTACACAAACTTCCATGCTACTACGAACCTGCATGATTTTTGCCTGAATATTGTGAAGTTTAATAATTGCCTAAATACTGTGAAGTCTATAACTGCACTGCCTGACTAGGTGAGAGCGCAAGACTACACGAACATACACGATATTGCGATCCTGCTTGTCACTGCATGAATACCGTGAAGTTGCATGAATATTGTGAAGTTTTATCATTATTATTATTGTAAAGTTTTATAATCAGCCTCATATTCAAATTGTACTGCGTCTCTACTATCACCAAGGCCATATCTGTTTCACCCATAGCCAAAACGAGGGCATCAAATACCACATAGATAGTATTATGCATCATCTACCTAACTTACTATAGATGCCAGTGTAACGACGAAAGACCCCCTGAACAAATCCCAATCCACATCTCCTGGCAAAGGCCACTCAAACAGACAAAACCAACTCCCTCTCCTCAAACCCTTTTTAACTGCTCAGAACTCGGTCCTTTTCAAATACCCGCAGTAAACCCTAAATATAAAGCATCCAAACAACACAGAAACAAGACCAAAAACAAAAAAAACTTAAAACAACTGAAACATATTGAAACCCCCACCTCCAAACAATACAGGAACTTCAAAGGATACTATCTCAATGCCCGGTCGGTGAGAAATAAGGCACACATCATACATGACTGGATAGAACACAAAAACCCGGACATCATATTCCTAACCGAAACATGGATGATCTCAGACACAGATGTCATTATGAAGGAAATGTTACCGCAGGGCTATAAAATCGTCCCAATAACTAGAAGCTGGAAAAGAGGAGAGGGCCTAGCGATAATCCTTAAATGCTACTTTGACCTCACCAGAATGGACTCAAAAATCACAGAAGATCTGGAAATCATCACCTGCAAGATCACCAACCCCGAACTGGAAGAATCTCTAATAGCAACACTATTCTACATCCCCCCCAATAAATGGTCAAGTGCAAAAGAAGAATTCTTTGAATACCTTTCATCCAATACCATAAAAGGCCCATACAACTTACTTCTGGGAGACATAAATATTCACCTAGAGCAGGGGTCTGCAACCTTTAAGACATAAAGAGCCACTTGGACCCGTTTTCGAAAAGAAAAAAAAACTTGGAGCCGCAAAACCATTATAAAACAAATCTAACACTGCATATATTGTTTCTTATCTTAATGCTATATACAGGATCACTAAATTGAAAATAAAATCATTTTTCCTACCTTTGCTATTTGGTGATTTCATGAGTCTCTGGTTGCACTTTCTTCTTCTGACTGTGCATCCAATCTTTCTTCCTTTCTTTCAGCCTCCTGTATGTTTCCTCTCCTCCAGACCTCATTCTCTCCCCCAACTTTTTCTTTCTGTCTCCCTGTTCCCCCTTCTTTCTGTCTCCGTGCCCTCCCCCAAGCCACTCGGTTTGCTGCCACCGCAATCGGGGAACAGCCCCCAAGCCACCGCCGTCCCAAGCTTTACCTGCAGAAGTGTTGCGCTGACCAGCATTCCGCTCCCTGACGTCAATTCTGACGTAGGAGAGGAAGTTCTGGGCCAACAAGGCATTTCTCCTCATTCCATCCAGCCTGAGCCCCATCTCTCCTTGATCCAGCATTTCCCTTCTGTGTCTGTCAGAATTACCATTCCACCTATTTTCCAGCATCACCCTTCTTTGTGTCCATCTCACCTATATCCCTATCTCACCACTTTTTCAGAATCTTCATTTGTCTCTGTCCTTATCTTTACGCCATGTTCACCATTTGCCCTTTCAATGTCTTTATCTCCCCCCACACACTTTTTCAGCATTACTTCTATGTCTCTATTTCACCTCCTCTTCATGTCCCCTCTGTATCTCTATCCTTATTCAGTAGGTCCTGCTTACTCTTTCTCTTCTTTGTGTCACTATCTCCATTTTCAGCTTTCCCCCCTTTTCCTTTGTTACTGCACCCTGTAGCTAGAATCTTTCCACCCTCCCTCCACTCCGGCCCAGCCCAGTATGAAATATTTCCTTTTGTTTCCCTCCCCTCTCTCTTTTCCTCCCTCACCCACGAGTCCTGCATCTGGCCCTCTCCCTTCTACCTGCACCTGGCAACACCCCCCTGCTCCGCGGCTCTCTTCAGCAACTCGTCAGCAGCAGTGATCAAGACAAGCTGCCGACATCGAGGCCTTCCCTCTACGAGTCCCGCCTTTGTGGAAAAAGGAAGTTGAAACAAGCGGGACTCGCAGAGGGTAGGCCCCGACGTCAGAAGCTTGTGTCGATCGCTGCTGCTAAGTTGCCGAAGAGAGCCGCGGAGCAGGGGATGTGGCCGGAAGCAGGTAGAAGGGAGAGGGAGATAGGAAGGCTGTAGATCTCCGGAGCATGACACCGACCCCGGCCAGGATGATTTCTTTTTCAGGCACCTTACAAGTCCAGCGTCGCGGCGGGAAATAGCCATGCTGAGCAGTGAGCTCAGCACTACACAGATGAAAGCCTTGCTTGCTGATTGGTCACTTTTTCCCACAAAGACCCCGACACAAAAAAAATACAATACCATGCAGGAAAATGGGTTAAGAACATATGGTCAGATCACTATACTTTCAATTTTGAATTATGTTGGCAAAAGAAACACTCAACAGCAAAACATATAAACAAAACCAGTTTGAAAAAAACAGTCACCTGCAGAAACATCACCAATCCAACAGAATTCTGGACCCATTATGAACTACACCCCAAAATAGAGGAAGAGCAAGACTTCCCCACTAGATGGGACAAATTCACAAAAGACACACTAAATCAAATAGCTCCTGTTCAATCATACAAAAAGAACACAAGGGCATCAAAAGAATGGTATGACGCCGAATTATTAGCCCTCAAACAAGATCTCAGAAAACTGGAAAGAGTATGGCAAAAAACAGACAAAGTGGAAGATAAAATTAAATGGAAACAAAAAATGAAAAATTACAAGAATCGGATCAAAGAAAAGCGTTATAACTGTTATGCACAGAAAATAGGAACAACCAATACAAACAGTAGAGAACTATTCAAACTAGTAAGCAAAATAACAGACACCACACAGATACTACAGAACCATCACAATCAAATCCCAGAGGTCTCCACCCTAGCCAACCACTTTAGGAAAAAAATCACCGACCTCAGAGCCTCAATACCCCTTCCTCCACCCAATCTTGAATTCAACACAGAGTAGTGAATCCAAAGGCGATATGAGCTGGAACCACTTCGAGCCCCCAGATTGGAATAACTTCCTTGCACTCTTTAACAAATACTCCAAATCAAATTGTCTACTAGATGAATGCCCATCTAAGATCATGCAAGATGCAATACCAGAATTTAAGAGGGACCTATTTAACTGGGCAACTTACTCTCTCAAAAATGGAACCTACCTGGAAAATATGGGACACATCCTAATCACACCCATACCCAAAGACCAGAAGATCTCGCTCACACTGGCGTCCAACTACAGACCCATAGCGAGCACCCCCTTTTTCACCAAAATGCTGGAAGGGCTGGTCAACTTGGAATTAGTAAATCACTTAGATAAGTACTCTCTCCTAAATGACCACCAATCTGGATTCAGAAAAGGATTCAGCACCGAGACAGTCCTAGGCTCACTCCTTAACCACCTATACGACCTTTTCAATCAAGGTTCCAGCGTCTTGATCTTACAGTTAGACTTCAGCAGTGCCTTCGATCTCGTGGACCACGAAACTATGCTTAGGTGCCTCGACGAAATGGGAATATCAGGAAGAGTGTGGACCTGGTTCCAAGGTTTTCTAACCAAACGATCTTATCAAGTGGTCCATGAAGGAAATTACTCTGAACCCTGGAAAAGCCCCTCGGGAGTCCCACAAGGATCCCCCCTATCTCCCATCTTGTTCAATATATACATCTCTTCTCTAGGCCACCTTTTACAAAAGCTTAACCTAACTTATTATATATACGCAGACGACATCTCCATATTAATACCAATAACAAATGTGACCTCAACCAACTCAAAACATATCTCCTCCATCATGCTCGAAATAGAAAAATGGACTTTAAACTTCAAACTGAAATTAAACTCAGAAAAGACAAAGATTTTCCTTGCTAGCCCAAACGAGAAAATCTCCGCAACTACAATATATGTAAACGGCCATGATCACCCAATACTAAAAAGTATAAAAATACTGGGAGTCACCCTGGATACCCACCTGTCCCTGACCAAGCACATAAACTCGGTGACTAAAAAATGCTTCTTCATCCTTTGGAAACTGAAAACCATTAAAAATATACTTCGACCTGCTATCCTTCAGAATATTGGTACAATCACTGATTTTATCCACCCTGGACTACTGTAACATTGTCTACTTGGGAATATCTAAAAAAAATGTGAGAAAACTGAGAATAGTTCAAAATACGGCCATCCGTCTAATATTCGGACTAAAGAAGAGCGATCATGTTAGTCCATTCTACAAACTCCTTCATTGGTTACCAATTGAAGCACGAATTCTATTCAAATTCTCCTGCCTCTGCTATAAACTAATCTGGGGACTGGCCCCCAGCTACCTACTACCTCACTTCGAATTCCACTCCTCTATTAGGCCTACCAGAAACCGTAACCTCTTTACCTACTCAAATATCATAGGCTGTAGATATCGCACCTTCTTTGATAGAACATTCAAATTCCAAGCAGGTAGACTGCAAACTTGGACAGGCTACTTCACTTATGCAGCCAGAGAATCATATAGTATCTTTAGGAAAGAACTAAAAACCACATTGTTTAAGAAATTTATAACCTAACCAGACTTCTCCCCTAAAATCGGAGCCTCCTCCCATCCCAAGGAGTCAGTCTACCCTCTTCTGCCAAAATTTCTATCTTTAATTGTTACCAGTTTTTCCCACTGGTGCCCGTCCTTCGTTCAAATGTACCAACTTAACAACTTACTTCTCATCAACATCTTATGTTATCTTTTTCACCTTCGCAACCTTGCACCTTTGTAACTCAAAGCGCAATCTCCTTTCTCTTCTCCTACTTATGCTCTGAATATCGTCGACTGTATAATGCTACTCATTGTGAAACCATGTAATACACAGCCCTGTAACTCTCCTGTTACTATCACTAGATGTTCAATGCTATACTCTGTAATTCGCTGTCTGTACAGTTTCTCTTCATTGTAAACCGCCTAGAAGTCGCAAGATTGTTGGCGGTATATAAGAATAAAGTTATTATTATTATTACTATGGCAGAGTCATTAACTATAGTTTTACCAAAGCCAAATAAAGATCCCACATTGGTTTCAAACTACAGGCCGATTTCATTAATTAATGTAGATGGGAAACTTTTAGCTAAAATCTTGGCTTTACGCTTAGCTAAGGCTCTCCCTTTTATTATTGGTATGCCCCAAACTGGGTTTGTTACTAGGAGACATTCATCAAATAACACCAGATTGGCTCTTCATATGTTGAATTTAACAAAAACCATGAATGATCCGGCTTTTTCTGTATCCCTGGATGCAGAGAAAGCCTTTGATTGGGTGGAATGAACCTTTATGTATCAATCTATGGAATAGTTTGGAATAGGGTCAGGATTTATAAGAAAGTTTCAAACATTGTATAGCTTCCCTGCTGCTAGATTATATATAAATAATAATTTTTCTGAATGTTTTAATTTGCAAAGGGGAGTTAGACAAGGCTGTCCTCTGTCTCCTTTGTTGTTTGATATTGTATTAGAACCCTTGTTAGCTATTTAACAAACAAAGGAAATACAGGGTATTCCTTATTCAGATCGGGAATATAAGGTCTCTACATACGCAGATGATATATTGCTTCATTTGAGAAATCCTGAAAAGATCATTCTATGCTTACTTGAATTGATTGAGAAATTTGGAAAATTCTCAGGTTATAAGATAAATTAGAGTAAATCAGAAATTTTTTCACTAAATGTACATTGCACAAAAGGCTTATTTGATTCATTCTCCTTTATATGGAAGGAAGATGGATTAAAATATTTAGGAATTTTGATTAAAAATACTCTGGAAGACACAATGAAAGAAAATGAAAAATCTTTGCTGCAGAAGGTAACAGAAATGTGCGAGCAATGGAACCCTTTACATCTTTCTTGGTGAGGGAGAGTTCAAACGGTTAAAATGATGATATTGCCTGTGGTTTGTTACCAAATGAGTATGTTATCAGTTTTTTTTAGAGGGTCCTTTTATAAAAAATTAAATAGCATTCTTACCAAATTTGTTTGGCTAAGTAAAACTCCTAGAATTGCTCTAGTATCTTTACAAAAATCAATTAAAGAGGGTAGGGTAAATTTTCCAAACTTTTATAGGTATCATCAAGCCTTTATTCTGCACCAGGGTATGTATTGGGTCCTCCCAGAACTCATAGATAATACCCCAGAATGGTTATGGTTGGAATTGCGACTCATCTTTTCTCTACGCTTATGTCATGTTCTTAGTATTAAAATGCCTAGATTGTATAAAGACAATAGAATATTAATGGATACATGGAAAACACCACGATATATTAATAATTTTTTTTTTAATTCTTTATTCATTTTTTTATGTTACAACAAGTGTAGCAATTAAACTCATATGAATTTAAAGATACACACTTGATTAACTCTCATATAAGCATAAAGTTTAACATTTCATTACAAATTAATATTCTATAATATTTTAAATATTATGTAAGAAATCTAAAATTTAAATCATTCTAATTGAATATAATAATCCCCCACCCCTCCCTCCCTATTCAATAATACATAAAATCATCCTTACTATGAAAACTATTCAAATACTCATATATTATATAATAACAAAAAAATAATAAATGATAATATATTAATAATTTAACATCTGTTCCAATACAAAAGTCAACAAATCAAACTACAGTGGTGCCTCGCATAACGGACGCCTCGCACAGCGAACGCTGCGCACAACGAACTTTATGTCTTGATTCGTACAACGAACTTCGTTTCACACAACGAAGTCGCCCGAGCTGCATCCTTCTGCGCAGGCACTGCGCTTAACTGCCCTCTCTCCGCCTGGCTCCCTCTTGCCCCCCCCCGACTCCCCGACACGATCGGGGCAAGAGGGAGCCCAAGCCCTCTTGCCCCCCCCGACTCCCCAACACGATCGGGGCAAGAGGGAGCCCAAGCCCTCTTGCCCCCCCGACTCCCCGACACGATTGGGGCAAGAGGGAGCTCAAGCCCTCTTGCCCCCCCGACTCCCCGACACGATCGGGGCAAGAGGGAGCCCAAGCCCTCTTGCCCCCCCGACTCCCCGACACGATCGGGGCAAGAGGGAGCTCAAGCCCTCTTGCCCCCCCCCCGACTCCCCGACACGATCGGGGCAAGAGGGAGCCCAAGCCCTCTTGCCCCCCCGACTCCCCGACACGATCGGGGCAAGAGGGAGCTCAAGCCCTCTTGCCCCCCCGACTCCCCGACACGATCGGGGCAAGAGGGAGCTCAAGCCCTCTTGCCCCCCCCGACTCCCCGACACGATCGGGGCAAGAGGGAGCCCAAGCCCTCTTGCCCCCCCGACTCCCCGACACGATCGGGCCAGGAGGGAGCCCAAGTCCTCCTGGCCACGGCGACCCCCTAACCCCACCCTGCACTACATTACGGGCAGGAGGGATCCCAGGCCCTCCTGCCCTCGACGCAAACCCCCCCTCCCCCCAACGACCGCCCCCCCCAAGAACCTCCGACCGCCCCCCAGCCGACCCGCGACCCCCCTGGCCGACCCCCACGACACCCCCAACCCCCTTCCCCGTACCTTTCTGTAGTTGGCCGGACAGACGGGAGCCAAACCCGCCTGTCCGGCAGGCAGCCAACGACGGAATGAGGCCGGATTGGCCCATCCGTCCCAAAGCTCCGCCTACTGGTGGGGCCTAAGGCGCCTGGGCCAATCAGAATAGGCCCGGGAGCCTTAGGTCCCTCCTGGGGGCGGGGCCTGAGGCACATGGGCCCAACCCGACCATGTGCCTCAGGCCCTGCCCCCAGGAGGGACCTAAGGCTCCCGGGCCTATTCTGATTGGCCCAGGCGCCTTAGGCCCCACCAGTAGGCGGAGCTTTGGGACGGATGGGCCAATCCGGCCTCATTCCGTCGTTGGCTGCCTGCCGGACAGGCGGGTTTGGCTCCCGTCTGTCCGGCCAACTACAGAAAGGTACGGGGAAGGGGGTTGGGGGTGTCGTGGGGGTCGGCCAGGGGGGTCGCGGGTCGGCTGGGGGGGCGGTCGGAGGTTCTTGGGGGGGCGGTCGTTGGGGGGAGGGGGGGTTTGCGTCGAGGGCAGGAGGGCCTGGGATCCCTCCTGCCCGTAATGTAGTGCAGGGTGGGGTTAGGGGGTCGCCGTGGCCAGGAGGACTTGGGCTCCCTCCTGGCCCGATATTGTCGGGGAGTTGGGGAATCGGCGGGGCCAGCGGGCTTGGGCTCCCTCTTGCCCCGATCGTGTCGGGGAGTCGGGGGGGCAAGAGGGCTTGGGCTCCCTCTTGCCCCGATCGTGTCGGGGAGTCGGGGGGGCAAGAGGGCTTGGGCTCCCTCTTGCCCCGATCGTGTCGGGGAGTCGGGGGGGGGGCAAGAGGGCTTGGGCTCCCTCTTGCCCCGATCGTGTCGGGGAGTCGGGGGGGCAAGAGGGCTTGAGCTCCCTCTTGCCCCGATCGTGTCGGGGGTGCCAGGGACCACACGGAGTCACCCACCGTACCACCCGATTCGGGTAAGCGCAGGTATCGGTGGGTGGCTTATTTGCGGGGGGGTGCCTTATTTTACATTTTTTTCTAAAAAGGGGGGGCTGTCTTATTTGATGGCCCTGCCTTATCATCGGGGAAACACGGTAGAAAAAAAAAAAAATGAACAGTTAAGTCCCAGTTTTTGCCGCTGAGACTCTGCCCTCTCTCACTGTAAAATTAGACTCTACTTAGTCTGTCTTTAAATTTAAAAAATGTGTGTTGTTTTAAAAAACAATTATGTTTTTAGATGTATCTAAATAAAAATAATAACCAAAAATTTATCTTTTTTTATGTCATCTTAGCATATTTTATGCTGCAGAACGAATTATTTTTTTTTACATGTATTCTTATGGGAAAACGCGTTTCACATAACGAACGTTTCGCATAACAAACTTGCTCCTGGAACCAATTAAGTTCGTTGTGTGAGGCACCACTGTATATGGCTAAACTCCAGGATTCAAATTGGCGGATTTAAGGTCATCTGGAAGCATTGGATGATAGCAGGGATACGTATTTTGGAAGATGGTATTTCAAATGGTAAACTACTTGAGTTTTCACAATTGCAATATAAATATGGCCTTAATAAATCACAAAGTTTTAGATGGTTGCAATTGAAGGAGGCCATTCAGGTGGGGTTCCCTGAATGGAATACCCTTAACAATCAATATAGTTTGGAGTTCTTATGCTTTCAGGTGGACTTTCTGGCACACCAGGCCACAAAGTGGTATAAATTGATGGATTAGTTAAAAAAAAAGCCTAAAAATGGTCTTAGAGATATTTGGAGCATTGAGATTAAGCATCAGATTAATGCATCTCAATGGGGGCGTGGCTTGAGAGTGCGCGAGAATGGATGGGTAAGGCAGAGGCTCCGTATTTACAGACATTATTGACATAAAATACTAAAATAAAAATTTCATTTAAAGTATAAAACGAAGAAAAACAACATCGTGATGGCTTCAGGAAAACAGAGTAAATCCGATATGGTGGCTTCCAATGCCGGCAGTGTCAAAAGATCTAAGCCGGAGCTGGCGACACCGTCGAAATGTCCGTTGTCAAGGGATAAAAGCGACATCGATTTTTGGAAAGAAATACAAGAAATAAAGGAAATTCTTTTGAAAAACGCCAAAAAACTAGATGAGATACAGGAAGAAGTAACGACTTTAAATAAAAGAACTGAAGTGCTAGAAATCAAAACAACAAAATTAGAAATGCGAATGGACAGTTTTGAAGCTGAAAAAAGGCAATATAAACTGGACAGAGATAAAATCTTTGCACTCACCAGGGAGGTGGAGGATTGCCAGAATCGCATGAGGAGGAGTAATCAGAGACTTTTGGGTGTACCGGAAGGGGTGGAGAAAAACAACCCGGTCTGATTTGTTGAAAACTTCTTGATGAAAGTCCTGCCCCTCAAATCCAAATACCCGATAGAAGTTGAACGTGCACATCGCATACCAATGAGAAGACCTGATACTTTAAAAGGTCCTCGCCCCATAATATTCAAGTTGTTACGGCACCAACAAGTTTTAGAGGTGTTACGAATGGCTAAGGAACATGCAAATTTAAAATGTCAGGATGCCAAAGTCCACATCGTTCCTGACTTTGCTAAAACAACGGCAGATAAAAGGAAAAAATTTCTAGACATGAGGCCGAAACTGAGAGACATCGGAGCTAGATTTGGGCTGATATACCCTGCGATTATGAAAATAACTATTGACAATAAAACTATGAGCTTTGATGAGCCTGTGAAGTTGGAAATGTATCTAAATCAAAGGGAACAGCCGATGTCAGTTTAATTGAGCTTATTCCCTTCATGGAATTGGAAATGATTCTCTTTCATTGTTTTTCTTTGATTTTATTTGTTTATTCATCTTTGATTTAATTGAGAATCTTTTGACAGTTTGACTGTTTTATTTGAATGGTAATGGTGCAATGGAACACTGAAGCAGCTGGCAGTTTGTTTCTCTGTGAGCCTTTAATATCTTGTTCTCAAAAGATGACTGTTAAAGCTGAGACTATTTTATCCTATGCTTTACATATCTTGTAAAGATATTATTAGAAAACTTTATTTATGAAGATAAGATACTAATGTGTAGAACTTATAATGAAAAAAAAAAAGAAAATATATTATTAATATTTAACTTATATTTATGGGTTTGTTATAAGTCTAACTCTTTTAACAAATATATTTGAGATTGAGATTCTCTTTTATTATTATACTGAGAGTGGAAGTTCTCTATTTCGTTTTTTATTTTTATTTCCATATTTCAAGAATTTTACATTTAATATATGTGAACGTATATATGATTACTACAGACAATAGTGTTTTATAATTGAGGTCTGTATAGAGCTTTATTTTTGCTTTACTTAGTCTTGTATGTGCAGTTTCAGGTTGTATCAGTCTATATTAAGGGTGGGAGAGGGAGGGACGGGAAGGGGTTTAAGGGAATATGAGAATTGGGATAAGGATGTTGTGGGGTGGGTTACAGATGACAATGGTGTTTCTTCATTTCAAGTGATTTCAGTTTTTTGTTTAGATATAATAAATGGAAGAGCTTTTGTAAAAATTATTTGGATTGATGGAGATTAAAATCTTTTCGCTCAATGTAAAGAGAAAAAAAATGTTAGCATTTTTAAAAAGGCAACAGGCTGATGTGTATTATATTCAAGAGACACATTTGTCAGTGGTTGAGGAAGCTAGAGGATAATTGGGTGAAACACTGATTTTTCGCTCCTGCAGTGGATAAAAAGGCAGGAGTGGCTATATTAGTGAACAAAAAATGTTTAGCTTCATTTAAAATGATAGATTTTGATCCTTTAGGGAGATGGATACAAGCGGAAATGAGCATGGGAAATAATACTTTGACTTTACTAAATATCTATGCCCCGAATTCAAACCAAAATGATTTTTTTACAAATATACAAAGATTATATAATATAGAATATAAAATCATTAGGGTTAGATAATTTGGTGAATACTTGTAATTTGAAAGATATATGGCGTATTCTTCATTTTAATGATCAGGAAATCTCTTTTTGCTCACCAGTTCATAAATCTTTTTCAAGAATTGATTACATATTGGTATCAAATTCCATGGTGCAACAAGTGACACAAGCTTCCATTGATCCAATTATTTTGTCTGATCATGGAGGAGTGTGGATTACACTTACACTAGATAATAGTGAATATAATAGATCATTATGGAGGTTTGATAATGCATTGGTTTCAGATTCAACTTTTCTTGAAGAAATTAAGTTAAAAATTTTGGAATTTTTCCAAATAAATACTTCAGCAGATATTAATGCGGAAATTTTATGGGATGCATTTAAAGCTACTATAAGAGGTAATATTATTTCTTATTCTGCATATATTAAAAAACAACTTATTAAACAATTTTCAGATTTGGAAAAAGAAATTAAACTGCTGGAGTCCAAATTAATTGATAAATGGAATCACGAAAATTTGCAAGCTTTATTAAAGGCTAAGGATAAATATAATGAAATTTCTTCAAAAATGGCAAGGAAAGATTTGTTTTCTTCGCAAACCTTGTATTATGGAAAATCTAATAAGGCAAGAAGTTTACTTGCAAATTATCTTAAAGCAAAGAAGAGAAGAATAAAAATAATTGCAATAAAAGATGAGAAAGGAAATATGCATAATCAAATTAGTAATATTTTAAATCAATTTTTGGCTTTTTACAAAGAGTTGTATTCTTCCGAGTCTTCTGTTGATAAAGTTCAAAAAGGTATGGAATTTTTAAATCTTCTTGAGGGTCCAAAATTTCCTGATCATATAAAAAGAAGTTTAGAAGAACCTATATCATTAAAAGAATTAGAAACAGCATTGAAGTCTCTTAGAGTTGGATCCGCTCCAGGTGGGGATGGTTTTACTGTGGAATTCTATAAAACATTTCAAAATTCTTTATTACCCTATTTACTAAATTTATATCAGTTTCAACTTAAAAGTTGTATTAAAAGTACAATGGCAGAATCTGTGGTGATTGTTTTGCCAAAGCCAAATAAAGATCCCACTATGGTTTCAAATTACAGGCCAATATCATTAATTAATGTGGATGGAAAATTATTGGCTAAGGCTCTGGCATTAAGATTGGCAAAGGCTCCTTACATAATTGATGTACATCAAACGGGTTTCATTGCTAACAAACATTCTTCTAACAATTCAAGACTGACGTTTCATACTTTAAATTTAACTAAAATGATGAATGAACCAGCTTTTGCTCTTTCATTAGATGCAGAAAAAGCTTTTGATAGGGTAGAATGGTCATTCATGTATCAGGCTTTGGATTGGTTTGGTATAGGTCCTGGTTTTGTTCAAATGATTAAAACTTTGTATAGCTCCCCTATGGCAAGATTATACATTAATAATAATTTATCTGAAAGTTTTAAACTACATAGAGGAGTTAGACAGGGATGTCCATTATCTCCTTTGCTGTTTGATATTGTTTTAGAACCCTTATTGATAGCTATTAACCAGACAAAGGGGATACAGGGTATTCCCCTGAAAGAATGGGAATACAAATTATCTGCTTATGCGGATGATATTTTATTATATTTGTGTAATCCAGGTTCAACTATACCATGTTTGTTAGAATTGATTGAAAGGTTTGGAATGTTTTCAGGATATAAAATCAATTGGAATAAATCTGAAATTCTTTCGCTTAATGTACATTGCATAAAATCTATGTTTGATTCATTTCCTTTTGTTTGGAAAGAGGATGGATTAAAATATTTAGGAATTTGGGTTAAAAATTCAATAGAGGATACAGTAAAAGAAAATGAAAAACTTTTATTAAAAAAGGTTTCGGAATTATGTGAACAATGGAATCCGTTACATATATCTTGGTGGGGGAGAGTTCAAACCATAAAAATGATGATATTGCCTGTGGTTTGCTATCAAATGTGTATGATTCCGGTATTTTTTCAAAACTCTTTTTATAAAAAATTGAATTCAATAATTATTAAGTTTGTTTGGCTTGGCAAAACACCTAGAATTGCTTTGGTATCTTTACAGAAATCAATTAAGGAGGGTGGGGTAAATTTCCCAAATTTTTATAGGTATCATCAGGCCTATATTTTACGTCCTCCCAGATCTCATTGAATATACTCCAGATTGGTTATATTTGGAATGGCGACTCCTGTCTCCTTTACATCTTTGTCACATTCTCAGTATCAAGATGCCCAGATTGTATAAAGAAAATAAACTTTTATTAGATACATGGAAAACTCTGAGGTATGTAAGTAATTTAACTGAAATTCCTGGTTACCCACTCCCTGACACCATATCCTCAACCGACCAAAAAAAAAAAAAAAACCAAAAAAAAAAACCTAATTCTTCCTACCGATTTATTACCTACCAACGCCTGGAAAAAGATTTGATATGTAATGTAATATAACTGCTCTCATCCAAATGTTACCAAGTCTATACACATTCTGTAACTATGTCTTACCCTAAATGTCACGTACCCTCCTGGAAATGTCCAGCTTCTTCTTATGTAATCCGCTTTGAACCGCAAGGTACAAGCGGAATAGAAATCACTAATGTAATGTAATGTAATGTAAGATATGCTTGAGTTTACACAATTGCAAAATAAATTTGGACTGAATAAATCACAATTTTATAAATGGTTGCAATTGAAGCAGGCCATTCAGGCAGGGTTCCCTGAATGGAAAAATCTAAATTCTCAATATAGCATGGAATTTTTATGCTTCCAGGCAGATTTTCTGGGTCACCAGGCCGCGCAGTGGTATAAAGTTATTAGTGAATTGGTTAATAAAAAACCTAAAAATGGTCTTAGGAATATTTGGAGCATTGAGATTAAGCATCAAATTTCAGCATCTCAATGGCCACAAATTTGGTCTTGGAGAATAAGATGTACACTGTCAGCATCTATGAGACAAACTTGGTTTTTTCTTTTGCATAGAGCATTTTGGACCCCTGTTAGATTACAAAAATTAAATAGTTCATTGTCTAATAGATGCTGGCATTGTAAGCTTGATGTAGGGACTTTGGATCATCTTTTATTTTTTTGTCCCTATATAGCCTTTTGGAATTCGATCTGGGATCAAATAAATTCTTTATTAGAAAATCCTGTAGCATTAACTTATGATACTGTGATATTTGGCATGTCTATGAGAAAAAAGAGTCGGATATCAGCAAGTAATAACAAACTTTTATTGATTGTGACAGGAGTTGCCATGCAACATATTACTACCAATTGGAAAGATCACAGCAGACTTAATTTTAATTTCTGGTGGAATTCACTTTGTCATCTATACAAAATGGAACGTTCAATAGCAATACAAAATGGAAATTATAAAAGGTTTAATGAAATATGGGAGCCATTGACATTGTTTTGTAATGAATAAACACCATTTTCTTAACATTACTTATGAATGGAGGGGAAAGGGGAGGGATTGTATAAATGAAGAAAAAGGTAAAAAGAACTATGAAAAAGAATGATTCAATTAAGAAAATAGTATGGAAGGGGAGGGGGGGAGAAGGGTTTAGATACATATACATTTGTTATTATCTTGATAGATTTATCAAGTGTTGTTTGTAAATCTATGTATCACTTTTATTGTACACTTGTTGAAAGATTAAAAATGAATAAAGAATTAAAAAAAAAAAAATGCATCTCAATGGCCACGGATTTGGTCTTGGAGAATGAGATCTACAGTCTCCGCATCTATGAGACAAACATGTTTTTTTCTTTTACATAGAGCTTTTTGGACCCCCAATAAGGTTGCAAAAGTTGAATAGCGCTAAGTCTAATAGATGCTGGCATTGTAATCTCAAAGTAGGAACTCTAGATCATTTATTATTTTTTTGTCCCTTTATTTTAGCCTTTTGGAAATCTATTTGGGGTCAAATAAATTGTTTATTGGAAAACCATGTTGCATTATCTTATAATAATAATAATAATGATAACAGTTTATATACCACAATACTGTTAAGTTCTATGCGGTTTACAAAAGATTAAGCGAGGTACAAATTGATTGAACTTAAAAGGGGAGAAGAAGGAGAGTTAATAGGACCGGAAATGCGTTGTTGAGGAGAAAGTGATAATAGGACAGAGGAATCACTATGGAGGAGAAAGAAGATGAGTGGGTCAGTTGTCTCGATACTTTAGGAACAGTTGAGTTTTTAGATGTTTTCTGAATTCCTCGTAAGTAGTGGGTGAAAGCAGTTGATCTAGGTCTTTACCCCACAGTGCTGCTTGATGTGAAAGAAGGTGTTTCATGGTGTTTTTCCAGTTTACAACCTCTAACTGGGGGAGAAACGAAGTAGGAATGAGAGCTTCTCTTGTGTCTGTTGTGTCTTGTGTCTTATGATACAATTCTATTCGGAACATCAATGAGGACACAGAGTCAAATTTCATCTAACAATAATAAGCTTTTATTGATCATGACAGGAATCGCCATACAACAAATCACATTTAATTGGAAAAATTGGAGTAGACTTAATTATTGCTTCTGATGGAATCCATTATGTCACATTTATAAAATGGAAAGAGTAACTGCTATACAAAGAGGGAACTATAATAAATTAAATGAAATCTGGGGGCCATTGACAAGGTATTATAATGAATAGATACCATTTTTCCATTATAAATACAATAAAAAGGAAGGGATGGGGAGAGATTTTATAATTTTATTAATATTTAGACAAATAATAAAGAATATTATATAGGAGTTTTGTGAATGCATAGATTATGGTTGGGTTGGGAGGGATTGGTTTAAAATTATAATGTTTTAATGCTGAATATGATAAAGTTACAAGTGTTGTATTCAATTTTAACTGTTATTTATTGTTACACTTGTTATATGATGCAAAATGAATAAAGATTTGTAAAAAAAAGATTTTTTTAAGTGTTATTATAGCAGTATATCATCAAACCTTACTGAATCTGTAAAGAAACAGATTTTTGTAAGCACAGGGTTCTACTGTTTCCCCAGTAAGACCTCTTTTTCCTTGCTATCCTTGAACTAGCCTATAAGAAATGACTACTGCAACATTAAAGTGATACTTGGACATTTCCCAGCATATTCCAGAGTTGAAAGGTTTAAAGGTTCTGAAAATTCCCTGGCCAGAAACCAACTGCTTTGTGCCCTGATTAGTCTTCAGTCAGAGCCTCTGAACTAGTTCTAAAATCAGTACAACCCTTCAGCTTTGGCATGGGAATACAGATCTAAACATTCTAGTGAGAACAACCTAGGCCTTGGGTGCCTGGGCCAATCAGAGCATTAAGTTCTTCCTCAGTGCATCCCAGGATATACCGGGAAGGACCGCCATTTTAAACATAAGAATTGCCACTGCTGAGTCAGACCAGTGGTCCATTATGCCCAGCAGTCCGCTCACGCGGCGGCCCTCTGGTCTAAGACCAGCACCTTAACTGAGACTAGCCCTACCAGCGCACGTTCTTGTTCAACAGAAACTTATCTAACTTTGCCTTGAATCCTTGGAGGGAGTTTTCCCCTATAACAGCCTCTGGAAGGGCGTTCCAGCTTTCTACCACTCTCTGGGTGAAGAAGAACTTCCTTACGTTTGTACGGAATCTATCCCCTTTCAACTTTAGAGAGTGCCCTCTTGTTCTCCCTACCTTGGAGAGGGTGAACAACTTGTCCTTATCTACTAAGTCTATCCCCTTCAGTACCTTGAATGTTTCGATCATGTCCCCTCTCAATCTCCTCTGTTCGAGAGAGAAGAGGCCCAGTTTCTCTAATCTTTCGCTGTATGGCAGCTCCTCCAGCCCCTTAACCATATTAGTCGCTCTTCTCTGGACCCTTTTGAGTAGTACCGTGTCCTTCTTCAGGTACGTCGACCAGTGCAGTACACAGTACTCCAGGTGAGGGCGTACCATGGCCCGGTATAGCGGCATGATAACCTTCTCTGATCTGTTCATGATCCCTTTCTTTATCATTCCTAGCATTCTGTTTGCCCTTTTTGCTGCCGCCGCATATTGTGTGGACGGCTTCATCGACTTGTCGATCAGAACTCCCAAGTCCCTTTCCTGGGAGGTCTCTCCAAGTACCGCCCCAGACATCCTGTATTCGTGCATGAGATTTTTGTTACCGACATGCATCACTTTACACTTATCCACATTGAACCTCATCTGCCATGTCGATGCCCATTCCTCGAGCTTGATTATGTCACGTTGCAGATCTTCGCAATCCCCCTGCGTCTTTACTACTCTGAATAACTTCGTATCATCCGCAAATTTAATCACCTCGCTCGTCGTACCTATGTCCAGATCATTTATAAAGATGTTAAAGAGCACGGGTCCAAGCACCGAGCCCTGCGGCATCCCACTGGTGACGCTCTTCCAGTCCGAGTATTGTCCATTTACCCCCACTTTCTGTTTCCTATGCTCCAGCCAGTTTTTAATCCACATGAGTATTTCACCCTCAATTCCATGGCTCGCAATTTTCCGAAGTAGTCATTCATGCGGAACCTTGTCGAACGCCTTCTGAAAATCCAGATATACGTCGACTGGATCGCCCTTGTCTATCTGTCTGTTTACTCCCTCAAAGAAGTGCAGCAAGTTCGTCAAACACGATCTGCCTTTGCTAAAACCGTGCTGACTGGTCCTTATCAGCCCGTTTCCGTCAAGGTGATCAATGATGCTGTCCTTTATCAGTGACTCTACCATCTTTCCCGGTACAGAGGTTAACAAGACTAAGAACATAAGAACTGCCATCTCTGGATCAGACCCATGGTCCATCGAGTCCGGCGATCCGCACACGCGGAGGCCCAGTCAGGTATACACCTGATGTAGTTTTAGTCACCCATATCCCTCTATGCCTCTCGTAAGGAGATGTGCATCTAATTTGCCTTTGAATCCTAGCACAGTGGATTCCTTAATAACCTCCTTTGGGAGAGCATTCCAGGCGTCTACCACTCGCTGTGTAAAGCAGAACTTCCTGGCATTTGTCCTGGACTTGTCCCCCCTTAGCTTCAAACCATGTCCTCTTGTCCGTGTCGCGTTGGACAATGTAAATAATTTATTTTCCTGCTCTATTTTATCGATGCCTTTCAGCATTTTGAACGTCTCGATCATGTCCCCTCGCAGCCTCCTCTTCTCAAGGGAGAACAGTCCCAGTTTCCCGAGTCGTTCCTCATATTCCAAGTTCTCCATACCTCTTATTAGCTTCGTTGCTCGTCTCTGCACCCTCTCAAGCAGTTTTATATCCTTCTTTAGGTTGGGAGACCAATGTTGGACACAGTATTCCAAGTGTGGTCTGACCATTGCTCTATAAAGCGGCATTATGACTTTCTCCGATCTACTCGTGATTCCTTTCTTTATCATGCCCAACATTCTGTTTGCTTTCTTTGCCGCTGCCGCGCATTGTGCCGACGGCTTCAGGGTCCTATCTATCAGTACACCCAGGTCCTTTTCTTGTTTGCTCTTACCCAGAGTTGCGCCTGACATTCTATACTCGTGTTCCTTATTCTTACTACCCAAATGCATTACTTTGCATTTCTCCACGTTGAACTTCATCTGCCATTGCTCTGCCCATTTCTCTAACTGATACAAGTCGCTCTGGAGTTCCTCGCTATCCTCCTGCGATCTGATTGCCCGGCATAGCTTTGTGTCGTCTGCAAATTTAATGATCTCACTGGATACTCCTTCTTCCAGGTCATTGATGTAAATATTAAATAGGATCGGCCCAAGAACCGAGCCCTGGGGCACACCACTAGTCACTTTCTCCCAGTCTGAGAACTTCCCATTTATGCCCACTCTCTGCTTTCTGTTTTCCAGCCATTTGCCTATCCACCTGTGTATATCTCCCTCTATACCATGGCTTTGTAGTTTCCTGAGAAGTCTTTCATGTGGAACTTTGTCGAACGCCTTCTGGAAGTCCAAATATATTATGTCCACCGGCATTCCACTATCAATTTGCTTGTTCACAGTCTCAAAAAATTGAAGTAAATTCGTTAAACATGATTTCCCTTTCCTGAACCCATGTTGACTGGGTTTCATCAAGTCGTGTGTATCTAGGTGCCGGACTATGCTATCCTTGATCAGTGCTTCAACCATCTTTCCAGGGACAGACGTAAGGCTCACAGGTCTGTAGTTGCCCGGTTCCCCTCTCGATCCTTTTTTGAAAATTGGCGTGACATTCGCTATCTTCCAGTCCTCTGGTATCTGTCCAGTTCTGATTGTCAGATTGGCAAGTTTTTGCAATAGCTCTCCGATTTCAACCTTCAATTCCTTGAAAACTCTCGGATGAATTCCATCCGGTCCAGGGGATTTGTCACTTTTAAGTTTGTCGATCTGGTAGTATATCTGGTCCAACTCCACTTCAACTGTGGTGAGGCTGTCTTCTATTACTCCACTAAACACTTTCACTGCTTCTGGTATTTTTGCGGTATCCTCCTCCGTAAAGACGGACGCAAAGAAGGAATTTAGTTTGTCTGCAATTTGTTTATCCTCTTTGATGTACCCTTTTCTTCCCTGGTCGTCCAGGGGTCCCCACCGCCTCTTTTGTGGGTTTTTTCCCCTTTCACGTATCTAAAGAAGGGTTTGAAGTTTTTGGCCTCTTGCGCTATTTTTTCCTCATAGTCCTTTTTGGCATCCCTCACCGCCTTGTGACATTTCTTCTGATCATCTTTATGTTTTTTCCATGCTTCGGTTGTTTTCATGTGTTTCCATTTTTTTGAGAGTCCTTCTTTTCTTTTATGGCTTCCCTCACCTGTCTGGTAAGCCATGCCGGTTCTCCCTTACCTTTTGTTCTCCCCTCTTTGGAGATCCTCGGAATGTGGAGATTTTGTGCTTCTGTGCCTGGTCTACCGTTTCAAGTTTGTCCACCTTTTTCTTGAGTCGTTTTTTCACCATGGCTCTCATGCGATCGTATTTGCCCTTTTTAAAGTTTAAGGTTTTGGTTAGGGTTTTGGCATGTTTTCTATTCCCGATGTCAAGCTTAAATCTGATCACATTGTGATCGCTCGTCCCCAGCGGTACCGTAACTTCTACTTCTTTTGTCGGACCTGTGAGGCCATTTAGTACCAAGTCCAGGGTGGCGTTTCCTCTTGTCGGTTCTTTTACCATTTGTTCCAGGAAGCAATCCCCTAGCGCCTCCAGGAACTTGGCCTCCTTGCCGCAGTTGGAGGTTCCTAGTTTCCAGTCTATCCTCGGGAAATTGAAGTCTCCCAATATTATTACATTGCCCGTCTTGCATTCTTGTTTGATTTCCTCTATCATTTCTGAGTCAGTTTCCTCCGCCTGTCCTGGCGGACGATAGTAAAGGCCAATTTTTGTGTCTGCGCTGTTTTGGCCAAGAATCTTGATCCAGAGGGACTCTAGCTTCTCTTTCATTTCCGTCGTAGCCACTTCAACAGATTGTACTCCTTCATGAACATATAGGGCAATACCTCCACCTTTCTGCCCTACTCGATCTCTTCTATATAGTTTGTATCCCTGTAGCACTGTGTCCCATTTGTTTTCTTCGTTCCACCATGTTTCTGTTATGCAAATGATTTCCAACTTATCATGTCTTGCTATTGTCTCTAGTTCCCCCATTTTGTTTCCTAGACTTCTAGCATTCGTATACATACATTTGAGTTCTCTTCGTGTTACCTTTTTGGAATGTTATAATGCCTCTTTATTGCTCCATGGTGCGACCTCACCTGGAGTATTACGTTCAATTCTTGTCTCCTTATCTCAAGAAAGATATAGTGGACCAAGAAAAAGTTCAAAGAAGAGCAAACAAGATGATAAAGGGGATGGAACCCCTCTCGTATGAGGAAAGACTAAAACGGTTAGGGCTCTTCAGAATGGAAAAGAAACGGCTGAGGAGACAATTGAAGTCTACAAAATCCTGAGTGGAGTAGAACGGGTACAAGTGGATTAATTTTTCACTCTGTCAAAAATTACAAAGACTAGGGGACACTCGAAGTTACAGGGAAATATTTTGAAAACCAATAGGAGGAAATATTTTTTCACTCAGAGAATAATTAAGCTCTAGAACACATTGCTCTGGGGGGGGGGGGAAGGATCAGTATGAGGGAGGGAGGAATCAGGGGTCTTTTTTTTATTTCTTGGGGGGGAACTGACCGGAAAAGGCGATGACAGCTCAGACTCTGCCAGAAAATTTTGCCTGTGAATGTAGCACGAGGTTAGAGAATCACCTGGTGATGATAGAGAATTGCTTGTATTGGCTGTTTAAATATTAATGACCCTATTTTACTACCATTTTAATAGTAATGATCTCATTATACTACATTTGCATGGCAGAGTCAAAGTCTGCTAGGAAGCTCAGAAAAGACCACGGTGAGCTGTTCTGATATTGGCTGGTAAAATACTGGCATGCCAAACCGGGTGGAATTGTTAAAGGCATGGTAAGCTTTGAGAATCCAGCTCTCAATGTTATATTGTTGGTACTCTGGACCCATGTATAAGAAATCTTCCAGGTACCTTTATCTTGACAATAAATATCTAGGTGTATTCTCAGTACTTGTGTTCTTTTTAGAGAAGTGGGGACAGGAGGTGTCCACTGTTCTTGGATGATGTTTAAGGAGTACATCGGCTTGTCCTGTACAGAACAGAAACTCAGGATGACAAAAGTCTTTCCCCCTTCTGGAAAAGGTGGGGGTATTTCTTGAAAACCCCCAAATGTAATCTTGTATGTTTTGCCTAGTCTTTTTTGGGTCCCAGGTCTAGCCCTCAAGAGATTGTGGAAAAAGAAGAAATCAGCCAGGTTGTGCAGAAAAAGTATATTTTGTTTAGAAATAGGTTTACTATTACAAAGGTATAGTGCTTAGGAGAGAGATGCGTCATAGAGCTGCTTTCTTTGTATAAGGAAAAAAGTCTGTGCTTCTGAAGATGTGCAATCTGGGTCTGGGGAAAGAGAGGTATGTGTCTTGTGTATGGAAAAGCTGAAGGGGGAAGAGAAAAGAGACAGAAGATTTTTTTTGGGGGGGAAGGGAATTAAGCCTGTCTTTTATATTTTCCAGTATCTTTCTGTGTCACAATTTGGTATTTGTTTGAAAAAATGGCCTTCAATTGACAAGAAGGCATGACCCTTTTGAAGAAATGCTTCTCAGAGTCAGGCTCTATTCAAGCACCTGTCTTTTACCATATTCTTTTAAAGTCTAAGGTTTGGAGGATATGCCCAACAACTAAGCAAAATGTTTTTGTGGTCTTAAGTACAGTGGTACCTTGGTTTACGAGCATAATTCGTTCCAGAAGCATGCTCGTAAACCAAAACACTCGTATATCAAAGCAACTTTTCCCATAAGAGTTAGTGTAAACTAGAACAATTCGTTCCACATCCCCAAAAAGCACAGTTACTTACCGTAACAGGTGTTATTACATTACATTACATTACATTAGGGATTTCTATTCCGCCATTACCTTGCGGTTCAAGGCGGATTACAAAAGGTTAGTTTAAGGACAGAATTACAATGAATAAAGAATTACAGAGTTACAGAATAACAGAATTATATGAATTGTAGAGAATAGCTAGAGAGGTAATATGAAGATCTTGAGGGCTTTTAGTGGTCGTGTTGTTATTTCTGTCTTAGGAATTTCTTGAAAAGTGTGGTTTTTATTTCTTTTCTGAACGTCTTATAGTCTGGGGTGGTCATCAGAAGGTTGGAGATTTGGTTATCTAGTCTTGCAGCTTGTGTGGCTAGGAGGCCGTCATGTAGTTTTGTTCTTTTCACTTCTTTGGATGGGGGGGGTATGAATGGGGAGTGCGTTTTTCTGTGTCTGGTGCTGGTTGCTTGGATGAGGCGATTGTTCAGGTATGATGAACTGTCTCCGTGTAGTGTTTTAAATAATATGCAGTAGAATTTGAATTGGATTCTTTCTTGGATTGGGAGCCAGTGTGAGTTGATGTAGGCTTCGGTGATGTGGTCGTGTTTTTTCAATGAATAGACGAGTCTTAAGGCTGTGTTTTGGATTGTTTGGAGTTGTCTTATCGTAGTTGCTGGACATGGGAGGAAGAGAATGTTACAGTAGTCCAGTATTCCTAGTATTAGGGATTGTACTATAAGTAGGAATTGTGTGCTTTCAAAGAATTTTCGGACTTGTCTCAGGTTTCTCATGATTGCGAATGATTTTTGAGTTGTTTTGTTTATTTGTGGCTGCATTGTGCAGCATCTGTCTATGGTCATGCCTAGTAGTTTTATGGTTGTTTGGATGGGATATTTGGTTGCGTTTATGTCTAGGATGGTTGTGGTTTGGATCCTGTCGTTTTCTAGGAGGATGAATTTGGTTTTGTCTTGGTTGAGTTTAAGTTTGTGATTTTCCATCCAGGTTGTGACTGCTTCCAGTGTTTGGTGAAGTTCCTCTGTCATGGTAGGTTTGGAATGATCGTATGGGATGAGGATGGTGATGTCATCCGCATAGCTGTAGGATGTTATGCCTAGATTATCCAGATGGGTTCCTAGAGAGGCAGTGTATAGATTGAAGAGGGTGGGGGATAGTGGAGATCCTTGTGGTACGCCGCATGGGTTTGACCAGGATTCTGATTTTTCTTTGTTTGATTTTACACTGTAGGTTCTGAGTTTTAGGAATCCTTTGAACCAGGAGTATACTTTGTCTGAGATGCCTATTGCATCTAGTATCTGTAGAAGGATGTTGTGGTCTACCAGGTCGAATGCTGCCGATAGGTCCAGTTGTATAAGTAGTATTTTTTTCCCTATACTAAGTTGTTGTCTGACGGTATCCATGAGGGAGCCTAGTAATGTCTCTGTGCTGAAATTTGTTCTGAATCCTGATTGCATGGGGTGTAGTAGGTTGTGGTCCTCTATGTAATTGGTGAGGAGTTTGGCTACTAGGCCTTCTGTAATTTTGACATATAGCGGAATTGAGGCTATAGGTCTGTAGTTGGAAGGGAGGTTTTGTGGTGCCTTTGGGTCTTTTTGGATTGGTGTGATGACAATTTCGCTGAGGTTGTCAGGGAATGTGCCCTCTGTGAGCGTGAATTGGATCCATTGTAGAATTATGGTGCGGAACTTTATACTAGAGGTGGTAAGGAGATATGAGGGGCAATGGTTGAGGTCACAGGAGGCATGGCTGTATTTTTTGTATAATTTGTTAAATTCTGGCCATTTTATGTTTGGGAATTGAGACCAAGTTCTGTCTGCTGCGATTGCCTCTTTTCCTGTGGAGTGGATTGTGATTGGATTTTGGTTGGATGGGTTGAGTATGAGTGTGGCTCTGGTGTTGGTGATTTTATTCTTGAAATGTTCTGCTAAGATGGTGGGTGATGGTGGAGGTGTGTTGGTGGTGGTAGTGTATGGTTTGGTGTCTGTTAATTCTTTTAGTATTTGGAAAATTTTTTTGGAATCTTGTGTTTCTGTGCCTATGAGCTTGGTGTAGTAACTTTTCCTCTTGTCTTTTAGTAGATTTTTGTATTGTTTGTTGATTTTTTTCCAGTCGGTTTTTGTTTGTTCTTGATTCTTTTTTCTCCATTTTCTTTCTAATCTTCTACACTGTCTTTTGAGTTGGAGTAATTCATTATCAAACCATTGGTCTGATTTCCTTCTGATTCTGGTTTTGGTTTGTAGGGGTGCCAGATTATCAAGTGTGTTGGTGGATACATTTTCCCAGTGGGAGATGAAATTTTTTGGGTCGCAGTCTTGGATGGTTTCGTCTATCTTTGACCAGAAGATGGTTGGGTCGATATGTTTGCGTGAGGTATATGTGGTTTTTTTTGTTTGAGGTGTGTGTTTGGTTTTGGTCCAGTTGATGTTGAAGTTAAAGATGTAGTGGTCTGACCATAGGGATGGGGACCATGTTCCGTTAGGAGTTTGGATTTCTTGATTGGTTGGTTGGTGGGTCATGAATGCTGCAATGTCCAGTTGATGACCTTTTTCATGAGTGGTTTGTGGGTTTAGGATCTTGAAGGATAATGCATTGAGGAAGGATAGACAGTTGTTTGCTGGTGTGGAGGTTTGATCTTCTAGGTGTAGGTTTAGGTCTCCTAGTATGAGGTTGTAGTCAGCTGTTAGTGAGTTTTGGTAGATGAAGTTTTCAAATTCGGGCTTCACTGTGGTCCAGTTTCCTGGTGTTATGTAGCAGAGCAGGCAGTTTAGAGAGTTTTTTAGTGTTGTGTTTGTGAGTTGGCACGCTAGGAAATCCAATTGTGGAGTGGATACTTTCTCGAGTATGTTTAGAGTTATGGTGTTCTTGAATATTATTGCTAGACCTCCTCCTCTTTTTTTCTCTCTGCAGGTTACTGTTATTTTGTATCCTGGCGGGCATACTTCTTTTATTCTAGGGTCTGTGTCTGAGGTTAGCCAGGTTTCAGTGAGGAATAAGCAGTCAAGTTTTTCTGTTGTTATCCAGTTTTTTATGTTTTCTGTTTTGGGTCCTAGAGATCTGATGTTGACATAGGCACATGTAAGGGAGGTCGTGTTGGTCTGTGGAGTGTAAGTTGTTTCCGGGTATATGAGTGTTGTGGTAGTTGTTTGAGGTTTTGTTTTCGGGGGTGTTGATCTTCTTCTCCGGATAACAGTGATGGGTTGTTGATTGTTGGTGTGGAGGTTTGGGTAACTTGGAGTGAGTGTTCTTCTGTTGGGGATTTGGAAGTTGGTTGTGCTTGCGGTTGAGGTTGTGGTGGGTAGATTGTTAGCTGTTGTATTCCAGCTAGAGATGAGGAGGATTATTAGGATGGCTGCTATTTTGTGTGTATTTCGGGAGGGCTTCATGTTTGATGTCTGGTTTGGGGTGTTCGGGTTGTTAGGTAGAGGGGGTGGTTCTCTCTTAGAGTTCTGGCTGTAGTGGGAGGAGCGGGGGATCTTTCGCTCCTTACCTTATGGTGGAGGTAGGCAAGAGGTCTGGTGGAGTGGTCTCCGAGGTGTAGGTGTTCACGTCTCTTAGGTCCGTTGGTGCTTCTCTCCGTTGCTCCTCTCAGGTGCTCCACGAAGGCGTCGGCACGCCGAACGGCGGCGCGCCGTTGGCGCTGTGTCTTTTAAATTGTGTAGTCCTCCTGCGGGATCGGGGGGGCGGAGCAGGGCTCCCACGCCGGCCCGGTCTGGCTGGTAATGGCGGCGCTGTGTCTTTTAAATTGTGTAGTCCTCCTGCGGGATCGGGGGGGCGGAGCAGGGCTCCCACGCCGGCCCGGTCTGGCTGGTAATGGCGGCGCTGTGTCTTTTAAATTGTGTAGTCCTCCTGCGGGATCGGGGGGGCGGAGCAGGGCTCCCACGCCGGCCCGGTCTGGCTGGTAATGGCGGCGCTGTGTCTTTTAAATTGTGTAGTCCTCCTGCGGGATCGGGGGGGCGGAGCAGGGCTCCCACGCCGGCCCGGTCTGGCTGGTAATGGCGGCGCTGTGTCTTTTAAATTGTGTAGTCCTCCTGCGGGATCGGGGGGGCGGAGCAGGGCTCCCACGCCGGCCCGGTCTGGCTGGTAATGGCGGCGCTGTGTCTTTTAAATTGTGTAGTCCTCCTGCGGGATCGGGGGGGCGGAGCAGGGCTCCCACGCCGGCCCGGTCTGGCTGGTAATGGCGGCGCTGTGTCTTTTAAATTGTGTAGTCCTCCTGCGGGATCGGGGGGGCGGAGCAGGGCTCCCACGCCGGCCCGGTCTGGCTGGTAATGGCGGCGCTGTGTCTTTTAAATTGTGTAGTCCTCCTGCGGGATCGGGGGGGCGGAGCAGGGCTCCCACGCCGGCCCGGTCTGGCTGGTAATGGCGGCGCTGTGTCTTTTAAATTGTGTAGTCCTCCTGCGGGATCGGGGGGGCGGAGCAGGGCTCCCACGCCGGCCCGGTCTGGCTGGTAATGGCGGCGCTGTGTCTTTTAAATTGTGTAGTCCTCCTGCGGGATCGGGGGGGCGCAGCAGGGCTCCCACGCCGGCCCGGTCTGGCTGGTAATGGCGGCGCTGTGTCTTTTAAATTGTGTAGTCCTCCTGCGGGATCGGGGGGGCGGAGCAGGGCTCCCACGCCGGCCCGGTCTGGCTGGTAATGGCGGCGCTGTGTCTTTTAAATTGTGTAGTCCTCCTGCGGGATCGGGGGGGCGGAGCAGGGCTCCCACGCCGGCCCGGTCTGGCTGGTAATGGCGGCGCTGTGTCTTTTAAATTGTGTAGTCCTCCTGCGGGATCGGGGGGGCGGAGCAGGGCTCCCACGCCGGCCCGGTCTGGCTGGTAATGGCGGCGCTGTGTCTTTTAAATTGTGTAGTCCTCCTGCGGGATCGGGGGGGGCGGAGCAGGGCTCCCACGCCGGCCCGGTCTGGCTGGTAATGGCGGCGCTGTGTCTTTTAAATTGTGTAGTCCTCCTGCGGGATCGGGGGGGCGGAGCAGGGCTCCCACGCCGGCCCGGTCTGGCTGGTAATCCAGGGACAGCAGGTTATCCAGGGACAGCAGGCAGATATTCTTAACACATGAGTGACGTCACCGAGGGAGCCCCGGTACGGACATTTTTCACTAGAAAGTTCTAGTTGGCTGCACCGCGCATGCGCGATTGCCTTCCCGCCCGACGGAGGAGTGCGTGGTCCCCAGTTAAGATAAGCCAGCTAAGAAGCCAACCCGGGGAGGTGGGTGGGTCGTAAGAATATCTGCCTGCTGTCCCTGGATAACACCTGTTACGATAAGTAACTGTGCTTTATCCCAGGACAAGCAGGCAGCATATACTTAACGCATGGGTGACCTCCAAGCTAACAGAGAGGGAGGAGGGATGGTTGGCCATTAGGATGTAATACAGATTGGCCGAAGTGCCCATCCCGTCTGGAGAAGGTATCCAGACAGTAGTGAATGTGTGAACTGAGGACCAAGTGGCAGCCTTGCAGATTTCCTCGATGGGCGTGGAACGGAGGAAAGCCACAGAAGCAGCCATAGCTCTGACCCTGTGGGCCGTGACAGCACCATCCAGTGAGAGACCGGCCCGAAAATAACAGAACTCAATGCAGGCAGCAAGCCAGTTGGAAAGCGTCCGTTTGGAGACAGGACGACCTAGACGGTTAGGGTCGAAGGACAAAAGGAGCTGAGCAGATGAGCGGTGAGCCCTGGTACGGTCAAGGTAGTAAGCAAGGGCACGCTTACAGTCCAGCGTGTGCAACGCCTATTCCCCAGGATGAGAATGGGGCTTAGGGAAAAAGACAGGCAACACAATGGACTGGTTGAGATGAAAGTCCGAGACCACCTTGGGAAGGAATTTAGGATGGGTACGCAGAACCACCTTGTCATGGTGAAAAACAGTGAAAGGTGGGTCGGCAACCAGTGCATGCAGCTCACTAACCCTCCTGGCAGAGGTGATGGCAATGAGGAAAAGCACCTTCCATGTAAGAAATTTGAGTGAAGTTGTGGCAAGAGGCTCAAACGGAGGTTTCATGAGTGCTGATAAAACCACAATCAGGTCCCAGACGACTGGAGGAGGCTTCAGAGGTGGTTTGACATTGAAGAGGCCTCTCATGAACCGGGAAACCAGGGGATGAGCCGTAAGAGGTTTTCCGAGGATAGGCTCATGGAACGCAGTGATGGCACTGAGGTGGACTCTGATTGAGGTCGACTTGAGGCCAGCGTCTGAGAGAGAGAGTAAATAGTCCAGTACGGTTTCCACCGCCAATGAGGTGGGATCGTGGTGATGAAGCAGACACCAAGAGGAAAACCGGGTCCACTTCTGATGGTAACATTGGAGGGTGGCCGGTTTCAGTGAGGCATCCAGGATACGACGGACAGGCTGAGAGAGATTCTCTGGAGAGGTCAGCCCGAGAGAAACCAAGCTGTCAGGTGGAGCGAGGACAGATTGGGATGCAGTAGAGACTGATGCTGCTGTGTAAGTAGAGTAGGAAACACAGGAAGAGGAATGGGCTCCCTGGAGCTGAGCTGGAGTAGGAGGGAGAACCAGTGTTGGCGAGGCCACCGAGGGGCGATGAGAATCATGGTGGCTTTGTCCCTGCGGAGTTTGAATAACGTCCGCAACATCAGAGGTAGTGGAGGAAAGGCATAGAGGAAACGATCCGTCCAGTCGAGCAGGAATTCATCCGGGGCCAGACAATGAGGAGAGAAGAGTCTGGAACAGAACTGGGGCAGCTGATGGTTGTGAGGAGCTGCAAAGAGGTCCACCTGAGGGGTGCCCCACTGATGGAGCGGAGTGTGGGGGGATCCAGAGTCCACTCGTAAGGTTGAAGGATGCAGCTGAGATCGTCGGCCAGGGAGTTCAGTTCGCCCTGGATATAGACAGCCTTGAGGAAGAGACTGCAGGCTGTGGCCCAGGTCCAGATGCGGATGGCCTCCTGACAGAGGAGGGTAGATCCGGTGCCGCCTTGCTTGTTTATGTAGTACATGGCGACTTGGTTGTCTGTGCACAGGAGAAGAACCTGAGGATAGAGAAGGTGCTGGAAGGCCTTGAGGGCATAGAACATGGCCCTGAGATGTGATGTTGACGCTCCTGAGGGGTCCAGAGTCCCTGAGTGCAAAGTTCTCCCAGTTGAGCTCCCCATGCATAGGGGGAGGCATCTGTGGTTATGATCATGGAGTGAGGGGGTAGATGAAAGAGTAGACCCCTGGAAAGATTGGATGAGTTCAACCACCAGTGAAGAGATTGCTGAAGAGACGATGTCACAGAGATGGGATGAGAAAGAGGATCCGTGGTCTGTGACCATTGGTTGGCTATAGTCCATTGAGGTGTCCTGAGGTGGAGTCGCGCCAGAGGAAGCACATGGACCGTCGAGGCCATGTGGCCCAGGAGGACCATCATCTGCCGAGCTGGAATGGAGTGATGAAGGAGCACCTGGCGGCAGAGGTGGAGCAGGGTCCGTTGGCGTTCGGAGGGGAGAAACGCCCTCATGAGAGTGGTGTCGAGAACGGCTCCAATGAACTGAAGTCGCTGTGTGGGAAGCAGATGCGACTTGGGGTAGTTGATCTCGAACCCCAGGAGATGGAGGAAGGAGATGGTGTACTGAGTGGCTTGTAGCACAAGTGGAGACGTAGGTGCTTTTACTAACCAATCGTCCAAGTAGGGGAACACCTGGAGGTTGTGAGACCTGAGAAAGGCCGCCACCACAATAAGGCACTTGGTGAACACCCTGGGCGATGATGCGAGGCCAAAGGGTAGCACCTTGTACTGATAGTGGCGGTGCTGTATCTGAAATCGGAGGTAGCGACGTGAATTCAGATGGATTGGAATGTGAGTGTAGGCCTCTTTGAGGTCCAGGGAACATAGCCAGTCGTGTTGAGAGAGAAGAGGATAAAGCATGGCCAGGGAGAGCATTCTGAACTTTTCCTTGACCAGACACTTGATGAGGTCCCGGAGATCGAGGATGGGACGAAGGTCTCCTGTCTTCTTGGGAACCAGGAAGTAGCGGGAGTAGAATCCCTGACCCCTTTGGTCTGTGGGAACCTCTTCGATGGCATTGAGGAGAAGGAGGGATTGGACCTCTCTGAGGAGGAGAAGGGACTGGGAGGAGTGGGACGCAGACTCTATAGGAGGGTTGTCTGGTGGAAGAGTCTGGAAGTTGAGAGAGTAGCCGTGGCGGATGATGTTGAGGACCCACAGGTCTGATGTGATGACCTCCCAACGATTGAGGAAGAGTTGGAGACGTCCTCCGATCGGCTGAGGAAGAGGTAATGATGGTGGAAGACTGGCTATGCCCTGGAGAAAGGAGTCAAAAGGGCTGAGATGGTTTTGACGGAGGAAGAGGCTTGGCAGGTTGGTGAGATTGAGAGCGAGCCTGAGTGTGTTGTTGTTGACTAGGTCTGCGAGGCTGCTGTTGGGGCGGGTTGAGAGGCCTGGCCGAGAACCTGCGCTGGTAAGAGGACTGTGGTCTATAAGGACGAGCAGGTGGAGCCTTCTTTTTAGGTTTTACCAGAGTGTCCCATCTGGTCTCATGTGCTGAGAGCTTCTGGGTGGTCGAATCCAGGGACTCTCCAAAAAGTTTGTCCCCAAGACAGGGTGCGTTAGCTAGGTGGTTGATGTCAAGATCAGACACCCTCAACCAGGCCAGACGTCACATGGTAACAGCTATGGCAGACGCTCGGGAGGTCAGCTCAAATGATTCATAAATAGAGCGCACCATGAATTTCCGCAGTTGAAGGAGGCTGGAAATTTGTTGTTGAAAGAGTGGAACTTTGCGTTCAG
The DNA here is from genome assembly GCF_902459505.1 of Geotrypetes seraphini. Classification (NCBI taxonomy): domain Eukaryota; kingdom Metazoa; phylum Chordata; class Amphibia; order Gymnophiona; family Dermophiidae; genus Geotrypetes; species Geotrypetes seraphini. The sequence continues at coordinate 29,358,944 of NC_047086.1, forward strand.
GGATGTATTTTTGTAGGGCGGATAGTTGTTGTACGAGATACTTCATATAAAATGAGAAGTGAAAAGTGTAATTATTCGCCCTGTTGGCTAGCATGGCATTTTGATAAAGGCGTTTGCCAAACTTATCCATCGTTTTGCCTTCTCTGCCAGGAGGGGTGGAGGCATAAACACTGGAGCCCTGAGTTTTCTTTAATGTAGACTCAACTAGGAGAGACTCATGGGGCAATTGAGGTTTGTCAAAACCCGGAATTGGGATGACCCTGTATAGGCTGTCAAGCTTACGAGGAGTTCCGGGAACAGTGAGTGGATTTTCCCAATTTTTATAAAAAGTTTCCCGCAGTATGTCATGGACGGGTAACTTGAGGACCTCTTTGGGAGGTTGTTCAAAGTCCAAGGCATCCAGAAAGGCCTGGGACTTTTTGGAGTCGGACTCTAAAGGAATAGAAAGAGCTGCCGACATCTCCCTGAGGAATTTGGTGAAAGAGGATTGCTCAGGCTTGGAAGTGGTATCGGGCACTGAGGGTTCCTCGTCTGTGGATGATGCGTCCTCCTCGGTACCGGGTGGGGATTCTTCCCATAAGTCCGGGTCCCTGATATCAGTGTGCGCACGCCGAGATGGCGGGGTGGAAAGTTCGGTGTGGCGGGTCTTAGAAAGAGACTTGCCAGAGCGCATGGAGACGGTACCGGGAGAGGAAGACCGGTGTTGACCTCGGTCCCGGGAAGAGTGGTGCCGTTCTGGGTCCCGGGGAGACCGGTGCCCTTCCTGGTCCTGAGGAGGATCGACCTCAGAGTGGGTCTGTACCACAGGATGAGAACGGAGTGGTTCAGCCGAGAGGATTGGCATGGAAGTGTTGAGTGGCACCGAGGGGGTGGACACCGGTGGGATGGTGCGAGGCTCGGGCCGGTCTGGTACCGAAAGAAGTGGTGCCAACAGGGTCGGTAGCAGGTGCTGGAGTTGTTGCTGCAGCTGTTCCTGCAATTTGTCTTGAAGTATGGCCGCGATGCGGTCATCCAGGGGTGGCATCGGTACCGCTTTTTTCTTTTTCGGTTCCATAGGTGCTGCTCCACGCCCCGGCGATGAGGAGGCCGATGACGAGGCACTCACCGAGATCGGGGCGGAGCGTTTGCGGGGTCGGCGTGAGGCCGGGAGGACCGGCGTCGCCACTGTGGCAGGTGGGCGCTCAAGGGAGGTGGAAGGCTTCTTAGCCGGCTTACCTGGTGCCAGCGACCCCGAGGAAGGATCGGGCGTCGTCGAAGTGGTCGGTGCCGTCTTTTGCGGTACCGTCGACGTCGCGGCAGTCTCCATAGCAGATCCGGTACCGAAAAGGATGTTCTGCTGGATCTGTCGATTTTTTAAGGTGCGTTTCTTAAGAGTGGCACAGCGGGTGCAGGTGTCAGCCCGATGCTCTGGACCCAAACACTGTAGGCACCAATTGTGTGGGTCAGTGAGAGAGATCGGGCGTGCACACCGCTGGCACTTCTTAAAGCCCGGTTGAGGGGGCATGAAGGGAAACACGGCCTCCGCAAAATCAAAGCCGGAGGCTTGTATGATGGCAACGGGCCCCGCCGGGGCCGGCCTGAAAAATAAAGAAAAAACAAAAGTTTTTTTTTTTTTTTTTTTACTATTTAGAACGGAAAAAGAAACCCGATGGGAAAACAAGAAAATAACGCGAGCGGGAAGGCAAAAAGGAAATTTTCAACGGCCGTTGAAATCACATGCGTCTTCTTCGCTCCGTAGAAACGAAGAAACTGGGGACCACGCACTCCTCCTTCGGGCGGGAAGGCACTCGCGCATGCGCGGTGCGGCCAACTAGAACTTTCTAGTGAAAAATGTCCGTACCGGGGCTCCGTCAGTGACGTCACCCATGCGTTAAGAATATGCTGCCTGCTTGTCCTGGGATAAACTTAATTACCATTAGCGATGCCTCCAACGCTGCCTCTGTCACAGACCTATCCACACGGCTCCTCCAGTTCTCCTCCTCTGCTGTTGTCCGCTGCCTCTCACTGCGGGTGGTGCTGGCTGTAAGCAAACCACCGCCGCTACCACAGAGCCTGACTGGACACTGTTGGCTCTGCCGCTCCCAGACGCTGCCTCCCCACCACCACGGATGCCACTACCCCCTCTGCTGGGACTCTCAGGTGCTGGTTCACTCCTGCCAGACGCACCCTGACTCCCATGCTCCACCCGAGGCCACCGCTGCTGCTATCACCTCTCCTCCCCCTCCCCGACTGGCCCTGTCCTTACCCCTGCACCGCCGGTGATAGAAAGTGCCTGCCGCCGGTCTGCTGCTGAGCCTTGAGCATCAGCGCATGCTCAGGCCTACTGGATCTCACCCTCTCCGAGATTCTCACAAGATGCTCAAAGCTCAGCAGCAGACTGGCGGCAGGCCCTTTCTAACTCCGGTGGCACATGGGTAAGGACAGGGCCGGTCAGAAGATGGGGAGGAGACGATTGTGAAAGGAGGAGGGAGCAGCGTCGGTGGCCTCGGGGGAAGCAATACTATTGGTTCCCACGGTCGGGTCAGGTGGGGGCTCGCAAATCGAGTCAATGCTTGGTTTGCTCGTTACAGTTTGCTCGAGTGTTTTGCTCGTCTTGCAAAACACTCGCAAACCGGGTTACTCGTAAACCGAGGTTTGACTGTACTGGCCTTCACCTATGTCAGGGATAGGCAATTCCGGTCCTCAAGAGCCGCAGCCAGGTCAGGTTTTCAGGATATCCCCAATGAATATGTATGAGATGGATTTGCTTGCACTGCCTCCTTGAGATGCAAGTTTATCTCATGTATATTTATTGTGGATATCCTGAAAACCTGACCTGGCTGCAGCTCTCGAGGACTGGAATTGCCTACCCCTGACCTATGTTAAACTATTGCTTGTAGTGGCATTCCCAAGGGTCAGACTGTTTAATATCCCGTAGACATTTGCTGACATCAGTACAATGTAATGCTAAATGTAAATGCTGACAACCTGTGTTAGACTTTTATTTATTTATTTGTTCAATTATTTAGCCCATCAAGTACATCTACAATCTAATCGAGACAGGACAGAAATGGCATAATTTACAATATAGACATGACAATAAAACATATACACTAAGCAGCTTCTGGTGAGAGTAGGTGGCATAGGTGCGTTGACACTGAGTGGTATTTCTGGGTGCATGTCCTTAAGGCGCTGGTTTGTGAAGAGGAAAGTTTTCACGTCCTTCCTGAAGCTTCAAAGTCTATCTAGTGTTCTAACAGATGGTGGGTATGGTGTGCAATAGGTTGAGTATGAAATGTGAGTAAGAGCGTTTGCGGCCTGTTTCAGTTTTGAGGGAGCGGCCAGGATGTATTGTAGGTTGTTTATCTCCTTGGGATCTCAGTGGTCGCTTTGGGAAGTAGATTTGTAGTTTAGTTTTCATGTACTGTGGAATCGTTTCATGGAAGGTTTTAAAAGAAAGGACCAGGGCCTTGAAGGCGCAGCGTTTTTGAATGGGTAGCCAGTGCATGGAAGTTAATGCAGGGGTAACGTGGTCACAGATGTCTAGGTTTTTCAGGAGGTGGATTGCAGTATTTTGCCCTGTGCTGACCCTTGCAGTCCTGCGAGAACTGGCGGCAGCTATTCAGGGAGCAGCGCAGGGCTGGGTGGGAGCTCGCTCCTGCATGCCCAGTGCTCCGCTGGTCGTGAGACTGGAAGGAGGGGCTCAGCACGGAGCAGGAGTGCAGAAAGCTCGCTCCTACCCATACATCACTGGACCACTAAGGATACAAAAAAGGTATGCAGAGAAAGGGGTTTAAAAATTGTTAGTATTGGCCGGGACGGGAGTTACGAGGGATCCATCCTGTCCTGGCCTACCAGGTCATACGGCAAGCCAGCAGAGGCCCACAGCAAGTCCAGGAGGGGGGTCGGTGGTCACTGGGTGATGACCCGAATATAGGATAAGACCCCTATTTTTGGGCCATTTTTTAAACTCAAAAATCTCACTCTATATTAGAGTATATATGGTAGGCGCTAAATTTTAGCTGTGGTGCCCTTGTAAATATTATTTCCTTGGATAACACTACGTAACAAAACTTAATCATTATTATATATTTTATGATCCATCTCTGCTGTAGTTTCTCTTGAGGGTAGAGATATTTCAAGCACAGGATTATGATTAGCATCAGCATAACTATTGCAGTTTTCAGAAATTATTATTATTATTATTATTATTTTATTGATTTTTTTCTTCATATAATAAGTGTGTCATAAAGATTCATACAATTACCTTAAGTATACACTTGATATCTCCATAACATATTGTACATACAACATATCTTATATAATCCTTACTATAATTTTAGACATCATATAAAAATTTAATAATTTTATCAACTATTATTCAATTATGAATCCCTTTCCCTCCCCTTATTTTGTTAGTTGCACACAATATAACAACTATTATGATAATTTATTTATAATTTATGATAAAGAGAATAAACCTACCCCCCCCCTCCTTTATCAAGTATCTTATTATGGGAAAAATTATATCAATCATTACAAAAATCTGTTAATGGTCCCCAAATCTTCTTAAACTTATCGATATATCCTTTTTGTGTTGCAAATGTACGCTCCATCTTATATATATGGCAAACTGAATTCCACCAAAAGTTGTAATTTAATCTGTCATAATTCTTCCAATTGTATGTTATTTGTTGAACTGCTACTCCAGTCAATATAAATAAAAGTTTGTTATTATTTGATGAGATTTGACTCCGAGCTCTCATTGCAGTACCAAACAAAATCGTATCATATGTCAAGGCTACCGGATTTTCCAACATCCTATTTATTTGAGGCCAAATTGATTTCCAAAATAGTAATATGAATGGACAATAAAATAAAAGATGATCTAATGTCCCCGCTTCTAGATGACAGTGCCAGCATCTATTAGACTTAGAGCTATCAATTCTATGTAAACGAACAGGGGTCCAAAAGGCTCTATGTAAAAGAAAAAAAACATGTTTGTCTCATAGATGCTGATATTGTACACCTTAACCTCCAAGACCAAAGTCATGGCCATTGAGATGCATTAATCTGATGATTAATCTCAATGCTCCAAATGTCTCTAAGACCATTTTTTTTTATTTTTTTTTTTTACAAATCCAGATATCAATTTATACCACATTGCGACCTGGTGACCCATGGAATCTATCTGAAAACATAAAAATTCCATACTATGATAATTATTAAGGTTTTTCCATTCAGAAATTAATTTTTTTTTTTGTTTTATAAATCTTTATTCATTTTCTTATGTTACAACAAGTGTTTTAAATAAATTCATTATAAACTTGAATAATCACACTTGATTAACTTACAGATTAATATCAAATTTAAAATTTCTTTAGAAAATCAATATTTTATAAAGTTATAATATTATGTAAGAAATTTAAATTAATATAATTATTATTGAATATAATAATCTCCCCTCCCTCCCTCCCTATCAATACTGAATGAGAAATCTTTATTCATTTTCATATGTTACATCAACAATTTAAATTCATACTAATATTTCAGAAAACTAAATTTATATAATTCTTAGTTAATATAATAATATCCCATCCCCTCCCCCTCCCTTCTATTCAGTAATACATGAATAAAATTTTTAAAATGCTATTCTTTCCATATTTCATATTATAAATCAAGTATTAATATATTATATAATATTTAGAGATATAATCCCTTTTTCTTCTAATCAAATTCTATACATGGGAAAATTAATCATTCTTTACAATATTCAGTTAATGGTCTCCATATTTTTTGAAATTTATCTATATGTCCTTTTTGTGTTGCTATAGTGAGCTCCATTTTGTATATATGACATACAGAATTCCACCAGAATGTATAATTTAATCTGTCATGTTTTTTCCAATTGAATGTGATTTGTTGTATTGCTATTCCAGTTAAAATAAAAAGAAGTTTGTTATTACTTGATGATATTTGACTTCTTGCTCTCATAGTTGTTCCAAATAATATGGTATCATATGTCAAGGCTACCGGATTTTCTAACATCCTATTTATTTGGGGCCAGATTGATTTCCAGAATGTTAAGATGAATGGACAATAGAATAAAAGATGATCTAATGTCCCAATTTCAACATGACAGTGCCAACAACTATTTGACCTAGAGCTATCTATTTTTTGTAATTGAACAGGGGTCCAGAAAGCTCTATGTAAAAGAAAAAACCAAGTTTGTCTCATAGATGCTGATACCGTACATTTTATCCTCCAAGACCAAAGTCGTGGCCATTGAGATGCACTAATTTGGTGCTTTATCTCAATGCTCCAAATGTCTCTAAGACCATTTTTTGGTTTTTTATTTATATAATTGGATATTAATTTATACCACTGTGCAGCTTCATGACCTGTTGAATTAATCTGGAAACACAGGAATTCCAAACTGTGATAATTAGTAAGATTTTTCCATTCAGGGAACCCTACCTGAATGGATTGCTTCAATTGCAACCATTTAAAATATTGTGTTTTTTTAAGATCAAATTTATGTTGCAATTGTGAAAACTCCAGCAACTTTCCATTTTTTATTATATCATCTAAAATACGAATACCTGCTGTCATCCAGTTTTTCCAGATTATTTTGAAACCGCCTATTTTGATCTTGGGGTTTAACCAAATCGTTTGAGTTGTTGATAATTGGAATAGGAGTTAGATTACTTATATATCTTAAAGTTTTCCATGTATCCATGAATATTTTATGTTCTTTGTATAGCCTTGGCATTTTGATACTAACTACATGACTGAGACGTAAAGGAAACATGAGTCTCCATTCAAGCCAGAACCAATCTGGAATATTATCAGTGGGCTCTGGGAGGATCCAATACATACCTTGACGTAAAATATAGGCTTGATGATACCTATAGAAGTTGGGAAAATTTACCCCTCCCTCCGCAATTGGTCTTTGTAATGTCACTAAAGCAATTCTGGGATTTTTCCCAAGCCAAATAAATTTTGTCAATACCTTATTTAACTTTGTATAAAAAGAATCTTGAAAGAAAACTGGTATCATTCCCATTTGGTAACAAACTACAGGTAAGATCATCATTTTAACTGTTTGTACTCTTCCCCACCAAGATAAATGTAAAGAAATTAATTAAGACCACTTTGTTCGGTAAGTTTATTACTTAGTGAGTTTTATTATTGAAATTCTATTTTAAAAATATTTGTATTTTTTACTGTATTACTGTATTTTGCTGACTGTCCAGCTCTTTTTAGTGTAAACCACCTAGAACCTATGGCAGTATAAAAGAATAAAGTTATTATTATTATTACTCAGCCATATGGAATTTGATGATTTTTACTTGACTGCTTTTCTGATTTAATACAAGTTCCTCCGGTATGATGTGCTGGGTCTCCTTCCTAGTGTGGATTAACTTAAGGATTTCCATTTGATTCTTTTTTCTTTGAATTGTGATATTTTCATAAATTTTACCTGTTCAAAGTTTTGCTCTGTAATATCACTGCTAAGATTAACATAATTTTTTTTCTGCTATACCCACATACTTTGGACAACATTCCATTTAATCCCCATTTTGCACACTTAAATTCTTTCAGGTAAATGAACCAATATTTCCAAACCTTAATTTCACAAAGGGTAAAAAGCTTTTTGCACCTTCAGAGCATCATGATTGGTTTAACTTTCAATGTGTGTATATCAGTGCTAAATTAATCTTAACTAAAGATCACAGTTTGTCAAGCAGAAATCTTATTCTGAACCAAATTTTTTATTAATTTTCTCTCCTCTCTCAACTATACTGTTGATAATCAAAATGACTTAAGCAGGTAGGAGAGGCTCCAGCTTCCTTAAATCCCACTCAATAAATATTCCCAGATATTCAGCAGCACATAACTGTAGAGTGCAGGGGTTGGCAACCTGTGGTTCTTCTTGAACGTGGCTGCGGCTCTCCAGGCCTTGACCCTTTTGATCTTCCTCCCAAACCCACGATCCCCCCCGCCAGGTCTACCGAGGTACCTGGTAGTCCAGCAGGAGTTTTTGTGGCAGGAGTGTAGCCCTCTCACTCCTGCCTTCTAAACTAGCTGCCGCGACCTCCTGCAGCTGCTCGCAGATTTTCCTGAACTACCACTATGGGTTGGAGAGGAGAGAAGCTACACCTCGTGGCTCTTTGTAAATTTTGGGTCAAACATTTTGGATAATTGGCTTTTTGCTGAAAAAAGGTTGCTGAACCCTGGTATAGTGCAACTGAATATCTCCTCTGAATCCCATGGCATGGTATGGTTAGTGCCAGGCAGTTCAGGGATGGAGGTAAGGAGCCACCAGCAGTTTGCTGGGTCCCTACTAACCACTGTGGGCTATCAGATGGAATAATTTTTAATAATAGTGGCAGAGTCTGTGGTTCCAGAAATGCGAAAAAGAACAGATCATATACTTGAGGTTCACCATTATTACGGCTTTGAAATTAACCCCTCATCTTCCCGCCACAGTTTACAAAGCTTTCTACTTACCCACAGAAGTTAACATTGTCCATCAGAAGCCAGTCGCCAGATTGCAAGGCTTGAACCAGCATTCCATCCACCCACTCAAAAGCACCATGGCTGCGACCCTCTACTGACTGTAGGAGCTGTCGCCTGAAACAGCGAAAATCTTCCACCAAACTGGAATACTCTGAAATTACAAACATGATGCTCTAATGCTTGTGAGATATTTCAGCTTAAAGGAGAAATTAGGTTCTTACCTGCTAATTTTCTTTCTTTTAGATTCTCCAGACCGGTACAGCTTCACTGATAGTTAATACCTCACCATGACCAGCAGGTGGAAACTGAGACAATGCTGAGCAGTGCTTCCCCCTAATCTGACCAGTCTGCCAAATAGCCAAGCAGAACTAAACATTGATAATTATAACAGTAACAACACTCCGAAAAGGAGTACCAATAAACATAGAGAAATATGTTGGAAGATACAGAGAGAAGCCCCTTCAGCAAAGGTCCCCAAGCTTGCCAGCTACGCCATCTGAACCAAAGCCGCCGTTCTTGTGATCTCTCTGGCCCTAGAAAAATCCCACTCTTCACACGAAAACCATAAGAACAACAGACAGATGGATAGGGTGGGGTGCTGTACTGATCTGGAGAGTCTAAAAGAAAGAAAATTAGTAGGTAAGTACCTAATTTCTCCTTCTTTAGCACCTCTCCAGACCAGTACAGCTTCACTGAGGGGACGTACCAAAGCAGTAACCATCATGGGTGGAACTCTCAGAGGGCTGCCACTAGAACATGCTCCTCGAACACCGCATCTCGACGCATCTGAACATCCACACGGTAATGTTGCACAAAGGAATGCAGAGAAGACCAAACCGCAGCTTTACAAATATCCACTGGAGGCACAAGCGAAGAGAATGAGCCTTGAGAAATTTCAGAACAGACTTATTCTGAAGAAGATACACAGAAGCGATAGTCTCCTTGATCCGGCACGCAATGGTAGCCTTGGAAGTGCCATCCCCCTTATGAGGACCCGCTAAGAGGACAAAAAGATGATGTGATTTCCAGAAATCCTGGGTCTGCTGAATGTAAGAGTGAAGGACCAAAAACACATCCAACTTGCGCAACTGTCTCTATTCCGAAGAGCCCTCCCGACAATCCGAGACTGGGAGGACTATGGATTGATTGACATGAAAAGGCGAAAACACCTTCAGCAGAAAGGAAAGAACAGGCCAGAGTACAACACGCTCCCTAGAAAACTCCAGGAAGGGAGGCCTACAAGAGAAAGCCTGCACCTCAGAAACGTGTCTCGTAGAAGTAATAGCCATCAAAAAGACCACTTCAAGAGTAAGGGTCCTTCAACGAGCAGGAACCCAGGGGCTCAAAAGGAGGACGCACAAGTACAGACTGGACCAGATTGAGAGCCCAAGCAAGAACAGAAGGCCGCCTGGAGGCCAAAGCAATTTTGCCGCACTCAAAAAGTGAACCATGTCCAGAATAAAATGTCAAGCGCCTACCCTGCAGCAATCCGCGAAAAGCAGACAAGGCCATAAGCTGAACTTGAAGACCAGGCCAGGCCCCTGTCCATGCAATCCTGCAAGAATTCCAAGATGTGAGGCAAAGAGGAGAGAAAGGAAACCACTCCAGGGTCCCACGACAATAAGAGGGCATCCGTTGAAAATCAGGGGCGGGAAACTACGAGGTGACACCAGGAAATTCTTTTTCACTGAAAGAGTGGTTGATCACTGGAATAGTCTTCCACTACAGGTGATTGAGGCCAGCAGCGTGCCTGATTTTAAGGCCAAATGGGATCGGCACATGGGATCTATTCACAGGGCAAAGGTAAGGGAAGGGACATTAAGGTGGGCAGACTAGATGGGCCGTGGGCCCTTATCTGCCGTCTATTTCTATGTTTCTATGTTACACTACTCCTCAAAAATATGCCAAACATGCACATAAGCCCAAGAAGTGGAAAGCCTCCGGGACCCCAAGAGACTGGAGATCACTTTATCTGAATAATCTTTCTTACCTAGGCATTCCCGCTCAACAGCCAAGCCTTAAGACAAAAGAAACCCAGATCGAACATAGGAATGGGACCCTGAGTCAGAATGTCGGGTGAGAGGGGCAGTGGAAGAGGATCTGCCATGAGAAGATGAACCAGATCTGCTTACCATAGGCGCCAGGGCCAGGCCAGAGTGTCAAAAAATTCAAAGAAGAACTCTGCCCACCGTCGGCCACAAAGGAAACACATACACGTAGAGGAGGTCCTCTGAGCTGCAGCCAGACCAAAAGGAAGTGCACAAAACTGATAGTGCTGTTCTAAGATCGCAAAGCGAAGGAATCGCTGATGGGAGGCACAAAGCAGAACATGCAAGTAGGCCTCTGTCAGATCAAGAGAGGTTAGGAATTCCCCTGGCGGAATCGCCAGAATGACAGATCTCAGGGTCTCCATGCAAAAAGACGGAACTCTGAGATCCCTGTTGACCCCTTTCAGATCCAAGATGGGCCGAAAAGTCATCTCCTTTTTGGGCATGAAATAAATGGAATACCTGCCGGTGCAACACTCCTGAGTGGGCACTGTAACTACTGCTTTGAGATCTAGCAATCTTTGACGTGTCTGGCAAAAAACCTGCTCCTCCATGCCGCATGACAAGGAGAAGCGAGAAAATGATCTGGCAATGAGCAGGCAAACTCCAGAGCATAATTGTCCCAAATCACCTCCAAGACCCACTGATCCGTCATGATCGCCACCCTCATCTGGTAAAAGTCTCGCAACCAGGCACCCACCGGAACAAGGGGAGGCGCCGGCAAGGAATCATTGGGTGGGACGTGTTGCGGGAGAACCGGCGGAGGAATCATGTTACCCCCGATGGGCCCCCACGAAAGGACTGCATGCACTGAAAGAAATGGGCCCAGGAAGAGCTGGAGGCCGGAAAAGAAGTGGCCCCTCGACCAGTGCGGTATCTACAGAAATCACACAAACACCCCCGCACAACGTTACCTAACATAGGTGGGCAGACACGGTCCTCAGGAAGACTAGACACCTTAATAGTCCGTTAAGGTCTGAACCAACTTGTCCAAATCCTCATCAAACAAGAAAGACACCCAAAAAGGAAATTTTCTCAGCTTAGCTTTTGAGGCCGCATCCGTTGACCAAGTCCGGAGCCACAGGGTACGACGAACAGCCACCTTGAGGGCTATGGACTTGGCCAACCCTTGCAACAGATCATAGATGGCATCAGATATAAGAAGCACCCATCTCAATCTTGGCTACATCCTGCTCCACCAAGGACCAGTCATCAGAGTTACGGTCAAGGATACATTCGGTCCACTGAAACAAGCTCGAGCAACCAGAATGCCACACATTGCCGCTTGGACTGCAAGGGCAGTGACATAAAAATTCTGTTTAAGGAGGGACTCCAACTTATGCTCCTTAGAGTCCCTCAACGTAGAGCCACCCTCAATAAGCACTGTATGCTGCTTCACGATGGCCGAAACCAGTGTCCATCACCGGCGACTTCAAGTTATCCCTATTAGAGGTCTGAATGGGGATTACGGGACTCTCACGGGGATCCACCCCCCAGGTCTATGGGACTCCCATGGGGATTCCCCCCCAGGCTCACTGGACTCCCACGGGGATGGAACCGGGGTTCCTGAGGCCTGGAAAGAGAATTAGAAGATAAGACAAAAGCAGAAACTGGGAACAAGATGATGGAAAAGCAAAATGTCCCATCAGCTACATCAAGGGAAATGTTCATTTTGAGGGGGGCTAAACTCAAAGTGGAAGGCCCAGCCCCCTCTCATTATTATGCCACCAATTGTGTTTAGTACAAAATGAAGTACTTGCTGAGTTTGTTTTGGGGTTTGCAATTCAGTTTTGGCACATTTTTCTTATGCAACCACTGTCCTGAAAAGTGCCTCTCTCAATTCTGCTTTAAATTATTTTGATGCTATATTGTTTGATTCTTTACTCATTTGTGGGTCTTGGAAGGACCTCTCATAAGTTACCTAAGCCAGATGGTGGAACCAAATTTGTTTGCTCTACAGATATGAACTTTATATTGCCAAAAAATCCAACTCATTTTTTTTAACAAGAAATTTATTTATTTTATTTCTAAAATCTATAGATCGCCTATTTCTAAGCAGTTAACAGGAAAAACATTCATAATAGTTCCAGACAAAATACATAACATCTTAATTACAGCATAATCATATTAGCAGTATCCCTCAAAAACTGTGGGAAACAATGTGTTAGCAAACAATGCTACATTAAATCAAACCAATCACAGTTCAAAACATCCGGACTAACTGGTCTTCAGGATGCCGGGAAGACATCATAACCCCAATCCAAAAAGATCCAAAAGGACCAACAGACCAACCATCCAACTACAGACCCATTGCCTGAATACCTCTATATGTCAAACTGACAGAAGGATTAGTAGCCAAACACCTCACCAACTATCTAGATCAGGGGTGCCCACACTTTTTGGGCTTGCGAGCTACTTTTAAAATGATCAAGTCAAAATGATCTACCAACAATAAAATTTAAAAAAAACACAACGCACACTGTACGCATAGAAAATTATCATTCCTATTCCAGGGTTTTTCAAAGAGGTCAAAGCAGATGACTCTATGCACTATCACCTCAGTAACAACCATGCAAAAATAGACAAATATACCCCCCTCCCTTTTTACTAAACCACGATAGCAGTTTTTAGAGCGCAGGGAGCTGCGCTGAATGCCCAGCGCTGCTCTCGACACTCATAGGCTCCCTGCGCTAAAAACCTCTATTGCGGTTTAGTAAAAGGGGACCTTAGTGTAAAATATAGACAGCAGATATAAATTCAGACACATTTTGATCACTAAATTTAAAATAAAATCATTTTTCCTACCTTGTCTGGTGATTTCATGAGTCTCTGGTTGCACTTTCTTCTTCTGACTGTGCATCCAATCTTTCTTCCCTTCTTTTAGCCTGTATGCTTCCTCTCCTCCAGACCTCGTTCCCTCCCCCAACTTTTCCTTCCTCTCTCCCTGCCCTTTCTTTCTCTCTGCCTCCCTTTCTTTTTTTTCTGTTTCTCTTCTTTCCTTCTGTCTCCCTGCCTGCCCTTTTTCTTTCTTTCTCCCTGCCCTCCCCCAAGCCACTGCCATCGGAGACCATGACCCAAATCGCCACCAATAACAGGCCCGAAAGCCGACGCCGCCCCAAGCTCTCCCTGCTTCGGCCGACCAGCATTTCTCTCCCCGACGACAATTCTGCCGTCGGGGAGAGGAAGGCTGATTGGCCCAAGATCGCGATCGACCTATTGGGGGAAATGCTGCCGGGTCCTGCCTTCGCGGAAAAAAAAAGTAGGCAGGACCCGGCAGCAAGAAGAGCAAATGCTTCACTAACCTGTCTCCCGCCTTAGCCCATAGCAAACGCTTGCTTCAGGGCTCTCAACATGTGCGTGCCGGCTTCCATTCTCTCCCCCCCCCCCCCCCCCGGACATAACTTCTGGTTTCGGAGGGAAGAGAAGGGAAGCCGGCACGCATATGTTAGAGCCCGGAGTTCGCTATGGGCTGAAATCTCCAAGCCGTTTTTTTTTTAATGTTCAGCAGTGGCGGCAGCAGCAGATGACAGCTGGGCGGACCGCCCAGCTAAAAGGCCCTAGAGAGAACACTGGAGAGGAAAGCTGATCGGCCCGGTAGATCAGGACGGCAACACGAGTCTATCACGGAGCCAGGGACGGGCTCCGCGATCGACTCGCGTTGCCTTCCTGAGCTACTGGTCGATCGCGATCGACGTGTTGGGCACCCCTGATCTAGATGATCATAATATACTTCACCCCACGCAATCTGGCTTCAGATCCAACTTCAGCACAGAGATATTACTAGGCTCCCTCATTGACACAGCCAGACAACACCTCAGCACAGGAAAAAAAATGCTTCTAATACAACTAGACCTTACCGCAGCATTTGCCCTGGTAGACCATAACATCTTACTGCAAATTTTTGGATGCAATAGGCATCTCAGATAAAGTATACCCTTGGTTTGAAGGCTTCCTAAAATCCAGAACATACAGAGTAAAATCAGATAAAGAAAAATCTGAACCTTGGTCCAACCTTTGCGGCATACCACAAGGATCCCCGCTATCCCCTACTCTCTTCAACCTATACATTGCATTTCTCGGAACATACCTAGATAATCTAGGCATTACCACCTACAGTTATGCAGTTGACATTACCATTCTCATACCTTTTGATCAACCAAAGACTGCCATGACAAACACACTACACCGAACACTAGAAACAGTAGCAACCTGGATGAAAGATCACAAACTGAAACTCAGCACAGACAAAACTAAATTCATCCTCCTCGAAAATGACAAAGTCCCAACCATAACCAATATAGAAATTAACACAATCAACTATCCCATTCAAACTACCATAAAACTACTAGGAATGACTATAGACCGATGCTGCACCATGCAACCGCAAATAAAACAATACAGAAATCCTTCGCAGTGATGAGAAACCTAAGACAAGTCAGGAAATTCTTCGAAAAAACACAATTCCAGCTTATAGTATAATCCCTAATCCTAAATCTACTAGATTACTGCAACATCCTCTACCTCCACTGCCCTGCTACAATGACTAAACAACTACAAACAATCCAAAATACAGCTCCGAGACTCATCTACTCATTGAGAAACCACGACCATATTACAGAAGCATACATCAACTCACATTGGCTACCAATCCAAGAAAGAATATTATTTAAATTCTACTGTATGTTATTTAAAGCCTTAAACAGAGACAGCCCAATCTACCTGAACAGCACCTCATCCAAACCACCTCAATCAGACATAGAAAAACACACACCCCATTCACACACCCTTCGATCAAAGAAGTAAAACGGAAAAAACTATACGATGGCCTCCTGGCCACTCAAGCAGCTAAACTAGATAACCAAATCTCCAATCTACTGATAACGACACCAGACTACAAGACATTCAGAAAATAAATAAAAACTATACTCTTCAAGAAATTCCTGAAACAGCCATAACTTCAGAAAAGAAATAAAAACTACATTCTTCAAGAAATTCCTGAAACAGCCCTAACTTCAAACTTACCGTCCTTCCCCCCTCCCTCTTCCCGCCACACAGAAACTACATAACCTACTCTTTACCTCTCCAGAAAGGACAAATGTTCTTCCATTGTAACCCTCTGTTTTTTTTATTTCTTTTGTAATCCGCCTTGAACCGCAAGGTAATGGCGGAATAGAAATCTCTAATGTAATGTAATGTAATCCGGACAAACAGGTCCTCAGGATGCCGGGAAGACAGTTCCACAACTTCACTCCTGCCATGGACATCAATGCAGTTCTAAATTTAACATATCCGACTAAAACTAAACTAAACTAAACCTTAGGTTTGTATACCACGCCATCTCCGCAAGCGCAGAGCTCGGCACGGTTTACAGAAGTTAAGAGGAAAGGAACTACAATGAAGGGATATAGGAGAGGGACTAAGAAGATAGAGAGGGATAGGGTACTAGAGAACGGGAGGTGATTAGATTTTTGAAAAGAGCCAAGTTTTCAAGTGTTTGCGGAAGGATTGGAAGGAGCTTGAATTTCTGAGCGGGGATGAGAGGTTGTTCCAGAGTTCTGTGGTTCTATTCTCCTTCATAGAGGTCAGTCTCATAGTACCTTCTGACCTCAACGTCCTCCCTGACTGATACACCTCACATAAATTCTGATAATAGTCGACTCTAAAGTCACATGACCTAATGTCTATTCTAATTCTTTCCGGTGATGTATGAATCTCTTATTTCTGTTCACTGTTATTTGTTTTATTGTATTTTATTGCTGGTTTAATAAACTAAGACTTAGAAAAAAAAATATCAAAACTGTCTGAAGTAATTGCTGCTTTTTATGGGGACAGGTAACTTTTAAGGGGGAACAGGCAGGGACAGAGGAGATTCCTCGCAGGGATGGAAGAGATTCCTAGTGGGGACAAGCAGAATACTGGTGGGAATGGGCAGGATTTCTGTCCCTGCACAACTCTCTAATCACTATACACCTCCGGGATGGAATAAAGGCGGGCCATAGAATGCGCAAAATGAAAGGATGCCTCAGACACTTTCCACTGCACAAGCACAAGATCCCAAATATCCTGATGAATAGGAAAAGAGTGAGTTGCTGAGCGTCCCCCGAAGAGGGGTCCACCACACGTGGGGGCTCCTTCTCGTCTTCCTCAAAAAGCAACACCGAGGAGACATGAAGAATAAGCTCCTGGAGCTCTTCCCACTGAAAGATGCAAACAACCGACATATCCTTGCTAACTAGTGGAACTGAAAAAACCTCCACCAGCGGCAACTGTCCCCCCAAGAGGATCCTGGAGGTCTCCCAAAATGTCTAGGTCCTCATCAAGAGAAAAAAATAATCAGCCCAAAGACCCTCAGTCGCTTGGACAAGAGGGGGGAAACGGGGATGAAACTGATGCTAAGGGAGGTCAAACCAGAGTGAGCGCGGAGGGAACCCCGTCCACCCCCCCCCCCCCGAGATGGAAGCACGACCCCCAGCCACTTGAAGATAAACCTTGCAAAAGGCTAAAACAAAATCAGGGGGGGGAAAAACCCTGGCTGCCCAATGGGACTTACTGCCAAAACAGAGGTCCCAAAAGAAACCTTCCCCTGTTTCTTCAATACAGGAGGAAGGTCACCTGAGGTTGTAGACAAAATGGAGGCGCTTCCCACCAAAAATCACAGTAAAGCCCACTGAAAAAAAAAAAATGCCCCAAGGCCTGTAGCAACTAAGAGGCCCGAACTGCCCTAGCCACTAAAGGAGGCAAGCCAGCAGCAGCTGATAGAAAGTCTCCAACAGCTTCAGTGGTAAAAGAAATCTTATCTCCCTGACCGTCAGTGGCTGGGGGAATCCCTATGTGGGCAGCGAGGGAAGCCCAGGCTTCCTCTCCCTTCAGCTGCCGGCATGCGAGGCCAAGATATGTCCGGCACCAGACAGAGATAAGAAGGCCACTATGCAAATTCCAATAGGCCTACACTAACCCAGGGAAGACAGCAATATCTTACCACCTGCTGAGACTGAGAGAAGATAGGCCAGATTAGGGGAAAGCACAGCTACTTGCATTGCAACCAAAAGTTTGTCTCAGTCTCCACCTGCTGGTCATGATGAGGTATTACCCATCAGTGAAGCTGTACTGGTCTGGAGAGGTGCTGAAGATGATACTATAAATCTACCACCCCTCATTCTCATCCTCTAGTTCTACCACTTCCCCATTTCTAGAAAAAAAACCCACATATTTGTATAGTATATTTGAGCACTCTCAACAGTTTTGTCTTCAGAGCTACAGAAAAGTTTCCACATGGGCTCTGTGAGATGGCATCACATCTGTAAGAATTTTATTATCTTGCTTTTCCTTGGAGAAGCATTTATCAGTGACCTTACTTCAAATCTCACAGGTCATTACTGCTCTGTTTAGCCCGCCCTCGTCTTTTCAGATGTCATATTGATCCTGATTGGTCTTGAAACTAACTCCAATTGTTCATGGACAAGAACTAGATGAAAAATGAATTGCTTTTTCTATTCCTTTTCACACACACTGTACCTGCTTTAGAGTAGGTGTTTGTTTTGTTGTTCTGTCTCTGGATAAGCCTAAGAACACTCTCGAGTTTGTTCACTAGCTCTGGGGCAATACTTCTGGCCCCTTCTCCTGGAGCTTCAGATCTACAGGTCTGGCTGAAAGTGCTCCATGCTTGCAAGAGGGCCCTTGCCTCATCTGGGGATACATCTGTAGCCAGAAGACTGTCTCTCAGAAGTGCTTGTACTGTATTCTCCATTTTCTCCAAAAAACATCGCCAGAGCCTATTGATGTCAACCTATCACACACAAAAGGTTGGAAAAGTAACACTCTACAGCCAGAGAATAGGACTCAGAATAATACATGCAACGGCCTCCCAACAGTTTAGGTGACAGCAATAAAATGACAAAACTGAAAAACAAGCACTTAATTCCAGCAAAGTATCCTAGTTTTAAATCTCTCCTTTACCTAAAGTGACTTGTTAGTTATTTATTTCAGAGCTAAACTTTGGTTTCCTATGTATTGTGATATTTAGGATAATTCACAGCCCAGCAATGTATTATGAGAGACAGACATGAGGGAAGCAACCAGTTGTCCTGAGATCAGTAGCATGGTATGCTGCTACTATCTGGGATTCTGCCAGGCACTTGTGAATTGGAATAGCCAATGTGGAAACAAGACACTGGGCTAGATGGACCACTGGTTTAACCCAATATGGCTATTCTTATGTTCTTAATTGCAAATCTTTGTTCCATCAGAACACTCCATAATGAGTACTGGCCAGAAATGCACTTTCCATCAGCTAAGGGTATAAAACAAATCTTTATTTCAATTTGTTCTTAAACAAGCTGCCAAAATTTGGAACACTTTATCAAAATATATTAGATCCAAAATGTATTTAAAGCTGAAAACTACACCTTTCTATTTTTTAAACTTTTTGTAAGTTTAATCTTTAATTTTTATATTATATTTTTATTTGTATCGAGTTGTTTTTAATTGTGACTTTCCAGAAATGTATGGTTCTCTTATTATAATCCATAATGAATCAAACTGATTGGAAACTGTAGAATATATGCAGTTGTACCTCATTGTATTATGATGCTAACACCAATTTCTGACAATACTCTGCAGAAGAGACCACCTCTATATTAAAGGTGAGCTTGCCAAACAAGTTATTTTCAAATGTCTTCTCAGAAATAAACATTTTTTTCTTTAGCAAGAGGGCATACTCTTCATTTTCTTAGTTTCCTAGTGGGAAACTGTGGATAGAGCAGCTGAACTAAGTCTGCTTAAAACTGTATGGCCATTGAATTTTAGATGCACTTTACTTCAGAATTCATATCCTTGCATAAAAAATCTGAAAATGAAATGGATCTTCTAAACTCTTGTTAACTATGACTGCATGTTACTTAAATGAAAGTAAAAATGCAAAAACATCTACCCCCAACTCCTGCATATGGTTACATCAATGGAAACAATGATGTGATAGTTACCTGCTCAAAGCCCCCCAAAAGCTCAGTGGTATCCATTGCACTATTCATGGTCATGATCTTTAACCTATGACCTGTCAAGAGAGCCAGTAGTTGAATTAGGCTGGTCTTGCCAACAGTCGCAGGTCCCACTAGGATTACCATCCAACCCATCTGGACACATTTCATGACAGGTTCCAGTGACTGCAATGAATGGTGGAGGAGAGCAAGCTGACCCGAGGACACAGGAGGGACACAGGTGCCACGAGTAAGGACAGAATAGCCAATCTGAAATGGAGACAATGGTACACATCTTCACTTAGCAAAAAGGATATAGGGAAGTGGACAAAGTGGGGGGAAATGTGGCTATAATCCTCAGTGCTAAGGGTCAAATATCTGAACTCCCTGACCACAGGCAACTTACTCAGGGGCTCATTCTCAAAGCACTTACACTTAAAAAATTCTACAGGTAACTGCATAACTTTGTAAGTCTAAGTCAGTGTCCCACAAAACTATTTTGCTCCAGCACACTAACAGGATACTAAGGGAGAAGCCTAAAGCCCTGATTGGCTTGACAAATTGGCTTGACCAATCAGGCTCCTCCCTTAGACCAATCATGGCCTCTGTATCCTCCATGGATACAGAGGGTGGTGTCTAAGGCCTGACTGACTCAGATGCCTAAGACTCCTCCCTTTGGACTGAACCAATCAGGGCCTTTGGCCCCTGTCTATGCATCACATGATGCACCAGGGAGGGGAAGGCCCGTTATTTAGGACTGGCAGGCCCAAAGCAGGAGCCTCAGAGCATGCTTCCTACTTCCAACTTTTTAAAAAGGTATGAGGAAGGTTTGGGGTGGAAGGGGCATCTGGTGTCAGGAGGGAGTGGGCATCCCTCTTGCCATTTTAGGGGGTTCGGGGGGGGGGGGGAGGGAACAGTGGCAGGAAAGAGTGGGCACCCTCCTGCCAATTTTCTCTCGTGCTGCGTTTGTCAGAGGTCATCAGCGAGAACCATCATCGGTGGTAGGGGACTTTTTTCAATTTTTTTAAATTGGATAGATATTTTGCGTGTGTAATACATGCATAATATCTGTGCCATTGAAAAAAATAAAACAAAACAGGCAGACCTGTCGGTAACAATTACAGTGGTGCCTCGCATAACGGACGCCTCGCACAGCGAACGCTGCGCACAACGAACTTTATGTCTTGATCCGTACAACGAACTTCGTTTCACACAACGAAGTCGCCCGAGCTGCATCCTTCCGCGCAGGCACTGCGCTTAACTGCCCTCTCTCCGCCTGGTTCCCTCTTGCCCCCCCGACTCCCCGACACGATCGGGGCAAGAGGGAGCTCAAGCCCTCTTGCCCCCCCCCGACTCCCCGACACGATCGGGGCAAGAGGGAGCTCAAGCCCTCTTGCCCCCCCGACTCCCCGACACGATCGGGGCAAGAGGGAGCTCAAGCCCTCTTGCCCCCCCGACTCCCCGACACGATCGGGGCAAAAGGGAGCCCAAGCCCTCTTGCCCCGCCGATTCCCCGACACGATCGGGGCAAAAGGGAGCCCAAGCCCTCTTGCCCCGCCGATTCCCCAACTCTCCGACAATATCGGGCCAGGAGGGAGCCCAAGTCCTCCTGGCCACGGCGACCCCCTAACCCCACCCTGCACTACATTACGGGCAGGAGGGATCCCAGGCCCTCCTGCCCTCGACGCAAACCCCCCCTCCCCCCAACGACCGCCCCCCCCAAGAACCTCCGACCGCCCCCCCAGCCGACCCGCGACCCCCCTGGCCGACCCCCACGACACCCCCAACCCCCTTCCCCGTACCTTTCTGTAGTTGGCCGGACAGACGGGAGACAAACCCGCCTGTCCGGCAG
This sequence comes from Geotrypetes seraphini, assembly GCF_902459505.1. NCBI lineage: Eukaryota > Metazoa > Chordata > Amphibia > Gymnophiona > Dermophiidae > Geotrypetes > Geotrypetes seraphini. The sequence goes on from NC_047086.1 coordinate 29,380,321, forward strand.
GCAGCCATCGACGGAATGAGGCCGGATTGGCCCATCCGTCCCAAAGCTCCGCCTACTGGTGGGGCCTAAGGCGCCTGGGCCAATCAGAATAGGCCCGGGAGCCTTAGGTCCCTCCTGGGGGCGGGGCCTGAGGCACATGGGCCCAACCCGACCATGTGCCTCAGGCCCTGCCCCCAGGAGGGACCTAAGGCTCCCGGGCCTATTCTGATTGGCCCAGGCGCCTTAGGCCCCACCAGTAGGCGAAGCTTTGGGACGGATGGGCCAATCCGGCCTCATTCCGTCGATGGCTGCCTGCCGGACAGGCGGGTTTGGCTCCCGTCTGTCCGGCCAACTACAGAAAGGTACGGGGAAGGGGGTTGGGGGTGTCGTGGGGGTCGGCCAGGGGGGTCGCGGGTCGGCTGGGGGTCGGTCGGAGGTTCTTGGGGGGGGCGGTCGTTGGGGGGAGGGGGGGTTTGCGTCGAGGGCAGGAGGGCCTGGGATCCCTCCTGCCCGTAATGTAGTGCAGGGTGGGGTTAGGGGGTCGCCGTGGCCAGGAGGACTTGGGCTCCCTCCTGGCCCGATATTGTCGGGGAGTTGGGGAATCGGCGGGGCAAGAGGGCTTGGGCTCCCTTTTGCCCCGATCGTGTCGGGGAGTCGGGGGGGCAAGAGGGCTTGAGCTCCCTCTTGCCCCGATCGTGTCGGGGAGTCGGGGGGGCAAGAGGGCTTGAGCTCCCTCTTGCCCCGATCGTGTCGGGGGTGCCAGGGACTACACGGAGTCACCCACCGTACCACCCGATTCGGGTAAGCGCAGGTATCGGTGGGTGGCTTATTTGCGGGGGGGTGCCTTATTTTACATTTTTTTCTAAAAAGGGGGGGCTGTCTTATTTGATGGCCCTGCCTTATCATCGGGGAAACACGGTAGAAAAAAAAAAAAAATGAACAGTTAAGTCCCAGTTTTTGCCGCTGAGACTCTGCCCTCTCACTGTAAAATTAGACTCTACTTAGTCTGTCTTTAAATTTAAAAAATGTGTGTTGTTTTAAAAAACAATTATGTTTTTAGATGTATCTAAATAAAAATAATAACCAAAAATTTATCTTTTTTTATGTCATCTTAGCATATTTTATGCTACAGAACGAATTATTTTGTTTTACATGTATTCTTATGGGAAAACGCGTTTCACACAACGAACGTTTCACATAACAAACTTGCTCCTGGAACGGATTAAGTTCGTTGTGTGAGGCACCACTGTACTCTCAATGACCTAAGTATAGTGAAAATCCACCACCACCAACAAATAACTTTTTTACATGAAAAGTGCTAGGTACTAGACACAACAAATGTTTTCTATACACACATTTTGTTGGTAACACAGTTAACTGAGAGGTAGACCTATTGTTTTTTACCATTGCTAAAACCCCATTTTCCTTTTTTTGGGAATAGCCAAGCAATGTTAGTGAATCAATTGCTTGGCTTCTTTGCTTGGGTATTTAGCTAATTTGAATGGCCAGATTGGAAAATGGGCAATCGAGATGAAAATCAAGCGGTGGGCCTTTTTGTGCATCGTGTTGGTAAAGCAATCATCGCTAAAACTGTGAAAACAGGTTTAGCAACGATTGTTGACTTTAGTGCATCTAGCCCTAAGTGCTTTGAAAATACTACTACTAATCATTTCTATAGTGCTACTAGACACACACACACCTCTTAATATCCCTTTTCAAGTTTATTTAAAATTTCTTATACCGCCCAATCAGCCTTCTAGGCGGTGTACAAATTTGTAAAAACATAGGCCAAACTTTAACTAAAATACAAGTTTGAGGTGACAATACGTCACCAAACTATAACTATAAAAACTTTCAAAAACAAAGACAAACAAAAATAAAAGGTAAAAGGCAAGAAGTACATTAGGTAAAGTAAAAGAGAACAATTAAGGAAAAAACAAGAGGGAGGGCTGCTGTTAAACTCAATAGTATTTTTGCTCGATTGCCCTTAAAAGGACAGTTAGGCCTCAAAGGCATCAAGGAAGAGAAATGTCTTTAGCTTCATCATAAAGTTAAAGTTATTTAACTCTAAGAGCTAACAACTCATTAAAAAGTGGTGATTTGGTATCAATCTTTAAGATCTACAGATATCTCAACTTTTGCAATCATGAAGTGCATCGAACTCCCATAGGCATAAGAAATGCTATAGATCAGGGATCTCAAAGTCCCTCCTTGAGGGCCGTAATCCAGTCGGGTTTTCAGAATTTCCCTAATGAATATGCATTGAAAGCAGTGCATGCACATAGATCTCATGCATATTCATTGGGGAAATCCTGAAAACCCGACTGGATTGCGGCCCTCAAGGAGGGACTTTGAGACCCCTGCTATAGATGGACAACTTTGCATCCTGTCTCTTACCTGAACACTGTATGGAGTGATATGAAATTGACGTGTTCCCACATAAGGACTGGAATGTGAGCCAAATATTTCCCTGAACACAGAAAGAATCTAAAAGAAATAAAAAAAAAAAAAAAAGGAAGTGATCAAAACTAAACTCTGAACATATACAATTTACTGTAGAAATAGGGTCAGTTTAATTTTTTTTTTTTTTAAATCTTTATTCATTTTCTTTTTTTTTTTTAAACTTCTTTATTCATTTTTGCATCAATCAACAAGTTTACAATTTTATACAATATATTATACACAATCACTTGTACATTTTTAACCATATATCTTATCAAATTATAAAATATCCCATCCCCCTCCCTTCCCATCCCATTTCTATACTACAATCACATTCATATTCTATTTTTTTCCTTAGATATTCATTCAATCTTGTAAAGGTGCCAAATCATTTGAATATTCCATTAATGGCCCCCATATCTTTTTAAAATTCTTATAATTCCCATTCTGTAATGCAAGAGCTTTCTCCATTCTATATATATAACACACTGTATTCCACCAGAACGTAAAATTCAGACTTGTATAATCCTTCCAATTCCTAGTTATGTGCTGAATGGCAACTCCTGTTAATATTAATAATAGCTTATTATTAGCTCCTGAAATTTGACTTTTATATCTCATTGAAGTGCCAAATAAGATTGTATCGTAAGACAGGGCAACATGATTTTCTAATAACAAATTAATTTGGGGCCAGATTGAATTCCAGAATGCATTTATACAAGGACAGAAAAAAATTAAATGATCTAAAGTCCCTGCTTCTTTCTTACAATGCCAACATCTATTAGACCTAGAATTATCTACTTTCTGTAAACGAACTGGGGTCCAAAACACTCTATGCAACAAAAACAACCATGTTTGTCTCATAGATGCCGACATTGTTGATTTTATTCTCCAAGACCAAATTCGTGGCCATTGAGATGCCGAAATTTGGTGCTTAATCTCAATGCTCCAAATATCCCTCAACCCAGTTTTCTTTTTTTTATTCAAATATTCACTTAATAATTTATACCACTGTGCGGCTTGGTGACCCAAGAAATCCGCCTGAAAGCAAAGGAATTCTAAACTATATTGATTATTAAGTGTCTTCCATTCAGGGAACCCCTCCTGAATAGCCTGCTTCAACTGCAACCATTTAAAACTTTGATTTTTATTCAGACCAAATTTGTGTTGCAATTGTGAAAAACTAAGCAGTGAACCATTTAAAATAACATCATTCAAGGTACGAATACCCCCTATAATCCATTGCTTCCAAACGATTTGCGCTCTGCCAATTTTGATCTTGGAGTTTACCCAAATAGATTGATGTAAAGATTTAGCAATTGGAATAGGTGACAGGTTACTAACATACCTTAATGTTTTCCATGTGTCTACAAATATTTTATCTTCTCTATATCTTCTAGGTATTTTTATACAAAGCAAATGAACCAAATGAAAAGGAAACAGGAGTCGCCATTCCAAATATAACCAATCTGGGACATTCTCCATGAGCTCTGGGAGGATCCAATACATACCCTGACGTAGAATATAGGCTTGATGATATCTATAAAAATTTGGAAAATTTACCCCTCCCTCCATAATTGATTTTTGTAAAGATACTAAAGCAATTCTTGGTCTTTTACCTAACCAAACAAATTTCGTAAGAATACCATTTAACTTTTTATAAAATGACCCCTGAAAAAAAACTGGTATCGTACTCATTTGATAACAAACCACAGGCAATATCATCATTTTAATAGTTTGAACTCTCCCCCACCATGATAAATGCAATGGATTCCATTTTTCACACATCTCTGTAACTTTTTTAAGTAAAAAATTTTCATTTTCCTTTACTGTATCATCCACATTATTTTTTATTAATATACCTAAATATTTTAGGCCCTCATCCTTCCATACAAAATCAAATGAATCGAATAGTCCTTTGACACAGTGAACATTAAGCGGTAAAACTTCAGACTTACTCCAAATAATCTTATATCCTGAAAATTTTCCAAATCTCTCTATCAACTCAAGTAGGCATGGTATGGTGGTCACTGGATTCCTCAAATAAAGTAAATTATCATCTGCATAAGCAGAAAATTTATATTCCCAATTTGAATAGGGAATACCCTGTATCCCCTTTGCTTGATTAATAGCAATTAACAAGGGCTCCAGAACAACATCAAAAAGCAATGGAGACAAGGGACAACCTGCCTAACCCCCCTCTGCAAGTCAAATCTATCTGAAAGACTATTATTAATATATAATCTTGCACCAGGGGAGCTATACAGTGTTTGAATCATTTGAATGAATCCAGATCCCACCCCAAACCACTCCAATGCCTGATACATAAAATTCCATTCTACCCTGTCAAAAGCCTTTTCTGCATCTAGAGAGACCATAAACGTCGGATCTTTTACTGTTTTTGTTAAATTTAAAGTATGAAATGCCAACCTTGTGTTATGTGAAGAATGTCTCCTTGCAACAAAACCTGTCTGATGAGTATCTATTATGTATGGGAGAGCTTTTGCCAATCTTAACGCCATTATTTTAGCAAGAATTTTCCCATCTACATTTATTAATGAAATAGGCCTGTAGTTTGATACCAAAGTAGGGTCTCTGTTTGGTTTTGGCAAAACAATAACTACCGAATCTGCCATAGCACCTGTAATACAACCATTAGTAAGTTGATACTTATACAAATTTAACAGATATGGTAAAAGAGTATTTTGAAATGATTTATAAAATTCCACTGTAAACCCATCACCACCTGGAGCGGATCCAACTCTAAGAGACTTCAATGCTTCTTCTAACTCTTTTATAGATATAGGTTCTTCTAAACTTCCTTTTACATGTTCAGGAACTTTTGGACCCTCAAGTAAATTTAAAAAATTTAAACCATCTTGTTCTTTATTTCTATAGTTTTCTGAAGAATATAGATCCTTATAGAAAGCAAGAAACTGTTTTAAAATATGCTCATTTTTAGTGTATGAATCTCCTTTGTTGTCCTTTATTACAACAATTTTTGTCCTCCTTTTTTTTGCCTTAAGATAATTTGCTAATAATTTTCCAGCCTTATTTGAATGTCCATAATACTGAGCTTGCTGATAAAACAAATCCTCTCTAACAAGCTTTGAAGATAACTCATTATATTTAGCTTTAGCTTTTAACAGTATTTGTAATGTCTTGTGTTCCCACCCTTCCATTAATTTTTTTTCTAAAATTTTAATTTCTTTTTCCAAATCATAGAATTGTCTCTTCGCTTGTTTTCTGACATATGCTGAATATGAAATAATATATCCTCTCATGGTTGCTTTAAAAGCATCCCATACCATTTCTATATTTACCTCTCCCGAATCATTAATTTGAAAAAACTCATTCATTTTTTATTTAAACTCAGTAATAAATTTTGGATCTGCAATCAAAGCATTATCAAACCTCCAAATCGGCTTTGCCTCCACTTGCTCATCCAATTGTAATTCAATCCAAACCCCACAATGATCCGATAAAATTATCAGATCTATGATGGCTTTATTCACTTTCTGAGCTATTTTATTTGAAACAAATATATAATCAATTCTTGAAAATGAATTATGCACTTGCAAACAAAAGGAAAATTCCCAATCATTAAAATGAAGAATACGCCATATATCTGTTAAATCATAAGATTGAACCAAATTGTCTAAACCTAATGATTTTAATACTTTACTTGGACTCTTATCCATTATCGGATCCATTACAGCATTGAAATCTCCAGCCACCACTAGATTAGAAGCAGCCAGTGGTAATAGTATTTTTTGTATATTTTTGAAAAACTCCATTTGATTAGTATTTGGAGCATACAAATTAAACAAGTCAAGGGTATTATTTCCCATGCTCATTTTGATATGTACCCACCTTCCCAAGGGATCTGCCGCCACCATTTGAAAATTTGCTGAACATTTCTTACTTATTAATATTTCCACCCCTGCCTTCTTCCCATTCGCTGGCGCAAAAAAACATTTGGAAATCCACCCATTTTCTAGCTTCCTAGATTCATTAATCGATCGGTGTGTCTCTTGTATGAAATATATGTCCGAATTCTGTTTCTTCAGAAAATCTAACATTTTCCTTTTCTTAATCACATGATTGAGGCCATTTACATTCAATGAAAAAAACTTAATCATCATTAACACATATATTCATTCTAATAATATCATATTTTCTCATTATTTTCAAATGATCAGGCACCCATTCATTCATAACTTCCAATAAATTCTCATTTTTCTTCCTTTCCATATGTACATTAAAACCAATCTTCCATAATCCTTTAATCCCCCTCCCCTCCCCCCTCCCTCCAAATATTCAACTGTTCTTCATCTCTCTTCCCCAAATTCATCACTAAATAAATTACTAATATTCCCTCCCACCCTATCCCACCCAAACCCTCCCTCCAAATGGATAAACTTGTAACGCACATCAGAAATGCAACCCCACACTCCCCCCAGACAACCTTTAAAAATATTTCATCTCATATATTATTAAAAATCAATTCAATTCAGATACTATCATACCTCTAAAATCAATTGATATCTTGACCACAAATAGCCCTACAAAGAAATTCATTTACCTATAATAGCATTCAATTACCTTTCATACTTCAATTTATCTTTATATTTAAAATTTTAATAATTATCCCTCTATATTTTATTATTGAATAAATTAATGATCTCCATCCCCATCCTGCAATCTTTAAAAAACATAAACTTACTACTTAAAATGTTTAATTTCATATCAAATTCATTTAAATTCATATATCACTATTTCCCTTCAAGAATATCTATTCATTTATATCATATCTATTATTTATTAAAATATATTATATCAGACCTATAAGTCAATTAATATTTACCTTAAATAACCCTCAAAGAATTCATTTACCTTAATATCATTCAAATTCATTTTCATAGCTCCAAATTATCCCCATATTTAATATTTTAATACTTATCCCATAATATTTATTAATAAATTGATTATCCATTACTATCATATCTATTACTTATTAAAATATTTTATATCCGTTTTTACCAATAAACCCTGATATTTCAATTAATTAAACTATATTAGCAGAATCTAAAATGAGTCTTTTAATACTGTCAATCTGTTTCATTTCTTCTTTCTTGACAAACTTCACATAGACATAGGTTCTGGATTTGCAAGGAAGTTTTTCAACTTTTCCGGGTCATCAAAATAAAGTGATTTGTTCCCCAAAGAAATTCTCATTCTTGCCGGGTAGTATAACCCGTACTTGTAACCTTTTTCCTTCAGCTGATCTTTCATTTGAAGAAATTGCTGTCTCACAGCTACAGTGCCTTTTTCAAAGTCTGGCAAAAATATGATCTTAGATCCTTTATAGTTTAAATTTCTGTCTGCTTTTGCCAGACTCAAGATTTCCATTGCTTGGCTGAACCTCAACAGCTTAAAGATCAGAGGTCTAGGCTTTGAATTTCCAGCTGACCTTTTAAAAGGGATCCTGTGGGCACGTTCGATTTCTAATGGGAACTTTGTATTTAACTGAAGCAGTTTTGGGAGTAAATTTTCCAGAAATTGTATTGGATTTTCCCCTTCCAAATTTTCTCCCAGGCCAATAATTTTTATATTCTTCCTCCTTCCACGATTTTCATAGTCCACCAGTTTCTTCTGCAGTTTCTTCTGTTTTCCTTTGTTTGTACTCCAGCCACTTCTACCTGCTCCACTCTGGATTCTATAACTGTCATTTTCTGACTCACTGCCTCCAATTGCCTTTCCATGTTTAAAACCTCTTCTTTTACTTCACGGATACTTTCCGCGTTTTTTTGAATTTGCTGCGAGATTTTTTTTTAGTTCCGCCATAATTTCTTTCCTTCCACTTTCCTCTTCATCCGGAAGCGGGGCTTTAGATGCGGCAACCATATCCTGTTTAAGGTGCTTTGCCATGCCAGCGTTTACAAAGGCTGCATCAATCTTCCCCTGCCTTGTGCTTGCCATCTTTATCTCTCACCCGACTCCAGAAAACCTTGAAATTTCTTCAATTTGAGGTATTTTATTT